>NW_028234411.1:32914964-32917464 GCF_977035675.1 Penaeus japonicus
TTTTTCGTATGTTAAATTTGCATAATCCTCTTTCTTCTTGTTTATTGTCTTAGTCAGCTCTGCTAATTCTATCTTATCTCTTATTGATTTTATTTTCATGTCTCTACGCTGTTTCATAAGCTTTTTTGTCTCTACCGAAAGCCTACTGAACTTTTCTTTTTCGTCTTTACCCCTTATTTCAAGTGCAGCTTCCTTTAATATCTCACTGAATTGGTCACTCATTTTGTCTATGTCAAGATCTTCGAGAGCTGAGTATTTGTTTTGGATGTTAATACTGACTTCCGTCGCCCTATTCTTAATGTTATATTAACGAGAGACTTCTGTATGAGGTTATTTCGTTCCCTTCTTAGCTGTAATTTTATTCTACTTCTGACCAGTCCATGGTCGTGACCGACTTTTATTTTATTGATAACGGTTACACCTTGTACAGTGTCGCGCCTATTGGTGATTATGAAGTCAATTTTGTTTTTGATGCCGGATGGTGATTTCCACGTCCATTTCCTCACGGATCTCTTTTCAAAGTATGTATTCATAATTTTAAGGGATCGAGCTTCTGCGAATTCTATTAGCCTTTGCCCCCTCTCATTTCTGGTGCCTATTCCATGTTTCCCAACCGAGGTTTTTCCATCATCCCTTATTGCTATCTTGGCATTAAAATCCCCCATAATCATTGTAAAATGGGTTTTTGCTCTATCGGTAGCTGCTTGCATATCTTCATAGCTCTCTATCTCCTCATCACTATGATTGCCGGTAGGAGCATATACTTAGATAAGTTTTAAGTTATATCTGTTGTTTAGTTTCAGTATTGCAGAAACTACTCTTTCGCTCACACTGTAGAATTTCATATTATTCTTTTTGAGGCGATTGTGAACTAAGAAAACTACTCCTAGTTCTTGTTTGATATCCAGGGGTTTACCTCTCCAATATAGTAAGTGACTATAAATTAGTAATTTCTGTTCTTCGCCTAGTCTTCTAACTTCAGAAAATCCTACAATATCCCATTTAACAAATGAAAGTTCCTCATGTACTGTCAAAAGATCATGTGCACAAATTCATCATGTTTAGGTGGCTGGGGCCGGATACTCAAAACAGCTAACGACGTCGTAAGCCCGCGCAGCCAGGCCGCGCATGTCCTAAGTCGAACTGCGAGCTCCGAGGGTCATACTCAAAACTTTTAACCGTCCCCGCGTAACGTCACAGCACCTCGTAACTTAAGGGTGGTCCCGAGCACTCGTACCGGTGTGAACCTGGAAATAAGTCGTGCTAGTTCTAACTTGTGCAAACGAGATTTGTATAGATTATGTATTACTGACTGTCCCAGACACAGTATAAGGCGTCATATCAATTTATATTGTATCTGTGTATCGCAAATACCTCCATTCTCCCTAGCCACCTGATATAAAGAAGATAACAAGCAATTATAGAATGCGCTCGTCGTTTACCCTATGGAGTTTACGACAATACATATTGAATACACTATAGAGCTTTAGGGAATGAAGGTGTCTTGTCATAGACAAAGGTGTATATATACATATATATACATACATACATATATATATATATATATATATATATATATATATATATTTATCATATACATTTATAAATACATGCATATATATATATATATATATATATATATATATATATATATATATATATATATATATATATATATATATTCATATATATATAATCATAAATATATATCTGTATCTCTCTGTCTATTTATCCATTCAAATATCCATCTATCTGTTTTTTATAAATATCTATATCTCACTCTCGCTCTCTTTCCCACTCCCTCTCTTTCTTTCGCTCGCTCCTCCCCCTAATGACTGTGGCCTCCAATTGGTAGTTACGTCTAAAGGGCTGACTGTTGATTGGTCAATTCGAAATGGTCCCGCCATCTGAGGGTATCCCATCGAACTACGGTTAAGAGGTTTTCTTTCGGTTACGATATTTCATTTTTTTCTCTGAGTATGGGAGATTTGCGACCTCGTAGGGACATCGTACCTTACGAGAGCGTAACCTGCTGCGACCTCCCAAACTGCCAGAGTTTTGATTATCCGGCCCCTGAGTCTAACCGGTTATTTTTTGCACCATTAGCTCTAGAGCGATCCTGATCGCCGCCGCGACCAGGGGCTCCTTCACTTCCTGAGGAATGAGGGCTGTTTTCTTGACTGGGAAATCATATTTAAGAGGGGTGGGGTCAGATACCCCCCACCTACCGGCCTTAATTGTGCATGATGGGGGGAGTAATTTTAGTCAGGAGGATACCTTTAATCTCCAATAACACGTTTGAGCTAGTATCCCCCGATCTATCTTAATACCTCTCGGTCTACTCTAGGGCCGGATACTCAAAACTCTGGCAGTTTAAGACGTCGCAGCGGGTTACGCTCTCGTAAGGTACGATGTCCCTACGAGGTCGCAAATCTCCCATACTCAGAGAAAAAATAAAATATCGTAACCGAAAGAAAACCTCTTAACCGTAGTTCGATGG
>NW_028234411.1:32934964-32937464 GCF_977035675.1 Penaeus japonicus
GGTAGTGAGCTAGATCGGGGGATGCTATGATCTCCTAATAGCATGCGAGACTAGCTCAAATGTGTTATTGGAGATTAGTGGTAGTCTCCTGACTAAACTACTCCCTTCACCAATACTACAATTAAGGCCGGTAGGTCGGGGTATCTGGCCCCATCCCTCTTGAATATGATTTCCCAGTCGGCCCTCCTTCCCTGGAAGTGAAAGAGCCCCTGGTCACGGCAGCGATCAGGATCGTTCGGAGCAGAAGGTGCTGAAAATATCCGGTTAGACCCAGGCCGCCTCAGGATGATGACTCTTCGCACATACATTGTAAGGAATCTGAGAACAGAACCCAATTTTTTTACACTATTTAAGGAACTTTCATATATTAAGTGGGATATTATAGGACTTTCTGAAGTTAGAAGACTAGGCGAAGAGCAGAAATTACTAAATGATGGAGAGGTAAACCCCTAGATAGGAAATAAGAATTAGGAGTAGGTTTCTTATTTCACAAGCGCCCCAAAAAGAATATTATGGAATTCTACAGTGTGAGCAAAAGATTAGTTTCTGTAATACTAAGACTAAATGACAAATTTAACCTAAAAATTATTCAAGTGTACTCTCCTACCAGCAGTCATAGTGATGAGAAGATAGAGAGCTTCTAAGAAGATGTAAAAGCAGACACCTGAAATGAGAGAGGGCAAACGTTGATAGAATTCGCTGAAGATCGATCCCTTAAAATTATGAATAAATTCTTCAAAAAGAGACCCAGGAGGAAATTGACATGAAAATCGCCATCCAGCATTAAAAAAGAAAATTACTTCATAATTGTCGGTAGCTAGAAAGGGAACGAAATATGCTCATACAGAAGCCTCTCTTTAAACAAATTAACAGTAAGAATAGGGTGACACATCTGAAACAAATACTCAGCTCTCGAAGATCTTGACATTGACCAAATGAACGACCAATTCAGTGAGATATTAAAGGAAACTGCACTTGAAATAGGGCGTAAAGACGAAAAAGAGAAGTTCAGTAAGCTTTCGATAGACAAAAAAGCTTATGAAACATAAGATCTATTTTGTCTCAATCAGAGACGAAATAGAGGATAAACAAGAAGAAGAAAGATGTGCTCAAATTTAACATATGAAAAATAAATGAAGCTCTGCTTGCCGATGCCAGCCTTAAGGCAACAAAGAGGAGGTTCAGAATAGGGAAAAATAAAATGTATGCATTAAAGAAACCCAATGGAGAGGTGACATACAATGAAGTAGAAATTATCAAAGTAATAGAAGACTTCTATTGCGACTTAAACCATACAAACGATCAACCATGTACGGAGACAAACACAACAATTGGAGACGTCCCAAACATTGTGGTAAAGTAAAAAGGGCACTGAAAGGCATGAAAAGAGGAAAAACACTAGAACATGGTATTAGTGTTGATCTTATTCAAGATGCAGGAGAGATTGGAGCAGTAAAACTGGCCAATCTTTTTGACAAATGTCTAAGCGTCGGTAAAACTCCGAAATCCTGGAAAAAATGCAATAATAATTTCAATACACAAAAAGGGGGACACAAAAGACTAAAGAATTACTTACCAAAAAGCCTCCTTTCAATCATATAAACCATTAGCAAAAATCATCACAGCCCACATCACCGATACATTAGATTCAAAACAACCCAGGGAACAGGTAGGTTTCTACAGTAGATTCTCAACTACAAACCATATCCACACACTAACCCAAATAAGAGAGAAAACAAATGAATATGTGAAGCCCCTGTGTATAACATTCGTAGATTACAAAAAGGCATTCGTGACTCGGTACAGATACCAGCAGCACTAGATGCAATTCGTAAACAAAGAGTAGAGGAAATATATTGCAGATTATTAGAGGATATATATAGAGATGGTACAGCGACCATCAAAAGGCACACAGAAACCAATAAAATACCAATTAAAAAGGTGTTACAGCTTGCTTGGAGGAAGTATTCAAGAAGTTAGATTGGAAGGAGAAAGAGATTAAAATAGGGGATGAACACTTAAGCAATTTAAGATTTGTATATGACGTTCTTTTCGGCGAGTTAGCAAATGAATTGCAATAATTACTAAGTGATTTGAATAGGGAAAGTCTGAAGATTGGCCTGAAAAAAAACATGAAGAAGACAAGTCATATTCAACAGGCGAACCCCAGATACAAATACTGGGCTAGGTACTACAAACAGTAAACGAAGAAGTATACTTAGCATATAAAACGGCGAATCAGGCTAGGTTGGAGTGCCTTTGGTACACAGTAATATATTATGAGGTTTGCCACTATGTCTATGACTACGACCAAGGTACTTGAGAGGAAGTTAGTAAGTGCTCAACGAGGAATGGAAAGGCTTATGTTGGGGTTAGCTTAGGAGACAAGAAAAGAGTCACATGGACCAGGCAACAAACAAAAGTAGAGGATATACTCAAGAGCATTAAGAAAAAAAAGTGGCAGTGGGCTGGACATGGGAAATACACAATACAAAGAAAC
>NW_028234411.1:32942464-32949964 GCF_977035675.1 Penaeus japonicus
TTCACTAGATCTTTTTCTTTCTTTGCTTCCTCATCACCTATTAAATTATCATTTAATTTCGCCCATTCATTTATTTACGTCTTCAAGTTTAACTGGTTTTATTCTTTACTGTATCGTGTCGTAGGTCACAGCTTTCTCATCACCATCATTGCCATCATCATCACTGTAAGATTGATATTGGTGTTATCGTTAGTAGTATCGTTATTTTATTCTAACCATTAATCATTATCATAATTATCATTATCATTATTGTTTCTGTTGTTTTCATCGTTGTTACAGTCATTATTCTTATCGTTTATACCCTATTATCATTACTATCGTTATCATCATCAGCATTAGTGGTACTATAGCAATTAACATTGTTACAGCCAACCTCTGCTGAAGGCAAAACTCACAGATAAGCTTTTGTGAATCTAACGAAATCCTTGAACTGCTAGCGTGGCCAAGAAAGGAAATGCCCCTGCTTTCAACTCTAATTGCTATCAAGTGAACACTAAAGCCCTAAGGTCAAGGTCACTGATTCCTTACACGACCGAATAGCTAGACTAGAGACTTCCTCCACATTTGACCTCCAGCCTTAGACTCCCTTTATCGTGGAGTGATGGGCGAAGGGTATACGTCAAGCAAGACTTGGTTTCCACACTGGACATAGCTATAGCTACATGTTACTAATAATAGCAGGTTTAAATCTTTAGCAACCCGCCGGGATTATTAAACCATGAGTGCCAATTAGCTAGGTATCGTAATAATGCCTGATTGATGAGCACTAAGCATAGGATAGGAGAAAGTTTACACAAGTGTTAAAAAGATTTCCATAAACAAAGGCACACCCCTAACGAGCCTTAACAATGGTTTGGCGTCTCTAGTATTATCAGAGTCATTATCGTTAGCTTTCAGGATCATCATTGATCTTTTTATCATCGTCATTATTATCATCATCATTATGATTATTACTATCAACATTAGTAAAATTATTGTTATCATAATCATTATCATCATAATCATTACTATTTTCATCATCAATGTTACTACCATTATAAGGATTATCATTATCATCAGCTTTATCATTATCATAATTTTTACCATAATTATCATCAGCTTTACGATCATTATCATTAATATGATTATCATCGTTATCATTATCATCACCATTATCACAATCATTATCATCGTTATGATTATTGTTACTATCATTGCTATTATCCTTATCATCCGTTTCATTGTTTTTGTTATTGTTGTCGCTGTCGTTATCATAACTGTTATCATCAATATTGTTATTGTAATTTTCTATTCCTATCATTATCACCATCACTATCATCATTATCATTAGATTATTATCATTATTCTCAGATTATCATCATCATCGTCATTATTGCAATTATCATCATTAACACAATTACTGTTATTTTTCTTATCATAATCAATAGTAATATTATCTTTACTTTTAATGCTATTATTACCATTATTCTTATTGTTATAGTTTTTTATTATCATTATTAATATTATCAGTATTATCATTATCATCATTAACATTACTATTATTGTTGTCCTTGTAGTTGTCACTGTGATTTTATCACTGATGTTATCCTTATTATTATTATTTTCATTATCATTAGTAGTAGGAGTAGTAGCAGTATATCATTGATATCATCATCAGCACCTGCATCATAACTTTTATCAATGTCATTATCATTATATATATATATTTTTTTTTTCAGTATTGTTATTATCAGCATTACCATTATTATTAGTAGTATTACTATCATAGTAATAATCAGCATCATCATTAGTATCAACCACATTTTAACTTTCCTTTAAAATGCTTTGCCACACAATAATGATACGCGTTTTTCATAGTGCTTGTGAAAAAAACAATCAAAATTTTAAATGAGAATCTTGTTCATAATAATTACGATAAAGTCCCAGAAGCGACGTTATTCTTTTTTTGCATAATTCTAATCTACATGATAGAATTGCACCAAAAGAGCACCAGAACTTCTCAATTCTGTTTGATACTGAAAGTTACTTACGTCTGTTATATTGATTCCTGTGTTCAGAACAGATGTGTTGGAATTTAAAAACTGTTGGTCTTATTACCATCATTTTTACTTCATTATCCCTAATGGTATTCTTACTGTATTATAATCGTCGCTTGTTCGTCTCTTTTTCGATCTATTCTTTGTAATTTCCTTTGTCTCTCTCCTTCCTCTTACCCTCTCTTATCTGGCGGCTACATTCTCATCTTTCTCTCGATATTATACGCATCACTCTTCTGCAAAATCCAAAACCATATCCGTCACACCTCTCTCGCTTTTTATTCAAACCATCCAACATGTGCTGTCTCTTTAGTATATTCATTCCTAATACTAGACTTAATCGATACTCTATTTGTACTTCAACTCTCCGCCTTCTGCCTTTTGCAAGGGTCATTGCTTCCGAGCCATTCAACATAGTTAGCCTTGCAATCGTCTTTTAAACTTTCCCTATCGCTCCTATAGAAAAAAAAATCAGTGACAGATTATCCCTACTATTATTTTTCCATCCTGCCTGCACTTTCTTTTTCACATTTCTTCCATACTTCCGAGACTCCACTTTTACAGTTCTCCACCTCCTCTTCCTCTACTCTTTCGAGCCGCCCCATTCCTCGTATTCACGCATATTACTCAATCTCGGCCCCACTGTCATTCATTCCCCATCTCTTCAGTGAGTACCTCCCCCTTTCTAGGCTCGCCTCAACCTGTTCCCAGTTGCCATTATAGGTCATAATATTATCCGAGAGCGTTTCCATTGCCCATGGAGAAACCTTCCTTGTTTCGTCTGTCTACTTGTTCATCCAATATTTCACAGAAGATGATCGGAACAGATCGCTGATGCAATCTCATCATCTCTTTGCTAACTGAAACCTTGATGATTGACTTAAAGTACAGTAAATACTAAACAAGGCGTATGGGACTGTGTGTGCGTGTGTTAGCGAGAGAGATAGAGAAAGAGAGAGAGAGAGAGAACAAGAGAGAGAGAGAGAGAGAGAGAGAGAGAGAGAGAGAGAGAGAGAGAGAGAGAGAGAGAGAGAGAGAGAGAGAGAGAGAGAGAGAGAGGGAGGGAGAGAATGTGTGTGTGTGTTGACAAACAAACAACCTGGAGTAACTAGAGTCGTAGCATATAGATAAAATGGTTAAAAAGTCAGGTTGTATGTAGTTGTACATAATACAGGTTTTGAACGAGTTAGAAATCCAAAGAAAAATCCTGTCTGACTGGTTAGCTACTGTAATATTTACAAGTGCATGATGTATACAAATGAATTCTTTTGCATGTCAGAACACAAAGTCCATAAATCTTACCAGTAACTAGACTGGCTGTGATAGCAAGCATATTACTGACAGCGTAGTAAAACTTGCGTTACGCAAAATATAAACTGTCCATAACCTAATAGAGAAATAAAATGTCTCATTATTTTACTTTTGACATTAGGATCATAGTCAGTCCTTCACAGAAGCAGTCGTTAATCATCTTAACCTATAACACTGCGTGTCTATTGCCTACTATGTCAACATCAAAGTTAGAATTAAACATACACACGCACATACTTGTATGTGCGTGTGAAGTAATTCCTTTGCCAGATTGTAATAAGATAGAAGAAAATATTTTTTTTGCCATATGTAAATCTAGTGAAAATATGAATGTTTCAACACAAAAGAAAAATAAGGATATAACTCATATACTTAAATAAGACGAAATATGAGGATAGCAAGTATTTTTTTCTTTAATAATTGAAGCACCGTACAGTGTTACAACATTAAGTATAGGCAGAAAAAATGCTGGTAATAGCAGTAGCACAACAGAAATACCTGTAATCTTGGATAATAATGATTAAGGCAATCGCAGTAAAACTAGGAACAATAATGAAAGCGCCAACAATGATATGAAATTAATAATACTGGTCAAGATAATGGTGACAAAAATGAAAATGGGGATTACAGCAACGAAAGCGTTTATGTGTTTTCCGTAGCGCAAAAAACACATTAATGGTTTTTGTTATCTCTCTCTCTCTCTCTCTCTCGCATTGGTGACATCCAATCTCTCAGGTCATAAGTAGGCCAATTCTCTCTCATTCCCCCCTCCCTCCCCTCTCCCCCTTCTTTCCTCTCTTCTCCTCTCCGCTCCTCCTCTATCTCTCCCACTTCTCTCCCTCCTCGCATTCTCACTTCTCTCCTCTCTTCTTCTCATCTCTTTCTCCTCCTCCACTTCTCATTTCTCCCTTCCTTCTCCTCCTTCTCTCATCTCCGACTCTCTCTCTCTTCTCTAACATATACTATATATATATATATATATATATATTATATTATATATATATATAATATATATATATATATGTGACACATATATATATATATATATATATATATATTACAGTGTAGTTGTATATATATATATATTAATATATATATATTAATTATATATATATATATAATTATATATATATATACTATATAGTCATATATATAATATTATATATACTAGATAGATAGATAGATAGAGAGAGAGAGAGAGAGAGAGAGAGAGAGAGAGAGTGAAAGTGAGAGAAATACGAATAGATAAATAAAATAGAAAAAATAACCTAACATGTTTGGAATCTGTACGATAATGGAAATAGTATCTAATATATTCTAAGCTTTTATTTTCTATTTCGCGTAATTGTAATAAAATTTTGAACGATTATCTACTTTTCTTCATATATATTCTATATATGAGTGTGCAAAGCCTACGGTAAAAACATCCCTTATTTCACTCTTTTTCAGCTTTCCACTTCCAATATAATTATGACTATTTCTAATGTTATCTACGACCCATGTCGCGAAGTCGATTACCCTAACCCCTGATTTGCTACATATAGCTAATTACAAAAAAACCTTTGCTATTTCTCTTAGGGACTGTATAGTAAACACTCATTAGTCCGTCCATCCAATTGCGGAAATGTATCTTCATACTGACGGAGTAGGTGGGGGGGATGGAATGGGGGGGGGGGGGGTGGGGGTGTGGACAAAGCAGTGACTAACAAAGATAGACGATGTTATTAAGATCCCCCTTCAGTGTATGTAGCTACACAATCTCGGCGATATCTGTGATAAATATACAAATGTCAAACAATGCTCAAAAGGTTAAACGAGTATACTGTAGTAATGATAATATAGTACATGTGCTCACATGATCCATTCCAAGAAGATAATTTAGTTAATTCCATTACTTTATGGGAGCGGATGGAGGTTAACTCTCTCATAAAATGATATATATGATTTCATTCATTTACAAATACGCAATGCCAGATTCGGTCATTACACAAATTACGTTAAAAGATAAAGCACCACATGTGTTACAAAGAAAGTTGTCGAGATATGACGTGACGATATGCAAGATCTAAAGAATAACAGTGGAAATACACTTCTTGGTTTGCACGACAGTAAGAAAACACAATTCACTAAAAAGCCAACATATCATATATCAAGGATATAACGGTTAGTTTCGAATGTCGAATGAAATATTCTTGGTCGCTCAATAAACCTATATATATTGTTATATATATATTAATATAGATATATATATTATATATATATATAATATATATTATATATATATATATTATATAATTTATATTAAGGTATATATATTTTATTGTATATTATAGATATTCAAGTTAGTATATATATAAATATAATATACATATATTTATATATAGATATATATATTATATATAATTTTTACATATATATTTTGATTATATGTTATTTATATATATGTATATATAAATGTATATATATAAGATAGACATATATATATATTTATATATATATAGATACATATATATAAAATATTATATATATATAGAATTTATATATACAATAGATATATATTATACATATATATATTATAATATATAATATACATAATATATATATATTATATATATATAGATATATAGATATATATATATATATTCATATATACATATATATACATATATATATTTATATATTATATATATACATATACATATATATATACATATACATATATATACATATATATGTATATATATGTATATATATGCACATATATACATATATATATTATATTATATATATTATATATATGTATATATATGCACATATATACATATATATGTATATATATTATATATATTATATTATATATATGCATATATATGTATGTATGTATATATATATATATTTATTTATATATATATATAGAGAGAGAGAGAAAGAAAAGAGAGAGAGAGAGAGTGAGGAAGAGAGAGAGAGAAAGAAAAGAGAGAGAGAGAGAGGAGAGAGAGAGAGAGAGACAGAGAGAGAGAGAGAGAGAGAGAGCGGATTCTCCTATCTTTTTTTCACGCCGCCATTACACAGACTGGCTCCTCTTGATTAAGTAAATCATATTTTATTTCCTCGCTTCGAATCCTACGCCCGCAACGCTCAGGGCATTTATTGGCACAGTAATGGATTGTTCTCGTGTATCTGTGTAGATGAAGCAATAACATAGATCAGTGTGTGTTTTATTTGAACTTTCCTGGAGTGACAAATATGTGAACATTCCGAGAAGATATAAATATACTTGTACAGTGCTGTTTCGCACAATATACATCATTTTTGTCTATCTGTATATTCAGTGATTATGAAACTTTTTACTATTCAACTGTTATTACCATCATTATTGCTATGATAATGTAATAGTTGATGATATAGTTATCATTATCATTATTATCATATACATAATTTTGTATCACTAATATCATCCTTGTTATTATCATTACTTTGATCATTATCATTATTATCATATACATAATTTTGTATCACTAATATCATCCTTGTTATTGTCATTACTTTGATAATTTCATTTTTTTTTTGTGAAATTATGCCGTTATGAAGGATGTAATTAAGAATATAATCATCGGCGTCATTGTAGTACTAAATCACATCAAGTTAGCCATTGCTCTAATTGCATGGTTGTTATGATTAAAAGAGTTATCACAGCGGTTGATCTAATTGATGTAAAAAGATTGAAGTTGTTGTAATCTTATTACCAGGGCCTCTGAAATATTCATCCCCATGACGCGAATAGCCTGACCATTATAGAAACTGCTTCAGCCTCTTTATGGTATCATGTTCTGCTGGTATCTTGACTATTATGCAGTTTTCGGGCATTTTCTGCCTAATTCCCAATATAACGTTGTTCGGTCTTGTTCCGATCAGTAATTTGCCGAGGGGTTCTGAAAATTGTTATTATTGTAATGTGATAACAATGTTAATGGCGACAATTGATGTTTTTATTCATAGACTGCATTTAACACCATACACACACATATGCAATGGCGATATATAGGATATATGCATGCCATTACTTTACAATATATGGTATATATACTTGTAGTATATATCTGATATATATATATATAAATATATATTTGTTGTGATAGATATTTATGCTAAT
>NW_028234411.1:32972464-33009964 GCF_977035675.1 Penaeus japonicus
TATATATATATATATATATATATATACATATATATATACATATACATATATAAATATATATACATATACATATATATATATATATATATATATATATATATATATATACATATACACAAATATACATACATATATATATATATATATATATATATATATATAGAGAGAGAGAGAGAGAGAGAGAGAGAGATAGAGAGAGAGAGAGAGAGAGATAGAGAGAGAGAGAGAGAGAGAGAGAGAGATAGGTGGATAGATAGACAGAGAGATAGATTGATAGATAGACAGATTTACATATACATATATTAGACTTATATATATATATATATATATACATATACATATATATATATATATATATATATACACACACATATATATATATATATACACATATATACATATATATATATATATATATATATATATATATATATATACATATATATATAAATATATATATATATATATATATATATATATAGAGAGAGAGAGAGAGAGAGAGAGAGAGAGAGAGAGAGAGAGAGAGAGAGAGAGAGAGAGATAGGTGGATAGATAGACAGAGAGATTGATTGATAGATAGACAGATTTGCATATACTTATATTAGACTTATATATATATATATATACATATATATATATATATATATATATATATATATATATATATATGCATATATATATACATATATATATATATATATATATATATATATATATATATTATATATATATATATATATATGTATATTTATATATCTATATATATACACATATATAGATATATACGTTTATATATATATACATATACATATATATGTATGTACATATATATATATATATATATATATATATATATATATATATATAGATGAATACATACATGTGTATATATATATACATATATACTTGTTGTATGTACATATATATATATATATATACATATATATATATATATATATATATATATATATATATATATATATATATATATATATATATATATATATATATATATATATATATATATATATTTTTTTTTTTTTTTTTTTTTTTTTTTTTTTTTTTGTATGTATATATATATATATATATATATATATATATATATATATATATATATATATATATATATATACATATATATATAAAATATATATATATATATATATATATATATATATATATATATATATATATATATATATTATGTATATATATGTATATATGTACATATATGTGTGTATATGTGCGTATTTATATTTATATTTATGTGTGTGAGTTTGTTTGGTTTCGTGTGTGTGTGTGTGTGAGTGTGTATGTGTGTGAGTCTGTGTCTTTTTGTGTTTGTGTGTATGTGTGTGTGTGTGTGTGTGTGTGTGTGTGTGTGTGTGTGTGTGTGTTTAGTGCCAGGCACATTGCCTCGCGGATAAACCCGATCACGTATTCTGTTAGAGCAAACATCGTGTTTATTGAATAATACCTTCCCAGCATTCCACGAAGGTTAATTCCAAAAGCATTTGTGATATAAACTGGTTATCGGATATACCCCATGCTAGATAATGCATTGTTCAGAATGTTGGCAGCCTACTATGAATATATTCATCGACCTTCGTCGTCGCAAATTGATACATTCATTGAACACAGAGTTTGCTTTATCAGGATACATATGATCAATAATACATGCTTCTGGTTGAGGAACGCCTCCCACCATACCTTAGAAGAGAAGCTTTTGGGAAATGGTATTTTATTTCCCGAATTATCTAAGTCTAGTACATGAGCTAATTAATTCATATTGGGTTTAATAAAGGCATATGTAATTCAGTGATTCCAGAAATTCATCACGAAAATATGTCAATTTGGAATCTCATACTATGGGGATGCCTATAATAAAGAGAAACAGAAGGAATGAGGGCTTTGATGCTATAGCTAATTAGTGCTAGGGTTGATATGTGTCTGTCTGTCGTAAAGACACATATACACACACACACACATAAACAACAAGCACACACACACAAACAACAAATACGCACAAATAACAAATACACACAAACAACAAACAGACACACAAACAACAAACACACACATACACATACAAACAACAAACAGCCAAACACACACACACACATTAACATTTTCCCTATCTTTTCTAACACAAGAGTTCCTGCTATCAATATATTGGCAACAATGTGTTCGCAGCTGATTAGATCTATTTGCGGCTGTCAACTAAAAAATGTGGTAATTAATAATAATTAATCTCTAATCAATAGGAACATAAAGTAGGAAGACATTATTTGAGACTTTGATGTTATGATACATACATAGACACACACACACACATATGCATATATATATATATTATATATATATATATATATATATATATATATATATATATATATATATATATATATAAATATATATATAAATATATATTTATGTATATATAAATATATGTACATGTATATATATATATAAATATATATAAATATATATATATAAATATATATATATATATATATATATATATATATATATATATGTGGCGCGCCGGACGCCAATTTAGAGCACTATCTGATGGAATGCGAGCACACTCGCTTCCTCAGGCAGGGCCCTGAGACGACAGCCGCCGGGTTGGTAAGGCGGCTATGCCTATTGCTTTCCCCGTGGCAACTGGAGCGCCTTCTGGCAATCCAACCGCCACGGTAAGCATTCAGTTATGATGATCAGATGAGTCAGCACTTATAGCTGGCAGAGGCCGGGCCGCCTCGTGCATATAGCCCGGGCGAAGGAAAGCCTTCGCAAATCTCTCTGAACTGAACTGAACTGCCACCAGCACCTGCTGATCAGCACTCACACTCACACTCAACTCGGAGATAACAGCACCTGCTCCAGCTTACCTGCACCAGCTGAAGCTATTTAGAAGCCTCAGAAGAAGAAGAAGAAGAAGAATCTACAACTCTTTGAAGGAAGAGTTATAGTCTACATGCTAAGTGTGTAACACTTATAGCTAGAAGAAGAAGAATACCTGGATTACCTGAGTTAATCCCAAGAGAGTAACACTTATGCCAAGGAGTTGACATCTTTAAGGAGTTGGCATACTAAAAGAGATCCCTTCAGAGTAAGGGTTTTGACACTCGGCTCTCTCGAGCCAAGCACCTCGGTGCTACAAGAGATCCTTGTAGGCACACACCTGTCCCCCCCTGTCCTTTACCACCACTTTTCGGCGTTAGGATAACACCTTGTGTTTCTGAAGGCGAACCCTGCGGTTTACCCGGCGAAGGCCGGGGTCTCAAAGGGGTCCCTTAGTCGGGATACTGTAAGAAACACTCGGAGGTTGCCACCTTTGTTAGGCTTAGGGAACGGCGGCAGGCCACTCTAACACTCCTGCCAACTCCAGCTAGACACCGTCTACATAGCCAACCTGGTTAGGCTCCTCAGAGATAAGAGGAGGTTGTCAGATATAGGACTTAATCTGACAACTCAGGCAGGACTTGGACTTTTTGCAGTGGTAGGATCGAGCTATGCGTTTGGAACCATGGCTTCGACCACCAAGATTAAAGTAAACCTCGATGGCATTCCGACTCTAACTCGAAAGCAGGAACTGAACTCTCTGATGTTTGGCAATGGAATCCACTTCCTGAGAATCATTGATGCCAGGAATGGATACATTGTTTTGCCAAAGACTCTGACCGATGCAGATAAGATTATGTCACCAGAATTCCGCCAAAAGCTTAAGAGCTCAGGTTTTGACCCCCAGATGCCTCTTGAAACCAAAGCTAAGATGACCATTGTAGTCAAAAAAGTGGACTCGTACATTACAAGCCACTCTAATGAAGAGATCAAAGAGGAACTGGTAAGACAACTCAGCCTGCAAATCGATGAAGTCTACAAAATGCCACAACATGGAATTGTTAAGATTCGATTCCATGATATACAGACTGCCAAAAAGATTAAAGAACAAGGACTGATTCTCTACAACTACAGTATAAACCCGGCCCAGATCGAAGAGGAACGATTCACTCGAGTAATTCAGTGTATGAATTGCTATGAATATGGCCATACAAAGGGTAAATGTACCAAGAAGAATGCTGAGAAATGCAGTGAATGTGGTCAGACCGGACACAGGTTCACGGCATGTAAGAACACCACAAAAAAATGCCTAAACTGTGGAGGCGAACACAGGACACTCTCTGGAAGCTGCCCTATTAGAAGGAAAGAGATTACAAAGGCAGTAGAAAAGAAGCAAGAGATCCAAAGCCAGAAAGAGTCCAGACTACTGAGTGAAGTAGTCAAAAACACTGCAAAGGCTACAGCTAAGGTCGAGAAAACGATCGAAAAGACAGCCAAAGCCACAGCCGAAATTACCAAAACGGCGATTAAAGAGACGCAGCCACCCATCATGCAGCTGCCCAACAACCTGGCTGTCAAGACCCTGATTGCCTTGATGCATGCCCACCTGGCCAACCTTGCACAACCAGGCTCCTTTGCAGAACAAGCAAAGCTAGCCTTGAGGCGAAATAACCTCCCTGAGATGGACCTTCCAAATGATGTAAATTCGGCAGGCATCCTGAGGGTTATGCTCCCTACAGAAACCCCCAAAGAAACCACAGAAGCACCTGAAGAAGAAGAAATGCCAGATCTGCCAGTTCTTGAAGAAGAAATGCCGCCACTGGAAGAGCCCACTGCACCAGCACCCCAGTATGTGAGGGTGCCATCCCCACACAGGTGCAAGAATGTGAAGAAGGCCAGGGAAGCAAAGGGCAAAGCTGTAGGAGTCATCCTGTACACTGCCGAGAAAACCGTTACAAACGGCAATATTGATGATGATGATGTTGCAGAATACATCAAGAATGGCAGGATGAAATACTCCTACAACAATCAGAAGCTGAAATCTGATGAATGTGCCAGTATCATAGATAGGAGAATTAGGGCAGCCTCCCTAAATCTCGTTGGTGTGGCTATCACCTACCTCGACCCTGAGTCCTACAGGAAGAGGAGGAATGGCTATGATGAGTCCCAAGAGAGGCATGAAGATGGACCTGCAGCCAAATCCAAGTGAATCACACCATCACTGTAGTTCAGCAGAACGTCCTCAAGTGGACTATGGTTCGTAGGAACGAACTGTCGGGCATGTATAGAGCCCTAAATGCAGATGTAGTCCTGATCAACAGTCATGGTTTGAAGGACACAGACAGGCTGAAACTGTTCCCCTACTTATGTTATCAGAGGAACAGGACTGGAGAAGCAAGTGATGGCATAGCAATAGCAGTCAGAAGAGAAATCAAACATAAGATTCTCGACGACTTTGACGAAATGCTGGCAATGGAGATAGAGACCAGCAGAGGTCCAATAGTAGTGGCTACAATGTATCTGCCTCCAAGAAGGGCAATTGTGCCACTGCAAGACTTGTACAGCCTACTTCAACGAAGATTACCCACATACATAGTGGGAGACCTCAATGCCAACCATCCAATGCTAAACAATAGAGCAGGCAACATGGTTGGCAATGCTATTGCTAGAATGGTTGCTGATGGAGATCTAATCCACATGGGACCAGACTTCCCTACTTACATCACAGGGAACACAGCAACCAAACCAGATATTGCACTGTGCAATAACCAAGCCCATCACAACGTGATCATGGAACCAGGCCCTGCAAGCACCAGTGATCACCTGCCCATCATCCTCAAGATATCATCCAACCCAATCCTGAAAAGCCTAAACTGTAGCAGATTCAACTTTAGAATGGCTAATTGGGGAGGATTCAAGGATGAGCTCCAGTCTAAGCCTGCAGCCAACTTGAGGACTGCAACATTGGAAGAGATTGACGAGGAAGTCGAAAAGTGGTACAGCGATGTTGAAGCTGCACTTGCTCATCATGTACCCAAGAGCAACCACAGGACTATCCCCCATCCAAGGCTAACAGCTGAAGTAAGACTGCTAAATATACAGTCGAATCACCTGCAGCACTATGCAGGGATTCATGGATGGACACAAGAGCTGAGAGCAAGATATAGAAGCTTGCAAAGAGAACTCTCTAACCACTGGAGGAGAGCAGCAAATGACAAGTGGGAAGAACTTGTTCGAAAAGTGGAATGGGACCGAAAAGATCCACAGTCCTTCTGGTCAGGAATAAAGAAACTGATGGGAAGAAGTGAAAGCAGAAGTAGCTACCTCCTCAACGAACAGGATGAGAAGATTTATGAAGAAGAAGAACAAGAAATCCTGTTCAGAAATTACTGGAGAAATTGTTTCCGAATTACCGAAGAAGAAGAAGAGAACTTTGACAGTGATTTCGAGGAGACCATCATAGAGGAAATAGGAAGGCACATGCACCTCCTATATCCAGAAGCTGCTTCTGACTTCACTAGACTGGATCCCACAGATCCACTAATGACCAAGATCAACCCCACAGATGTCAAAAGAACTATTCAGAGTTTCAAGAATAGAACTGCTCCAGGCAAAAGCAGGATCAACAAAACAATCCTGCAAAATCTTCCAAACAAGATGTTGCTGAGACTGGCAAACATATACAATGCCTCTCTCACTGCTGGCTACTTCCCTGACCACTTCAAGGAAGCAAGAGTCAGGATGATACCAAAAGCCGGGAAAAATCCAAGAAAAGTGGAGAATTACAGACCAATATCTCTGCTGGAAGTCCCAGGCAAAATCTTTGAAAAGATACTGAACATAAGATTGCGAAATCACCTGGAGATTAACGATTTGCAAAATCCCAGGCAACATGGCTTCAGACCAGGCAGAGGAACATCAACAGCCATTGCAATCATATATGAAGAAATCGCCAATGCCATGAGCGAAAGGAACCAAGTCAATGTGGTTCTGAGAGATGTGGCCAAAGCCTTCGACAAAGTTTGGCACACAGGCCTGAAACTTAAGATCATCAGGCTGAACCTCCCGACGCCCTTGACCAAGCTATTGTGTGACTTTGTTGAAAGTCGGAGTGCAAGAATAGTCGTCGGCAATACAGTCGGCGAAGCAATTCCCCTCATGAGTGGAGTTCCACAGGGAAGCTGCCTCTTACCGACACTGTTCACCATATATACAGCAGATCTGCCTGAACCATCACATGGCAGCAATCACTATATGTATGCCGACGACATCACTCAGATAATCAAGTATGAAGGGAGATCGATCGAGATGATGGCACTCAGAACTGCCAGAGCCATAGAGACCATCAATCGATACGAAAGACAGTGGAAGATCTCAACCAACATGAGAAAATTCCAAGTCATTCCTGTGGCCAAATTCAAGACAGCAGATCTGATAGTGGACGAGGAAGCAGTGGACTACTGTGACAAAGGAAAGATACTAGGGCTAACAATTAGCAGAAGAGGAATTGTCCCTCACATAAATGATAGAGCAACCAAAGCTAAACATCAGCTGAACAAGATCAGAAGGTTCCAGACACTGAGTACTGAAACCAAGCTCTACATTTATAAAGCCCTAGTGCGGCCCATCATGGAATACCCGCCAGTGCCTACTCACACCATTTCCAGAAGGCAGATGATGAAGCTACAGACTATTCAGAACCAGGCAGGCAAATGGATTCTGAATATTCGCTTTCCTGAAGTAGTCACTGCATGAGAGATCCATCAAAGACTAAGGATCGAGGCGATCAACCAGAGACTCCACCATCAAGCCACAAGAAGATGGACAAGAATCCAAGATGAGGATGAGGAGCTCTACAATCGCCTCAACGTTCGTCCAGAAGGCACACATGCCTGGTGGCCCAAAAGCCTCAGCAGAATCAATGGCATTGAAGAAGTTGAGGCCATATTCACGGCATCAGGTACAGGAGACCGATGATCAAGTAAGGAGGCAACCATAAAGAGGAGAACACAAAAAGAAGATTAAGTCAAGAATGAAGAAGTAAACTTCAAGAGGACCTGCAATCAAGAAATCAAGACTCAAGATTTTTAACACCTTTTAACCCAGACTACAAGCCAACCCACAGGGCTCCACTTCAACGTCAAGCACGGCACATCATGCATAGCAGTGAGAGGTGACGTGCGAGGTCGGCGAAGTGCAGCGTGGGCAGAGCTGAAGAATGTAAAAAAAAAAAAAAAAGAAGAAAAAAAAAAAAAAAAAAACTTCCATTATTCACTTCAACTTCCTTCTCCTCAAGACCAACTCCAATAAAAAGCTAATACTCTCTTCACTCTACTTAACTTTCTAACTCTCACTTTATCTCCTCCCAAGTTTCTTTTCACTATCTCTCCAGCTCCTTTCACCAAAAAAAAAAAAAAAAAAAAAAAAAATTACTAACATTTATTTTTTGGTTTTTACCAACTCTATTTAATGAATAAATAATAAAGATTCCTTATCCTTAACCCCAACCCAAGTTCCAGACCCCTTCCTCCCAACCCTCTTCAACTTACTCACCCCCACAGATAAGAAGAAGAAGAATCAACAACCAAGAAAGACTTTTCACCTTCCGACCTGGCAGGCCTTCCAGAAGGTTTTGAGTGGACATTACACTTCAATATCTTAACGAGTCAGACAGGGAGTTTCGTCCTCCCACTACTTTAACTACGACTTTCCTTCATTTTCCTGACTGTTTATCTTCACCTGAACTCTTCGTCTAACTTAACTGTCCCCTTCCACTTCGGTGGGAGTTCCAGTATCCCGCTCTCTCTCTCCGTGGCCGTGCTCCTCTCTTCTTCAAGTGAAGTGAACTACTTGAAGTGAATATCAAGTGAAGTGAACTACTTGAAGTGAATATCAAGAGAAGTGAATACTAAGTGAAGTGACTGTTAAGACGTAATTACCGAGTGAAGTGAATACTAAGTGAAGTGACTGTTAAGACGTAATTATCGAGTGAAGTGAATACTAAGTGAAGTGACTGCCGAAACGTTGTGATCAAGTACCTAGTGTTACTGTTTATTCGTGCCTACATACATATGTGCTTTTCTTGTGATGTGTTATTGTATGTTTGTAATGCGTGTAGTGTACGTCTCTCAATAATACACGACAGAAACGTGCCCTGGTCTTTCCTTGTCCCGACTGTTTGATTCTATACTTGTAGAAGAACCTGTGACATTGGCGACCTTGCCAGGATCAAACAGTCAGTGGTAGTCAAGCCACCATGAGGGATTACCTGCAAGAAGCCAGGGAGTTTGGCCTCCAAGGGATGGAAGTCCTAACATACATTGAACAGCAAGAAAAACTCAGGCGGGAGGATGAGGAGCGTATGTATCAGCAGCGGGAGAAGGAGAGGAAGGAACAGGTACGGCAGCGGAAACTCCAGGAGCGCCAGCTGGAGGAGCAGCGGCGGCAACGGGAACATGAAGAATGGATGATGAAAAAACAAAAGGACCAAGAGTCGAAGCCACTAAGCCCCAACATGCGGTCGTGTAAGGGAGGTCTCCCCTTCACCGAATTCGTTGACGGGCGGGACAGCATCGACTCCTTCATACAGAGATTCGAAAACTGGGCCACCCACGCAGAACTGCCTCACAACCAGTGGTCAATCTTTCTTGGGAATGCGCTATCAGGAGCAGCCCTCGAGGTATATACCCACCTGCCCCCCAGCAGCCAACTTGACTACGAGGTACTCAAGGAAGCACTGCTTGCTCGGTATAATCTCACGGAGGAGGGCTATCGCAAGAAGTTCCGAGAAAGTGAACAGGAGTCTGGAAAGGAAACGCCACTGCAATTTGTCTGTCGGCTGAACGATTATTTTGATAGATGGATCGTACAAGCAGGGGTGAGCCAAGACTATGAGGGAGTGAGATGGATGATGGTCAAGGAACAATTCTTGAGCAAATGTAGCAAGGAGTTGGCGACATTTGTACGTGAACGCGGCCCTAAGAATAGTGCTGAGTTAATTGCATATGCTGGCCTCTTCCTGGAGGCGCGGGGCCTGCCAGCGATCGGTAGTATTAGCAAGCCTGCCCAGAGACCACCCATTAGCCAAAACGACAATCGGCCAAACTCCGATCCCCGGGCTTCGCAGAGAGTAAGGGGTGATCGGCCTGTGCAGGCCAACCCGTTAAACCGGTGCTTCCGTTGCAATCGTGTAGGGCATAGAGCGTTGGACTGCCCCACTACGGCAGCAGCACACCAGAGAAACTATGCCGGCAGACCACCAACCAGGGACCGCCCCATGCCAGTACGTGCAGCGGCTGCAGAGGTGGAGGAAATGGAAATGGGCGATGTTTTGTACGAAGCATGACTAGATGATGTTCGCACAACCCCAGAGCACGGTGCACAACAAGGAAGAAGTGCTGAGCAAGAGCAAGACCTGGACCTATCAGTCCCTTTGTATGCAGGTGTCGGATCCTTTGCCGGTGGTGGGAAGCTGAACTTGGTAGAGGGCACAGTGGGTAGCCGGAGAGTGAAAGTGCTGCGTGACACCGGCTGTACGACGATCATTGTGAGGTCGAAGTACGTGGCCGACGACGAATATACCGGTAAGCCAGTGTCAATAAGAATGCTGGACAACACGGTTCGGAGGGCATGGCCGGTGAGAATTGCCATCAATACTCCATATCTTCAAGGGAAAGTCAATGGCCTATGCATGCCGGACCTCATAGCCGATCTCATCATTGGGGAAGTGCCAGGAGCAGGCCCACCAGGGAAGCAACAGCAAGATGTTGCTGGGGCCGTGGCGACCCGGGCAGCTGCGAAAAAGCATACAGAGAAATTGAAGGCTCCTCATAGTTTCGGATGCACCACACTAAGTAAAGCTCAGCTGATAGAGCAGCAGCGCCTCGGGGTAAACGGGGTACAGTGGCAAAGGTACCCCTGCAACGAACACCCCTGATTGATACTCCATTCAAGAGAGTGGCAATCGACGTTGTCGGCCCCATAAAACCAGCATCGAGTGAAGGCCATCGGTACATCCTCACCCTCGTTGACTACGCCACTAGGTATCCCGAGGCAGTCCCGCTGAAGAGGATAACTACGGAAGCGGTTGCAGAAGCCCTGCTGGATATCTACAGCCGATTAGGCATACCAGAGGAAGTCATCCATGATCAAGGGACACAATTCATGTCAGACTGCATGAGTGAGGTGTGCCGCCTACTCAGCCTTAAACAACTCCCAACAACGCCTTACCACCCCATGAGCAACGGTTTGGTCGAGAAATTCAATGGAACCCTCAAGACCATGCTCGGTCGGTTGTGCGCAGAACAACCTCGTCAGTGGCATCGGTACATCAGCTCACTGCTGTTTGCTTACCGTGAAGTACCCCAGGAGTCCACTGGCTTTGCCCCATTTGAGCTGCTATACGGCCGCGAAGTGCGGGGCCCCATGGGGATCCTACGGGAACTGTGGACAGGAGAGAAGATTTCTCCAGAAGTCAAGACAAGCTACCAGTACGTATTTGACTTGCGCAAAAGGCTAGAAGACACGATGGCACTGGCAAGAGATAGCCTGGAGGGAGCTCAGGGGCGGTACAAGAAATATTACGACCGTAAGGCAAAAGCTCGGGTATTTAAACCTGGTGATGAGGTCCTCGTCTTAATGCCTGCCACTCACAACAAGCTCCTAATGCAGTGGAAGGGACCCCTCATGGTAGAAGTTCGCCGGGGTAATGTGTACCAACTGAGGGCGGGAGCCAAGCTAAAGACCTATCATGCTAATCTTTTGAAGAAGTACATCCGCCGAGAGGAGCCTGCGAGTAACCTACAGCCCACCAACCACATCGTGCAGCAAGTCGACTCTAACCCAGCTCATGACATGGAAAATGCAGCAGCAGCGGTGATTGAATGGGAGGATGATGACACCGAGGGCGCTATCCAGGGTGATCTACTCGAGGCCCTTGACCGTGCAGGCCCCAAAACAGGTGGAACAATCGAGATGGGAAAGCAGTTGACGGCTGAACAGTGCAAGGAATTGTGTAATCTGATGCAGCGGTATCTTGGCATTTTCTCGGGACAGCCTGGAGTCACTAACCTTATCACCCATCACATCCGGACTAGCGACGAGGACCCAGTACGAATGAGACCATATCCCATTCCTTATAGTCTCAGGGAGGCTCTGCAGACTGAAGTTCAAGAGATGATGGATGCTGGGGTCATCCGAGAGTCCCATTCCCCGTATGCTGCACCGGTGGTAGTGGTGAGAAAAAAGGATGGAACGAACCGGGTATGTATAGATTACCGGAAGCTCAACAAAAAAGTGGAGTTTGACCCCATGCCGATGAACACAGCCGAGGACCTGTTACATGGGCTAGGAGGAGCCAGGTACTTTTCGAAGATTGACTTCAGCAAAGGATACTGGCAAATACCCGTGGCAGAACAGGACATCCACAAAACAGCCTTTGTGACCCAAGATGGACATTACGAGTTCTTACGTATGCCCTTTGGGATGGTTAACGCCGGGGCAACTCTTGTGCGGGTAATCAAGATTCTCCTTGAAGGCATGAGTGGGGTGCAAAGCTACATCGACGACATCATCGTCCATTCCACCACATGGGAGGAGCATCTGCAACTTCTGAAGGAACTATTTCATAGAATCTATAAGGCTGGACTGACAGTACGGCCTTCAAAATGCATTCTGGGCACGGACAATGTGGAGTTCATTGGGCATGTACTCCACAGTGGCTCAATGGGACCTCTGCAAGACAACCTAGAGAAAGTTAAACAGGCACCCCGCCCCGGAACCAAGAAGGAAGTGCTGGCGTTTCTCGGCTTAACAGGATACTACCGTCAGTATATGCCCAATTATGCCAGCATTGCTGCCCCATTGACCGACCTGACGAAGAAGGGCCAACCCAATAGGGTACAGTGGGGGGAACCCCAGGAGATGGCATACGTCTCCCTCAAGTCAATGCTGACGAGCCGACCTGTGCTGCGACTGCCCGACCCGAGCCGCCCATATGTCCTGCGTACCGATGCATCAGACATAGGGATAGGTGCTGTCCTCCTGCAGGAATGGGAAGGTAAATTGTTCCCCATCAGTTACGCCAGCAAGAAACTATCCAATTGTGAAAGACGGTACTCGACTATGGAGAAGGAGTGCTTGGCCGTAGTCTGGGCTGTAAAGAATTCAACAACTACGTGTACAACACCAAGTTCATCCTGCAGACAGATCATCAGCCACTAGCTTACCTCGGGAAGGCAAAGTATGGGAATGCCAGAATCATGAGATGGGCCATGTACCTTCAGACATACCAGATTCGCGTCCAGGCGATCAAAGGCAGTGACAACGTTGGGGCTGACTTCCTCAGTCGGGCACCTTTTCCAGATGGAGTCATAAGCGACGAATAGAAGGGAGGACTTGTGCCCAAGATGTTATTATAGATAATATCCGTCCCGGATTATTATCTCGAAAAAAGTGGGGCGAGATGTCGAGCTTCATCTTGGACACGAACACACCTATCTTCACCCGGGGAGCGGACATCCTGATCACCGCGGTAGTAGCGAGAACGATCGCGGGCACTGATAATTACTGCCCGATGACCGCCGGCAACTTCCGGCATCACCTGTGATTGCCTATGGCGCGATGCAAGGAACGAGAGTACCATGAACTAACCATCATCAGGGGGGAATAAAAGGGCCGGAAATCGCCACCCCGCTCTCTCTCTCCGTGGCCGTGCTCCTCTCTTCTTCAAGTGAAGTGAACTACTTGAAGTGAATATCAAGTGAAGTGAACTACTTGAAGTGAATATCAAGTGAAGTGAATATCAAGTGAAGTGAATACTAAGTGAAGTGACTGTTAAGACGTAATTATCGAGTGAAGTGAATACTAAGTGAAGTGACTGCCGAAACGTTGTGATCAAGTACCTAGTGTTACTGTTTATTCGTGCCTACATACATATGTGCTTTTCTTGTGATGTGTTATTGCGTGATAAAGCGGAAGAGGAAGTGGTGAAAGGAGCTGGAGAGATAGTGAAAAGAAACTTGGGAGGAGATAAAGTGAGAGTTAGAAAGTTAAATATAGTGAAGAGAGTATTAGCTTTTTATTGGAGTTGGTCTTGAGGAGAAGGAAGTTGGAGTAATGGAAGTGTGTAAAGTGAAGAGGAAGTGATGAAGGGAGCTGGAGGGATAGTGGAAATGAAATTTGCGAGGAGATAAAGTGATAGAAGGAAAGCTGAGAAAGGTGGAGAAAGGAGAAAAGATAAGTTGTAAGACCAGGAGAAAGAAGTCAGAGAATAGCTTGCATGTGCGCCCTTAGTAGCTGAACAAAGCCCCGGGTCAACCCCTCGGGAGGCAGCCAGAAACCAGAACACCTAGCAGGCTATTTTTTAAGGATTTTTTTTTCTTATTTTTTTTTTATTTTTACATTCTGAAGCTCTGCCCACGCTGCACTTCGCCGACCTCGCACGTCACCTCTCACTGCTATGCATGATGTGCCGTGCTTGACGTTGAAGTGGAGCCCTGTGGGTTGGCTTGTAGTCTGGGTTAAAAGGTGTTAAAAATCTTGAGTCTTGATTTCTTGATTGCAGGTCCTCTTGAGGTTTACTTCTTCATTCTTGACTTAATCTTTTTGTGTTCTCCTCTTCATGGTTGCCTCCTTACATCATCGGTCTCCTGTACCTGATGCCGTGAATATGGCCTCAACTTCTTCAATGCCATTGATTCTGCTGAGGCTTTTGGGCCACCAGGCATGTGTGCCTTCTAGACGAACGTTGAGGCGATTGTAGAGCTCCTCATCCTCATCTTGGATTCTTGTCCATCTTCTTGTGGCTTGATGGTGGAGTCTCTGGTTGATCGCCTCGATCCTTAGTCTTTGATGGATCTCTCATGCAGTGACTACTTCAGGAAAGCGAATATTCAGAATCCATTTGCCTGCCTGGTTCTGAATAGTCTGTAGCTTCATCATCTGCCTTCTGGAAATGGTGTGAGTAGGCACTGGCGGGTATTCCATGATGGGCCGCACTAGGGCTTTATAAATGTAGAGCTTGGTTTCAGTACTCAGTGTCTGGAACCTTCTGATCTTGTTCAGCTGATGTTTAGCTTTGGTTGCTCTATCATTTATGTGAGGGACAATTCCTCTTCTGCTAATTGTTAGCCCTAGTATCTTTCCTTTGTCACAGTAGTCCACTGCTTCCTCGTCCACTATCAGATCTGCTGTCTTGAATTTGGCCACAGGAATGACTTGGAATTTTCTCATGTTGGTTGAGATCTTCCACTGTCTTTCGTATCGATTGATGGTCTCTATGGCTCTGGCAGTTCTGAGTGCCATCATCTCGATCGATCTCCCTTCATACTTGATTATCTGAGTGATGTCGTCGGCATACATGTAGTGATTGCTGCCATGTGATGGTTCAGGCAGGTCTGCTGTATAGATTGTGAACAGTGTCGGTGAGAGGCAGCTTCCCTGTGGAACTCCACTCATGAGGGGAATTGCTTCGCCGACTGTATTGCCGACGACTATTCTTGCACTCCGACTTTCAACAAAGTCACACAATAGCTTGGTCAAGGACGTCGGGAGGTTCAGCCTGATGATCTTAAGTTTCAGGCCTGTGTGCCAAACTTTGTCGAAGGCTTTGGCCACATCTCTCAGAACCACATTGACTTGGTTCCTTTCGCTCATGGCATTGGCGATTTCTTCATATATGATTGCAATGGCTGTTGATGTTCCTCTGCCTGGTCTGAAGCCATGTTGCCTGGGATTTTGCAAATCGTTAATCTCCAGGTGATTTCGCAATCTTATGTTCAGTATCTTTTCAAAGATTTTGCCTGGGACTTCCAGCAGAGATATTGGTCTGTAATTCTCCACTTTTCTTGGATTTTTCCCGGCTTTTGGAATCATCCTGACTCTTGCTTCCTTGAAGTGGTCAGGGAAGTAGCCAGCAGTGAGAGAGGCATTGTATATGTTTGCCAGTCTCAGCAACATCTTGTTTGGAAGATTCTGCAGGATTGTTTTGTTGATCCTGCTTTTGCCTGGAGCAGTTCTATTCTTGAAACTCTGAATAGTTCTTTTGACATCTGTGGGGTTGATCTTGGTCATTAGTGGATCTGTGGGATCCAGTCTCGTGAAGTCAGAAGCAGCTTCTGGATATAGGAGGTGCATGTGCCTTCCTATTTCCTCTATGATGGTCTCCTCGAAATCACTGTCAAAGTTCTCTTCTTCTTCTTCGGTAATTCGGAAACAATTTCTCCAGTAATTTCTGAACAGGATTTCTTGTTCTTCTTCTTCATAAATCTTCTCATCCTGTTCGTTGAGGAGGTAGCTACTTCTGCTTTCACTTCTTCCCATCAGTTTCTTTATTCCTGACCAGAAGGACTGTGGATCTTTTCGGTCCCATTCCACTTTTCGAACAAGTTCTTCCCACTTATCATTTGCTGCTCTCCTCCAGTGGTTAGAGAGTTCTCTTTGCAAGCTTCTATATCTTGCTCTCAGGTCTTGTGTCCATCCATGAATCCCTGCATAGTGCTGCAGGTGATTCGACTGTATATTTAGCAGTCTTACTTCAGCTGTTAGCCTTGGATGGCGGATAGTCCTGTGGTTGCTCTTGGGTACATGATGAGCAAGTGCAGCTTCAACATCGCTGTACCACTTTTCGACTTCCTCGTCAATCTCTTCCAATGTTGCAGTCCTCAAGTTGGCTGCAGGCTTGGACTGGAGCTCATCCTTGAATCCTCCCCAATTAGCCATTCTAAAGTTGAATCTGCTACAGTTTAGGCTTTTCAGGATTGTGTTGGATGATATCTTGAGGATGATGGGCAGGTGATCACTGGTGCTTGCAGGGCCTGGTTCCATGATCACGTTGTGATGGGCTTGGTTATTGCACAGTGCAATATCTGGTTTGGTTGCTGTGTTCCCTGTGATGTAAGTAGGGAAGTCTGGTCCCATGTGGATTAGATCTCCATCAGCAACCATTCTAGCAATAGCATTGCCAACCATGTTGCCTGCTCTATTGTTTAGCATTGGATGGTTGGCATTGAGGTCTCCCACTATGTATGTGGGTAATCTTCGTCGAAGTAGACTGTACAAGTCTTGCAGTGGCACAATTGCCCTTCTTGGAGGCAGATACATTGTAGCCACTACTATTGGACCTCTGCTGGTCTCTATCTCCATTGCCAGCATTTCGTCAAAGTCGTCGAGAATCTTATGTTTGATTTCTTTTCGGACTGCTATTGCTATGCCATCACTTGCTTCTCCAGTCCTGTTCCTCTGATAACATAAGTAGGGGAACAGTTTCAGCCTGTCTGTGTCCTTCAAACCATGACTGTTGATCAGGACTACATCTGCATTTAGGGCTCTATACATGCCCGACAGTTCGTTCCTACGAACCATAGTCCACTTGAGGACGTTCTGCTGAACTACAGTGATGGTGTGATTCACTTGGATTTGGCTGCAGGTCCATCTTCATGCCTCTCTTGGGACTCATCATAGCCATTCCTCCTCTTCCTGTAGCTCTCAGGGTCGAGGTAAGTGATAGCCACACCAACGAGATTTAGGGAGGCTGCCCTAATTCTCCTATCTATGATACTGGCACATTCATCAGATTTCAGCCTCTGATTATTGTAGGAGTATTTCATCCTGCCATTTTTGATGTATTCTGCAACATCATCATCATCAATATTGCCGTTTGTAACGGTTTTCTCGGCAGTGTACAGGATGACTCCTACAGCTTTGCCCTTTGCTTCCCTGGCCTTCTTCACATTCTTGCACCTGTGTGGGGATGGCACCCTCACATACTGGGGTACTGGTGCAGTGGGCTCTTCCAGTGGCGGCATTTCTTCTTCAAGAACTGGCAGTTCTGGCATTTCTTCTTCTTCGAGTGTTTCTGAGGTTTCTTTGGGAGTGTCTGAGGGTTCTGTTGGCAACATTACCCTCAGGATGCCTGCCGAATTAACGTCGTTAGGAAGGTCCATTTCGGGAAGGTTGTTTCTCCTCAAGGCTAGCTTTGCTTGTTCTGCAAAGCAGCCTGGTTGGGCAAGGTTGGCCAGGTGAGCGTGCATCAGCGCGATCAGGGTCTTGACAGCTAGGTTGTTTGGCAGCTGCATAATTGGAGGCTGTGTCTCTTTGATAGCCGTCTTTGTTATTTCGGCTGTGGCTTTGGCTGTCTTTTCGATCGTTTTCTCGACCTTTGCTGTAGCCTTTGCAGTGTTTTTCACTACTTCACTGAGTAGTCTGGACTCTTTTTGTACTTCTTTCTCTTGCTTCTTTTCTTCGACTTTTGTGATTTCTTTCCTTCTTATAGGGCAGCTTCCAGAAAGAGTTCTGTGTTCGCCTCCACAGTTTAGGCATTTTTTCGTGGTACTTTTACATGATGTGAACCGATGCCCGGTCTGACCACATTCACTGCATATTTCAGAATTCTTCTTTGTGCATTTCCCTTTGACGTGACCATATTCATAGCAACTCATACATTGAATGACTCTGGTGAATCGCTCTTCCTCGATCTGGGCAGGGTTAATACTGTAATTAAAGAGGATGAGTCCTTGCTCTCTGATCTTATTGGCAGTCAGGATGTCTGGGAATCGTATCTTTACTATCCCATGCTGTGGCATCTTGTATACTTCTTCAATATTGGTATTCAATTGCTTAGTCAATTCTTCTTTTATCTCTTCATTTGTATGGCTGGTGATATAAGTGTCTACTTTTTTCACCACAATGGTCATCTTGGCTTTGGTCTCTAGAGGCATCTGTGGGGCAAAACCTGAGGACAGGAGTTTTCGCCTAAAATCGGGAGCCATGATTTTGTCAGCATCTTGCAAAGACTTTGGCAAAACAAGGTAGCCATTTCGGGTATCAATTATCCGCAAGAAGTGGATGCCATTGCCAAACATCAGAGTATTCAGTTCGTGCTTTTTGGTCATCGTCGGGATTCCATCTAAGTTTATCTTGATCTTGGTAGTCGAACCCATGGCTCCAAGCGCATGGCTCGATCCTACCACTGGAAAAAGTCCAAGTCCTGCCTGAGTTGTCAGATTAAGTCCTATCTCTGACAACCTCCTCTTATCTCTGAGGAGCCTAACCAGGTTGGCTATGTAGACGGTGTCTAGCTAGAGTTGGCAGGAGTGTTAGAGTGGCCTGCCGCCGTTCCCTATGCCTAACAAAGGTGGCAACCTCCGAGTGTTTCTTACAGTATCCCAACTAAGGGACCCCTTTGAGACCCCGGCCTTCGCCGGGTAAACCGCAGGGTTCGCCTTCAGAAACAAACGGTGTTATCCTAACGCCGAAAAGTGGTGGTAAAGGACAGGGGGGACAGGTGTGTGCCTACAAGGATCTCTTGTAGCACCGAGGTGCTTGGCTCGAGAGAGCCGAGTGTCAAAACCCTTACTCTGAAGGGATCTCTTTTAATATGCCAACTCCTTAAAGATGTTAACTCCTTGGCATAAGTGTTGCCCACTTGGACTGGGTCAGGTAGTCCAGGTAATTCTTCTTCTTCTTGCTATAAGTGTTACCCACTTAGCATGTAGATTATAACTCTTCCTTCAAGGAGTTCTTGTAGATTCTTCTTCTTCTTCTTTCAAAGCTTCTAAATAGCTTCAGCTGGAGCAGGTAAGCTGGAGCAGGTGCTGTTATCTCAGGTGAGGTCAGGTGCTGATTCAGTTTGTTGAGTCGCTGCTGATCTTGTTGAGTGACTGATGTATATACTGGAACTCCCACCGAAGTGGAAGGGGACAGTTAAGTTAGACGAAGAGTTCAGGTGAAGAAAAACAGTCAGGAAAATGAAGGAAAGTCGTAGTTAAAGTAGTGGGAGGACGAAACTCCCTGTCTGACTTTCTAAAGTTATTGAAGTGTGATGTCCACTCAAAACCTTCTGGGAGGCCTGCCAGGTCGGAAGGGGAAAAGTCATTGATTGTTGATTGATTCTTCTTCTTCTTATCTGTGAGGGTGAGTAAGTTGAAGAGGGTTGGGAGGAAGGGGTCTGGAACTTGGGTTTGGGTTAAGGATAAGGAATCTTTATTATTTATTCATTAAATAGAGTTAGTAAAAACCAAAAAATATAAATGTATTTTTTTTTTTTTTTTTGAAGCGTGATAAAGCGGAAGAGGAAGTGGTGAAAGGAGCTAGAGAGATAGTGAAAAGAAACTTGGGAGGAGATAAAGTGAGAGTTAGAAAGTTAAGTACAGTGAAGAGAGTATTAGCTTTTTATTGGAGTTGGTCTTGAGGAGAAGGAAGTTGAAGTGAATAATGGAAGTGTGTAAAGTGAAGAGGAAGTGATGAAGGGAGCTGGAGGGATAGTGGAAATGAAATTTGCGAGGAGATAAAGTGATAGAAGGAAAGCTGAGAAAGGTGGAGAAAGGAGAAAAGATAAGTTGTAAGACCAGGAGAAAGAAGTCAGAGAATAGCTTGCATGTGCGCCCTTAGTAGCTGAACAAAGCCCCGGGTCAACCCCTCGGGAGGCAGCCAGAAACCAGAACACCTAGCAGGCTATTTTTTAAGGGATTTTTTTTTTTTTTTTTTTTTTTTTTTTCTTCTTTTTTTTGGATTTTTACATTCTGAAGCTCTGCCCACGCTGCACTTCGCCGACCTCGCACGTCACCTCTCACTGCTATGCATGATGTGCCGTGCTTGACGTTGAAGTGGAGCCCTGTGGGTTGGCTTGTAGTCTGGGTTAAAAGGTGTTAAAAATCTTCATTCTTGAATTTAAACTTGCAGGTCCTCTTGAGGTTTACTTCTTCATTCTTCTTGTCTTCTTTTAGGTTTTCCTCTTCATGGTTGCCTCCTTACTTGATCATCGGTCTCCTGTACCTGATGCCGTGAATATGGCCTCAACTTCTTCAATGCCATTGATTCTGCTGAGGCTTTTGGGCCACCAGGCATGTGTGCCTTCTGGACGAACGTTGAGGCGATTGTAGAGCTCCTCATCCTCATCTTGGATTTTTGTCCATCTTCTTCTTGCTTGATGGTGGAGTCTCTGGTTGATCGCCTCGATCCTTAGTCTTTCATGGATCTCTCGTGCAGTGACTACTTCAGGATAGCGAATATTCAGAATCCATTTTCCTGCCTGGTTCTGAATAGTCTGTAGCTGCATCATCTGCCTTCTGGAAATGGTGTGAGTAGGCACTGGCGGGTATTCCATGATGGGCCGCACTAGGGCTTTATAAATGTAGAGCTTGGTTTCAGTACTCAGTGTCTGGAACCTTCTGATCTTGTTCAGCTGATGTTTAGCTTTGGTTGCTCTTTCATTTATGTGAGGGACAATTCCTCTTCTGCTAATTGTTAGCCCTAGTATCTTTCCTTTGTCACAGTAGTCCACTGCTTCCTCGTCCACTATCAGATCTGCTGTCTTGAATTTGGCCACAGGAATGACTTGGAATTTTCTCATGTTGGTTGAGATCTTCCACTGTCTTTCGTATCGATTGATGGTCTCTATGGCTCTGGCAGTTCTGAGTGCCATCATCTCGATCGATCTCCCTTCATACTTGATTATCTGAGTGATGTCGTCGGCATACATATAGTGATTGCTGCCATGTGATGGTTCAGGCAGATCTGCTGTATATATGGTGAACAGTGTCGGTGAGAGGCAGCTGGGCATCCCCCATCCATCGGCCATCTTCAGAGACCTCAACAGGACAGTAAGGAAGCAGTACAGCAGCAGCAGCCCACCTGAACTTCCCGCGACGCTCGCGGAATCAGGTCATGCAAAGGGTGTTACCATTATGCCCACCTCACCTGTCGCACCTGCCTCCTTTACCTGAGAGACACCTGCAGCTGGAAGCAGCCACTCATGCCAAGTGAGTGACTGTAATAACCATCACCTGGCGATCTCACCTCACCTGTGCAGCTGATAAGCAGTCTTACCTTTGCTGATTATAGGTTATCATCATAACCAACCAGAGATTTGTTGACAAACTTACTATACAGAGAGCTCCGCCAGGTAACCGTGGTTTGCCGCGGCCCTGGCCAGGCCTTCTCTGGTAGTAAGTGCCCCCCAGCCTGGACACTACTCTGGCAGTTTGTATCTCCCTTCCTCGGCGCCTGTCAGCTTACCGTTGACAGGGGATACAAATTGTCAGTGCTGACTTTTTGTTCGCCCTTTTTCTCCTGCTCTCTGCTTCTGCTTCCTGGCACTTGAAAGGACCTGCGGGGGTGACCTCCCTCGTATTCGTCCGGACAAGGAGCGCAGCCCCAGTCCCCCTTGTAGCAGGTTCGGGACCAGGGAGCGCCTCCACGTGCTAAACCACGATTCCCCTGGCACGTGACGGAGCTGCGTCAACTCCGCCAGGCAGGAGGGTGGGTGCAGGAGTAGGGACTTGGGAGATCTGTATAAATCTCCAAACTCAGTGTGTAGACTAGGGATAGGTCCCCTCTGGGGTTCCCTGGTATTTGTCGATCGACACCCCCACGACTGGCACATTCCAAGCTTGTGCTGGGGGGGTATGTAATCGTCCGACTTTGATATACCAGGCATAGGTCAATCGATTTTGATTTGTTTGAATATTTTGTACTTTTTTGAACTTTTTGATCTTGTCCATTGTAATGGCAGCAGTCTAACGGAGGATGCCTAAAGTTCGCCTGAAAGTTCGTGGGGGCCCTTCCCCCGAAAAAAGGAAATCTCTTATGAGAGAAATATGTCAGCTGGAGATCAAGCTGCTACGAATTATAGATACAAAGGACAGCTACATCGTCTTAGCTGAACAGGAGGAAGATGTGGACAAGTTCTTTATGGCAAGAAATAAAGATGCTCTCTCCCAACATGGCTTCACTCCGGTCCTCTCACCCGAAAAACGAGCCAGAATGACTGTGGTGCTCAAGGGACTCGACAACTCCATCATCGAATCGAGCACAGAATACATTAAAAGCGAGATAGAGAAATCGGCCCCATTTGCGGTGATCGACGACATATATATCATGGAAAGAGCCAAAATGATAAAGGTTCGCCTCGCCAACATGCAAATGGCCACAAAACTCAAGGATAAAGGTGTGAAAATTAATTGCTTCTCCATCCCATCCTGGCAAATACAAATGGAAAAATTTACACCCATTATCCAATGCATGTCTTGCTACGCTTATAGCCACGCCAAATATCAATGCCCAAACAACACGAAAATCATATGCTCCGAATGTGCACAAGAAGGCCACAGGTTTGACTCGTGCCCTAACAAAGCCAACCCAAAGTGCATTAATTGCCAGGGTAACCACCGCGCCCTCTCAGGGGTATGCCCAATCCGAAAAGCAGCCATAAAAGCTGAAGAGAAAAACAAAGAAAAAACAGAAATAGAGAAGGAAACGAAAACCTACCGAGATGTGGCAAAACACACCGTCTCCGAAACCTTAGATGTCGTCAAGGAAGCCACCCAGATGAACATCCTCCAGCTTTCTGACTCCTTATCGACTCAGATACTAACCATCCTCCTACATGCCCATCTCCTAAACCTCGGCACCCCCGGGTGTTTCGAGGTGGAACTAAAGAAAGGTCTTGAGCGAGCTGGACTTCCTCCTGTTAATCTTGGCAATGATGTCGACTCACACCGGATCTTCCGAGTAATTCCTGCAGCACGAAACACTCAGACAGGAGAGCGAGACCAATCATGCCAAGAGACCAGCGACACCAACACCAAGCTACCATCTCCACAAACTGCAGGCCCTTCCACTCAGCCACAAGAATTCGAGAGACAACCACAGAGCGCAAAAACGCGCACTTTGATCGCGGGAGCATCCTCACAGGAGAGCCTCGCCAGTAGCACCACATCACACCAAAAGGCACTCGATTCCCAGATTGATATCGTCGGTACACAGGGGATCGAGATGGAGGAGGAGGAGCTTGTGATCGACGAACCCACACCAGGACCCAGTCACTGTGTGGCACAAGCAGTGCCTACATACCACTCAGCTTCACAAAGAACAGAATACAAGAAGCTAGACGACGGCACCCCAACCGATCCTAAAGTACTGGGATTGCGTCTTCATGCAGAAGACCCAAAGAAATATAATAATAAAAGCAGGAAACACATAGGAGAAGAAATAAAAAAGGGAGCCATCAAATATACTTTCAATAACCCTATGTTCCAAACAGCAAACTTCGAAACAAAAATACTAAAACACTTAAAACAAGGTGAAATCGAACTAAATTTCAAACTGATTGAGGAAGCCAAAAACCTTAAAAAGATCAGGAATGGGTACGAGGAAACAAAAGAAAGGCCAGAGGATAAAAAGAAAACTAATTAATTAAAATGACCAGGCTTAATATCCTGCAACATAATGTACGACATTGGAGTACCGAAAGATCGAGAGAGTTGGCTAATGCATATAGGGAGATTGACCCGGACATCATCCTTATTAACAGCCACGGCAAAAAAGAGACGGAAGGACTCAAACTCTACCAATACAATACCTATAATTCCAATAAATCCGGAGAACTGAACGATGGAGTAGCCATAGCCATCAAACAAGGCATAAAACATCGTATCATTGACGATTTCCAATCAGAGATGCTGGCAATCCAGATAGATACTGCAGAGGGGCCTATCATCATAGCCACCTCGTATCTACCACCAAGAAGGCCCTTCCTACCATATCCCGATTTCTTGCGTCTACTAAGAATCGATAAACCTGTTTATCTCTTGGGAGACTTAAATGCCAGACACCGAATCCTCGGACATAATAACAACAATGAGGTGGGCTCCAGACTGGCAGAATTCATAAACAATGGGCAAGCAATCATCCTTGGTCCACACTTTGCAACTTTTATCACACAAAATGCAGCTTCCACCCCAGACCTTGTTATTGCCAACAAACACGGTCATTTGAATGCTTACCTAAAACAAGGTCCACTAACAACAAGTGACCATCTGCCGATTCATGTCATCCTGTCTACATCGCCAATCATGGTCCCCACTCAACCACGATTTAAATACAAAAATGCGGATTGGGAAAAATTTAAAGAAATACTAAATAACTCCCCGAGAACCAACCTCGAACATCAACATCACTCTGCTTTAGACACCGAAGCAGAAAATTGGCTAAAAGAAATTAAAGAGGCAAAAGAACAAAGCATTCCAAAAACAACCTTCCGTACCATCATCCACCACAAAACTAATGGAGATCTCAACCAAAGGAAAGCTATTTACGAAAACCTAAAAACTCAAGCGGAAAGAACAGGATGGACCACAGAACTAAGGAACCAATATAGGCAACTCCAAATTGAAATCCGAGAAATTGCCAAATCTATCTCGCAGCAAACTTGGGACCAATTAACCACGGAAGTCTCCAATAACACGAATGATCCGGCAACCTTTTGGCGTAAGATTCACCAAATGAGAGGAAATAATAATTCATTCTCCCCATACATCCTGGATGCAAACAACAGGAAAATATTTGATACAGATGGCAAAGAAAAGATCTTAAACAGATACTGGAGCAAAATTTTTAACATCTCGGAAGAGGAGAATATAATGTTCAACCAACAACACGAGCAGGTGGTCCTAAGAGATCTCCAACTATTCCCAAATAAGACCAACCCAGATGATCGAATAGATTTCAGTAAGCTCTCCAACGAAAACCACCTAATTGCAGAAATAACGGTGGAGGAAATTAAAACAACTATTAAAAAAATGAAAAACAAAGCTGCAGGGAAAAGCAAAATAAATAAGACTGATCTCATTAACATTCCTGAGAACTCTCTCATTAAACTTAAAAATCTATTCAATGCCTCACTAGCCGCCGGGTACTTCCCAAAACCCTTTAAAGTTGCCACCATCACTCTTATTCCTAAGTCTGGCAAGCCACCAAACAGACCTGAAAACTTCCGTCCGATTTCTCTCCTCGAAATTCCAGGCAAGATATTTGAAAAATTAATTAACACCCGACTAATGAGCCATCTTGAAGACCGCAATATACTAAACGAAAACCAATACGGTTTCAGGAGAGGAAAGGGGACCACAAGTGCAATAGCCATTGCATATGAAAATATAGCCAATGCAGTTGCCCTCAAAAAACAATGTCACGTCATCCTCAGAGACGTATCCAAAGCCTTTGACAAGGTTTGGCACCAAGGATTACGTCATAGATTAATAGACGCACAAATGCCCGACCCACTCACGAAATTACTAAGTAACTTTCTGAAAGACCGTAAAGGTCACATCAAGATCGATAGCATCCTTGGCAACGAGATCGACCTCAAAAGCGGTGTCCCACAAGGAAGCGTCATCTCGCCCACACTCTACATTATGTATACTTCTCCTCTGCCTCCACCAACACTCCACCATACGTACATTGCCTATGCAGACGATATAACCCAAATAATAACACATCCGAGCAAATCTAAAATAATCATGGCCCTCCAAACCCATAATGCTATTACCTCAATCAACAAATTTGAAAAAGATTGGAAAATCAAAACAAATAAACAAAAATTTCAAATGATATCCGCTGCCAAGCTTGCACCACTACCAATCTTAATTGACAACAACGAGATTCCTTTCAGCCAAAACGGCAAGTTACTCGGCCTCCAAATAGGCTGCAGAGGATTCGCTCCTCACGTCAAAGAGAGAACAAGACTCGCAAACAAACAGCTCACCATGTGTAAGAGATTCTCGGCTTGTACTGAAAAAACAAAACTTCATCTATACAAAGCCTTAATTAGACCCATTTTGGAATACCCACCAGTACCGCTAAACACCATCTCCAAATCACTCATGTTAAAAATACAGGCGGTACAGAACAAAGCATTGATTTGGGCATCAGGTGTCCGTTACCCAAACATACCCTCGGCAATACAGCTACATGAAAGGCTCAACATAATCCCGATGAACCTAAGAATACATCATCTTGCCAAAAAGACTTGGGAGAAATTAGAATACCTGGAAGACGCAAACTACTTAAAGCTAACACAAAACCACCTCACGAACCAAAACCACTCCTGGTTCCCACGTAGCCTCCCAGCATCACTCGCTGAACCACAGCCACTCTACAGCAGACGATCTTCGCAGGAGCCAATGCTCCGAAGGAACCGCGTTCCACGCGAAGCTTATAGAGATGACGATCATGTCAATCCCGACGATCCCGACGTCGACGTCGACCTGTAAATAGAAAACAGAAAAGAATGAAAAAAGAAAAGAGAAGTAGATAAGGAGAGAAATAGGGGTGAGTTCTCACTCCCTCAACACCTCCTCCGGACCTTCTCCGCAATCCTGAAAAGAAAGAAAAAGCAAAAAGAAATTAATGTGTTTTGAACTAATTATACTAACATGTTTTTATAAAAACTCTAAAGAAAACGAAATTAAAAAATGCATGATAAGGGAAGGTGATGGCAAACAAAACCAACTAACTAACTAACTAACTAAAAAAAAAAAAAAAAAAAAAAAAAAATAATACATATATATATATATATACACATATATACAAAGAGTAATATAATGAGTACGAGAGGGATCTCTAACTCATTCATACCGCCCCATGGGGGGGGAGATATGCGTGAGGAGTGACTCCTCGTGTGCCAAAGGCACCGAATCCTCGACCAATAGATGTGGTACTGTTGATCGAGGAGCCAGAGCACGGGCATACGAAGTACAAAAAAAAAAAAAAAAAAAAAAAAAAAAAAAAAACATGATTTGGGATGGTGAAGGTTTTTATTATAATTTATCTATATGTATAAAAATATACATAACTATTTAAAAGAGCCTCCTGGACAGTGCACTCTTGGCGCGGCCATTAGTCGAACACACATGACAAGCAAAAGGGAACGCCCCTTTAACTTTTACACTTCAACTAATTTCATTTTCCTCAGCTAGCTCCCCTTTTTAGCTCTCTATCCTTCTTTCGTTGGTCCAGCCAACCACTTTCCTTTCCGATTTCCGATTTCCGAGAGGCAGCTTCCCTGTGGAACTCCACTCATGAGGGGAATTGCTTCGCCGACTGTATTGCCGACGACTATTCTTGCACTCCGACTTTCAACAAAGTCACACAATAGCTTGGTCAAGGACGTCGGGAGGTTCAGCCTGATGATCTTAAGTTTCAGGCCTGTGTGCCAAACTTTGTCGAAGGCTTTGGCCACATCTCTCAGAACCACATTGACTTGGTTCCTTTCGCTCATGGCATTGGCGATTTCTTCATATATGATTGCAATGGCTGTTGATGTTCCTCTGCCTGGTCTGAAGCCATGTTGCCTGGGATTTTGCAAATCGTTAATCTCCAGGTGATTTCGCAATCTTATGTTCAGTATCTTTTCAAAGATTTTGCCTGGGACTTCCAGCAGAGATATTGGTCTGTAATTCTCCACTTTTCTTGGATTTTTCCCGGCTTTTGGTATCATCCTGACTCTTGCTTCCTTGAAGTGGTCAGGGAAGTAGCCAGCAGTGAGAGAGGCATTGTATATGTTTGCCAGTCTCAGCAACATCTTGTTTGGAAGATTTTGCAGGATTGTTTTGTTGATCCTGCTTTTGCCTGGAGCAGTTCTATTCTTGAAACTCTGAATAGTTCTTTTGACATCTGTGGGGTTGATCTTGGACATTAGTGGATCTGTGGGGTCCAGTCTAGTGAAGTCAGAAGCAGCTTCTGGATATAGGAGGTGCATGTGCCTTCCTATTTCCTCTATGATGGTCTCCTCAAAATCACTGTCAAAGTTCTCTTCTTCTTCTTCGGTAATTCGGAAACAATTTCTCCAGTAATTTCTGAACAGGATTTCTTGTTCTTCTTCTTCATAAATCTTCTCATCCTGTTCGTTGAGGAGGTAGCTACTTCTGCTTTCACTTCTTCCCATCAGTTTCTTTATTCCTGACCAGAAGGACTGTGGATCTTTTCGGTCCCATTCCACTTTTCGAACAAGTTCTTCCCACTTGTCATTTGCTGCTCTCCTCCAGTGGTTAGAGAGTTCTCTTTGCAAGCTTCTATATCTTGCTCTCAGCTCTTGTGTCCATCCATGAATCCCTGCATAGTGCTGCAGGTGATTCGACTGTATATTTAGCAGTCTTACTTCAGCTGTTAGCCTTGGATGGGGGATAGTCCTGTGGTTGCTCTTGGGTACATGATGAGCAAGTGCAGCTTCAACATCGCTGTACCACTTTTCGACTTCCTCGTCAATCTCTTCCAATGTTGCAGTCCTCAAGTTGGCTGCAGGCTTAGACTGGAGCTCATCCTTGAATCCTCCCCAATTAGCCATTCTAAAGTTGAATCTGCTACAGTTTAGGCTTTTCAGGATTGGGTTAGATGATATCTTGAGGATGATGGGCAGGTGATCACTGGTGCTTGCAGGGCCTGGTTCCATGATCACGTTGTGATGGGCTTGGTTATTGCACAGTGCAATATCTGGTTTGGTTGCTGTGTTCCCTGTGATGTAAGTAGGGAAGTCTGGTCCCATGTGGATTAGATCTCCATCAGCAACCATTCTAGCAATAGCATTGCCAACCATGTTGCCTGCTCTATTGTTTAGCATTGGATGGTTGGCATTGAGGTCTCCCACTATGTATGTGGGTAATCTTCGTCGAAGCAGACTGTATAAGTCTTGCAGTGGAACAATTGCCCTTCTTGGAGGCAGATACATTGTAGCCACTACTATTGGACCTCTGCTGGTCTCTATCTCTATTGCCAGCATTTCGTCAAAGTCGTCGAGAATCTTATGTTTGATTTCTCTTCTGACTGCTATTGCTATGCCATCACTTGCTTCTCCAGTCCTGTTCCTCTGATAACATAAGTAGGGGAACAGTTTCAGCCTGTCTGTGTCCTTCAAACCATGACTGTTGATCAGGACTATATCTGCATTTAGGGCTCTATACATGCCCGACAGTTCGTTCCTACGAACCATAGTCCACTTGAGGACGTTCTGCTGAACTACAGTGATGGTGTGATTCACTTGGATTTGGCTGCAGGTCCATCTTCATGCCTCTCTTGGGACTCATCATAGCCATTCCTCCTCTTCCTGTAGGACTCAGGGTCGAGGTAGGTGATAGCCACACCAACGAGATTTAGGGAGGCTGCCCTAATTCTCCTATCTATGATACTGGCACATTCATCAGATTTCAGCTTCTGATTGTTGTAGGAGTATTTCATCCTACCATTCTTGATGTATTCTGCAACATCATCATCATCAATATTGCAGTTTGTAACAGTTTTCTCGGCAGTGTACAGGATGACTCCTACAGCTTTGCCCTTTGCTTCCCTGGCCTTCTTCACATTCTTGCACCTGTGTGGGGATGGCACCCTCACATACTGGGGTACTGGTGCAGTGGGCTCTTCCAGTGGCGGCATTTCTTCTTCAAGAACTGGCAGATCTGGCATTTCTTCTTCTTCAGGTGCTTCTGTGGTTTCTTTGGGGGTTTCTGTAGGGAGCATAACCCTCAGGATGCCTGCCGAATTTACATCATTTGGAAGGTCCATCTCAGGGAGGTTATTTCGCCTCAAGGCTAGCTTTGCTTGCTCTGCAAAGCAGCCTGGTTGTGCAAGGTTGGCCAGGTGGGCATGCATCAAATCAGGGTCTTGACAGCCAGGTTGTTGGGCAGCTGCATGATGGGTGGCTGCGTCTCTTTAATCGCCGTTTTGGTAATTTCGGCTGTGGCTTTGGCTGTCTTTTCGATCGTTTTCTCGACCTTAGCTGTAGCCTTTGCAGTGTTCTTGACTACTTCACTCAGTAGTCTGGACTCTTTCTGGGTTTGGATCTCTTGCTTCTTTTCTACTGCCTTTGTGATCTCTTTCCTTCTAATAGGGCAGCTTCCAGAGAGAGTCCTGTGTTCGCCTCCACAGTTTAGGCATTTTTTTGTGGTATTCTTACATGTCGTGAACCCGTGTCCGGTCTGACCACATTCACTGCATTTTTCAGCATTCTTCTTGGTACATTTACCCTTTGTATGGCCATATTCATAGCAATTCATACACTGAATTACTCGAGTGAATCGTTCCTCTTCGATCTGGGCCGGGTTTATACTATAATTGTATAGGATCAGTCCTTGGTCTTTGATCTTTTTGGCAGTCTGTATATCATGGAATCGAATCTTAACAATTCCATGTTGTGGCATCTTATAGACTTCATCGATTTGCAGGCTGAGTTGTCTTACCAGTTCCTCTTTTATCTCTTCATTAGAGTGGCTTGTAATGTACGAGTCCACTTTTTTGACTACAATTGTCATTTTAGCTTTGGTTTCAAGAGGCATCTGGGGGTCAAAACCTGAGCTCTTAAGCTTTTGGCGGAATTCTGGTGACATAATCTTATCTGCATCGGTCAGAGTCTTTGGCAAAACAATGTATCCATTCCTGGCATCAATGATTCTCAGGAAGTGGATTCCATTGCCAAACATCAGAGAGTTCAGTTCCTGCTTTCGAGTTAGAGTCGGAATGCCATCGAGGTTTACTTTAATCTTGGTGGTCGAAGCCATGGTTCCAAACGCATAGCTCGATCCTACCACTGCAAAAAGTCCAAGTCCTGCCTGAGTTGTCAGATTAAGTCCTATATCTGACAACCTCCTCTTATCTCTGAGGAGCCTAACCAGGTTGGCTATGTAGACGGTGTCTAGCTGGAGTTGGCAGGAGTGTTAGAGTGGCCTGCCGCCGTTCCCTAAGCCTAACAAAGGTGGCAACCTCCGAGTGTTTCTTACAGTATCCCGACTAAGGGACCCCTTTGAGACCCCGGCCTTCGCCGGGTAAACCGCAGGGTTCGCCTTCAGAAACACAAGGTGTTATCCTAACGCCGAAAAGTGGTGGTAAAGGACAGGGGGGGACAGGTGTGTGCCTACAAGGATCTCTTGTAGCACCGAGGTGCTTGGCTCGAGAGAGCCGAGTGTCAAAACCCTTACTATGAAGGGATCTCTTTTAGTATGCCAACTCCTTAAAGATGTCAACTCCTTGGCATAAGTGTTACTCTCTTGGGATTAACTCAGGTAATCCAGGTATTCTTCTTCTTCTTGCTATAAGTGTTACACACTTAGCATGTAGACTATAACTCTTCCTTCAAAGAGTTGTAGATTCTTCTTCTTCTTCTTCTTCTGAGGCTTCTAAATAGCTTCAGATGGTGCAGGTAAGCTGGAGCAGGTGCTGTTATCTCAGGTGAGGTCAGGTGTCTGTGAGTGTGTCTGATGTGGGGATACTGGAACTCCCACCGAAGTGGAAGGGGACAGTTAAGTTAGACGAAGAGTTCAGGTGAAGGAAAACAGTCAGGAAAATGAAGGAAAGTCGTAGTTAGAGTAGTGGGAGGACGAAACTCCCTGTCTGACTCGTTAAGATGTTGAAGTGTCATGTCCACTCAAAACCTTCTGGAAGGCCTGCCAGGTCGGAAGGTGAAAAGTCTTTGTTGTTTGTTGATTCTTCTTCTTCTTATCTGTGGGGGTGAATAAGTTGAAGAGGGTTGGGAGGAAGAGGTCTGGAACTTGGGTTTGGGTTAAGGATAAGGAATCTTTATTATTTATTCATTAAATATAGTTAGTAAAAACCAAAAAAAAAGTTAGTTTTTTTTTTTTTTTTTTTTTTTTTTTTTTTTTTTTTTTTTTTTTTTTTTTTTTGAAGCGTGATAAAGCGGAAGAGGAAGTGGTGAAAGGAGCTGGAGAGATAGTGAAAAGAAACTTGGGAGGAGATAAAGTGAGAGTTAGAAAGTTAAGTAGAGTGAAGAGAGTATTAGCTTTTTATTGGAGTTGGTCTTGAGGAGAAGGAAGTTGAAGTGAATAATGGAAGTGTGTAAAGTGAAGAGGAAGTGATGAAGGGAGCTGGAGGGATAGTGGAAATGAAATTTGCGAGGAGATAAAGTGATAGAAGGAAAGCTGAGAAAGGTGGAGAAAGGAGAAAAGTTAAGTTGTAAGACCAGGAGAAAGAAGTCAGAGAATAGCTTGCATGTGCGCCCTTAGTAGCTGAACAAAGCCCCGGGTCAACCCCTCGGGAGGCAGCCAGAAACCAGAACACCTAGCAGGCTATTTTTTAAGGGATTTTTTTTTTTTTTTTTTTTTTTTTTTTTTTTTTTTTTTTTTTTTTTTTTTTTTTTTTTTTTTTTTTTTATTTTTACATTCTGAAGCTCTGCCCACGCTGCACTTCGCCGACCTCGCACGTCACCTCTCACTGCTATGCATGATGTGCCGTGCTTGACATTGAAGTGGAGCCCTGTGGGTTGGCTTGTAGTCTGGGTTAAAAGGTGTTTAAAAAATCTTCATTCTTGAACTTAATCTTGCAGGTCCTCTTGAGGTTTACTTCTTCATTCTTCTTGTCTTCTTTTAGCTTCTCCTCTTCATGGTTGCCTCCTTACTTGATCATCGGTCTCCTGTACCTGATGCCGTGAATATGGCCTCAACTTCTTCAATGCCATTGATTCTGCTGAGGCTTTTGGGCCACCAGGCATGTGTGCCTTCTGGACGAACGTTGAGGCGATTGTAGAGCTCCTCATCCTCATCTTGGATTTTTGTCCATCTTCTTCTTGCTTGATGGTGGAGTCTCTGGTTGATCGCCTCGATCCTTAGTCTTTCATGGATCTCTCGTGCAGTGACTACTTCAGGAAAGCGAATATTCAGAATCCATTTGCCTGCCTGGTTCTGAATAGTCTGTAGCTGCATCATCTGCCTTCTGGAAATGGTGTGAGTAGGCACTGGCGGGTATTCCATGATGGGCCGCACTAGGGCTTTATAAATGTAGAGCTTGGTTTCAGTACTCAGTGTCTGGAACCTTCTGATCTTGTTCAGCTGATGTTTAGCTTTGGTTGCTCTTTCATTTATGTGAGGGACAATTCCTCTTCTGCTAATTGTTAGCCCTAGTATCTTTCCTTTGTCACAGTAGTCCACTGCTTCCTCGTCCACTATCAGATCTGCTGTCTTGAATTTGGCCACAGGAATGACTTGGAATTTTCTCATGTTGGTTGAGATCTTCCACTGTCTTTCGTATCGATTGATGGTCTCTATGGCTCTGGCAGTTCTGAGTGCCATCATCTCGATCGATCTCCCTTCGTACTTGATTATCTGAGTGATGTCGTCGGCATACATATAGTGATTGCTGCCATGTGATGGTTCAGGCAGATCTGCTGTGTATATGGTGAACAGTGTCGGTGAGAGGCAGCTTCCCTGTGGAACTCCACTCATGAGGGGAATTGCTTCGCCGACTGTATTGCCGACGACTATTCTTGCACTCCGACTTTCAACAAAGTCACACAATAGCTTGGTCAAGGACGTCGGGAGGTTCAGCCTGATGATCTTAAGTTTCAGGCCTGTGTGCCAAACTTTGTCGAAGGCTTTGGCCACATCTCTCAGAACCACATTGACTTGGTTCCTTTCGCTCATGGCATTGGCGATTTCTTCATATATGATTGCAATGGCTGTTGATGTTCCTCTGCCTGGTCTGAAGCCATGTTGCCTGGGATTTTGCAGATCGTTAATCTCCAGGTGATTTCGCAATCTTAGGTTCAATATCTTTTCAAAGACTTTGCCTGGGACTTCCAGCAGAGATATTGGTCTGTAGTTCTCCACTTTTCTTGGATTTTTCCCGGCTTTTGGAATCATCCTGACTCTTGCTTCCTTGAAGTGGTCAGGGAAGTAGCCAGCAGTGAGAGAGGCATTATATATGTTTGCCAGTCTCAGCAACATCTTGTTTGGAAGATTTTGCAGGATTGTTTTGTTGATCCTGCTTTTGCCTGGAGCAGTTCTATTCTTGAAACTCTGAATAGTTCTTTTGACATCTGTGGGGTTGATCTTGGTCATTAGTGGATCTGTGGGGTCCAGTCTAGTGAAGTCAGAAGCAGCTTCTGGATATAGGAGGTGCACGTGCCTTCCTATTTCCTCTATGATGGTCTCCTCGAAATCACTGTCAAAGTTCTCTTCTTCTTCTTCGGTAATTCGGAAACAATTTCTCCAGTAATTTCTGAACAGGATTTCTTGTTCTTCTTCTTCATAGATCTTCTCATCCTGTTCGTTGAGGAGGTAGCTACTTCTGCTTTCACTTCTTCCCATCAGTTTCTTTATTCCTGACCAGAAGGACTGTGGATCTTTTCGATCCCATTCCACTTTTCGAACAAGTTCTTCCCACTTGTCATTTGCTGCTCTCCTCCAGTGGTTAGAGAGTTCTCTTTGCAAGCTTCTATATCTTGCTCTCAGGTCTTGTGTCCATCCATGAATCCCTGCATAGTGCTGCAGATGATTCGACTGTATATTTAGTAGTCTTACTTCAGCTGTTAGCCTTGGATGGGGGATAGTCCTGTGGTTGCTCTTGGGTACATGGTGAGCAAGTGCAGCTTCAACATCGCTGTACCACTTTTCGACTTCCTCGTCAATCTCTTCCAATGTTGCAGTCCTCAAGTTGGCTGCAGGCTTGGACTGGAGCTCATCCTTGAATCCTCCCCAATTAGCCATTCTAAAGTTGAATCTGCTACAGTTTAGGCTTTTCAGGATTGGGTTGGATGATATCTTGAGGATGATGGGCAGGTGATCACTGGTGCTTGCAGGGCCTGGTTCCATGATCACGTTGTGATGGGCTTGGTTATTGCACAGTGCAATATCTGGTTTGGTTGCTGTGTTCCCTGTGATGTAAGTAGGGAAGTCTGGTCCCATGTGGATTAGATCTCCATCAGCAACCATTCTAGCAATAGCATTGCCAACCATGTTGCCTGCTCTATTGTTTAGCATTGGATGGTTGGCATTGAGGTCTCCCACTATGTATGTGGGTAATCTTCGTCGGAGTAGGCTGTACAAGTCTTGCAGTGGCACAATTGCCCTTCTTGGAGGCAGATACATTGTAGCCACTACTATTGGACCTCTGCTGGTCTCTATCTCCATTGCCAGCATTTCGTCAAAGTCGTCGAGAATCTTATGTTTGATTTCTCTTCTGACTGCTATTGCTATGCCATCACTTGCTTCTCCAGTCCTGTTCCTCTGATAACATAAGTAGGGGAACAGTTTCAGCCTGTCTGTGTCCTTCAAACCATGACTGTTGATCAGGACTACATCTGCATTTAGGGCTCTATACATGCCCGACAGTTCGTTCCTACGAACCATAGTCCACTTGAGGACGTTCTGCTGAACTACAGTGATGGTGTGATTCACTTGGATTTGGCTGCAGGTCCATCTTCATGCCTCTCTTGGGACTCATCATAGCCATTCCTCCTCTTCCTGTAGGACTCAGGGTCGAGGTAGGTGATAGCCACACCAACGAGATTTAGGGAGGCTGCCCTAATTCTCCTATCAATGATACTAGCACATTCATCAGATTTCAGCTTCTGATTGTTGTAGGAGTATTTCATCCTGCCATTCTTGATGTATTCTGCAACATCATCATCATCAATATTGCCGTTTGTAACGGTTTTCTCGGCAGTGTACAGGATGACTCCTACAGCTTTGCCCTTTGCTTCCCTGGCCTTCTTCACATTCTTGCACCTGTGTGGGGATGGCACCCTCACATACTGGGGTACTGGTGCAGTGGGCTCTTCCAGTGGCGGCATTTCTTCTTCAAGAACTGGCAGATCTGGCATTTCTTCTTCTTCAGGTGCTTCTGTGGTTTCTTTGGGGGTTTCTGTAGGGAGCATAACCCTCAGGATGCCTGCCGAATTTACATCATTTGGAAGGTCCATCTCAGGGAGGTTATTTCGCCTCAAGGCTAGCTTTGCTTGCTCTGCAAAGCAGCCTGGTTGTGCAAGGTTGGCCAGGTGGGCATGCATCAAGGCAATCAGGGTCTTGACAGCCAGGTTGTTGGGCAGTTGCATTATGGGTGGCTGCGTCTCTTTAATCGCCGTTTTGGTAATTTCGGCTGTGGCTTTGGCTGTTTTTTCGATCGTTTTCTCGACCTTAGCTGTAGCCTTTGCAGTGTTCTTGACTACTTCACTCAGTAGTCGGGACTCTTTCTGGGTTTGGATCTCTTGCTTCTTTTCTACTGCCTTTGTGATCTCTTTCCTTCTGATAGGGCAGCTTCCAGAGAGAGTCCTGTGTTCGCCTCCACAGTTTAGGCATTTTTTGGTGGTGTTCTTACATGCCGTGAACCTGTGTCCGGTCTGACCACACTCACTGCATTTTTCAGCATTCTTCTTGGTACATTTACCCTTTGTATGGCCATATTCGTAGCAATTCATACACTGAATTACTCGAGTGAATCGTTCCTCTTCGATCTGGGCCGGGTTTATACTATAATTGTATAGGATCAGTCCTTGTTCTTTGATCTTTTTGGCAGTCTGTATATCATGGAATCGAATCTTAACAATTCCATGTTGTGGCATTTTGTAGACTTCATCGATTTGCAGGCTGAGTTGTCTTACCAGTTCCTCTTTTATCTCTTCATTAGAGTGGCTTGTAATATACGAGTCCACTTTTTTGACTACAATGGTCATCTTAGCTTTGGTTTCAAGAGGCATCTGGGGGTCAAAACCTGAGCTCTTAAGCTTTTGGCGGAATTCTGGTGACATTATCTTATCAGCATCGGTAAGGGTCTTTGGCAGAACAATGTATCCATTCCTAGCATCAATGATTCTTAGGAAATGGATACCATTGCCAAACATCAGAGAGTTCAGTTCCTGCTTTCGTGTTAGAGTCGGAATGCCATCGAGGTTTACTTTAATTTTGGTGGTCGAAGCCATGGTTCCCAACGCATAGCTCGATCCTACCACTGCAAAAAGTCCAAGTCCTGCCTGAGTTGTCAGATTAAGTCCTATCTCTGACAACCTCCTCTTATCTCTGAGGAGCCTAACCAGGTTGGCTATATAGACGGTGTCTGGCTAGAGTTGGCAGGAGTGTTAGAGTGGCCTGCCGCCGTTCC
>NW_028234411.1:33077464-33082464 GCF_977035675.1 Penaeus japonicus
GTACCATTTCTATTTATATCCTCTAATAATCTACAATATATTTCCTCTATTCCTTGTTTACGAATTGCATCTAGTACTGCAGTTATCTGTACCGAATCGAATGCCTTTTCATAATCTACGAATGCCAAAAACAAGGGCTTCCTATATTATTTTGTTTTCTCTTTTATTTGGGCTAGTGTGTGGATATGGTCTGTAGTTGAGAATCCGCTGCGGAACCCTGCCTGTTCCCGGGGTTTTGAGTCTAATGTATCGGTGATGCGGGCTGTGATGATTTTTGTGAACAGTTTATAGATTACTGAAGGGAGGCTTATAGGTCGGTAATTCTTTCAGTCTTTTGTATCCCCTTTTTTGTGTATTGAAATTATTATTGCGTTTTTCCAGGAGTTTTACCGACGCTTAAACATCTTTTAAAATGACTTACCAGTTTTACTGCCTCAATCTCTCCTGCATCATGAATAAAATCTACACTAATGCCATCTTCTGGTGTTTTTCCTCTTTTCATGCCTTTTAGTGCCTTATTTACTTCCTCTTCCGCAATGTTTGGAATGTCTCCAATTGTTGTGTTTGTCTCCGTACGTGGTTGATCGTTTGAGTGGTATAAGTCGCGATAGAAGTCTTATATTACTTTGATAATTTCATTTTTATTGTATGTCACCTCTCCATCGGGTCTCTTTACTGCACACATTTGTTTGTTTTTTCCCTCTTCCGAGCCACCTCTTTGTTGCCTTAAGGCTGGTGCTGGAAAGCAGAGCTTCATTTATTTTTTGTATGTTAAATTTTCGTACATTTTTCTTCTTCGTGTTTATCGTCTTAGTCAGCTCTGCTGATTCTATCTTGTCTCTGATTGATGTTATTTTCATGTCCCTACGCTGTTTCATAATTTTTTTTTGCCTCTACCGAAAGCTTATTGAACTTTTCTCTTTACCCCCTATTTCAAGTGCAGCTTCCTTTAATATCTAACTGAATTTGGTCTATGTCAAGATCTTCTTCGAGAGCTGAGTATCTGTTTCGGATATTAATACTGAATTCCATTGCCCTATTCTTAATGTTAATTAGATTAATGAGAGGCTTCTGTATGAGCTTATTTCGTTCCCTTCCTAGCTGTAATTTTACTCTACTTCTGACCAGTCTGTGGTCGCTACCGACATTTACTTTATTGATAACGGTTACGTCTTGTACAATGTCGCGCCTATTGGTGACATGTAGTCAATTTCGATTTTAATGTCGGATGAAGATTTCCATGCCCATTTCCTCCCGGGTCTGTATTCATAATTCTAAGGGATATATATATATATATATATATATATATATATATATATATATACATATATATACATATATATACATATATATACATATATATACATATACTTATATATATATATAAATATATATATATATATATATATATATATGTGTGTGTGTGTGTGTGTGTGTGTGTGTGTGTGTGTGTGTATACTTATATATATATATATATATATATATATATATATATATATATATATATATATATATATATATACATACATGTATTTACATATACATACATATACACACATGCAGACACACACACACACATACGCAGACACACACACACATATACACAAATATATATGTATATATATATATATATATATATATATATATATATATATATATATATATATATATATATCGATCAAGAGAGAGATAAGTTTACTTTTACCCTATACGTTAAACGGATGCTTTTGTAATTTTCAGGAATGCATAAAAATGACATATGTATCACAAGCATTGACAGGCCCCTTTTGGTCCTGCCAGGTGTGAGGGTGAGTAATGACAGCTTTGATTTTATTCTTTTACTTTCATTCTCATCTTTCATCAATCTTTTCTTCAATTTCTTTCACTATCATATATTTTTTTTCATATTGAACTTCCATCACTTTCATTTTTTCTTTTCATTTCACTTTTATCTCCCAAATCATCTCTCAATCTCATCTTTTATTTCCTTTTATCTCATTTGTCATATCTCTCTTTTCCCTTTCTCTCTAATTCCCTTTTCGGTTTCTCATTTTCTAAATGGCACTTTGTCAATATGTGAGTTATGATATTGCTGATATAAAGTACCATCAATTCTGAAATCTTTTTGATTAATGTCATCTAACGGTTTGCTATTTTTGTCCTTGCCTCATATGTTATCATTATTGCTATCATTCTTATTATCATCATCATTATCATTGTTTAATTACCATTATCACCATCATTATTACTATTATAATAATGTTCATCAATATATTTTTTTTATTATAACTGCCATCATCGTTATAATTGTTGTTATTGCTTTTGCTTTTTTTTTCATCATCATTATCACCGGTATAATCCACTTTATCACTACCATTATCGTATCACTCTTATCATTACTATTAGTATTATTGTAATTGTTATATTCATTAACATTATCGTTACCATTATCATTATTATTAATATTATCGTTATTATTAATATCATCATTGATATTAATTCTATCATCATCATTATTTGTATTATCATATCATCCTTACCATAACTATCATCATCATTATAATCATAATTATTGTTATTATCAATGTGCTTATTTTCATCATTATCATTTTTATCATTATTATCAAAATTATTATCGATATTATTATAGTCATTATCATAATTATTATCATTAGCATTATTTTCATTATTATTATCACCTCTATTATTATAATCATTATCATTATTATCATTATGATAATATTCGTTACTATCATTTTCCTCATTATTAGGGTTATTATTTTTATCGTTACTATTACATCCATTATTATCATTATCATGTCACTGTTATCATGTTTATTATTATCATATTTACTACTATCAATATTATTATGATAATTGCAATCATAATGTTTTTTATTATATCATTATTGATCTTTCATTAAATCATTATCATCATTATCATTACCATAATCATTATATCTATTATCATAATTACTATCATCATTACATTATTACAATTATCATTAATATTATTATTGATTTTATGGGTTTTATTATTATGATTATCATTATCAACAATACCATTATGATCAATAATAATATTGTCCTCATTTTCATTATTACTAGTTTTAGTAGTAGTATACATTATATCAATGCCATTATCATTATCATTACTGCTATTACTATTACCGTCATCACTTTGGTCATAATAATGATTATTTTTTTATTACCCTTTTATTGTCATAATCATCATCACTCTTATTACTGATATTATCAAAATTATGATTAGTACCATTTTTACTACTAACACCAATATTATTACTTTATGATATATATATATATATATATATATATATATATATATATATATATATATATATATATATAGTATATATATATATATATATATATATATATATATATATATATATATATATATATATACGTATATATATATATATTTTTTTTTCTTTTTCTATATAAATATATATATATATATATATATATATATATATATATATATATATATACATACATATATATTTAAAATTTGGATATAATATATATATATATATATATATATATATATATATATATATATATATATATATATATATATATACACTTTTTTCATTATCGTTATTATCATGTCAGTGTGAAGTAATTTCCCCTCAAATACAAAGGTTATGGATATCAAGAGTCACAGGTATTACTATGGATACTATGTCATCAATTACCAAGATTCCTGTGTGATTAAATTGATTCGTTTTTTTCATTTGTTTTTTTGTTCATTACTTATTGTTATTCTCCTCGCAGATAATATCATTAACATTATTCTTGCCAATATCATATCTTTATCTGATTATCATTATTATCCTTGCTCTGTTATTTTTGCTATCAATAATATTAGAATAACAATACCAATAAATATTGATATAATGATTATAGCCACGTCTATCATATTCATGATTATCAATATCATTTGGCGATGATATTCATATATTATCTAATAAATAGATTTGTTGACGATGAATGAGGGGGTCATTGAGAATTGAGAGAGCTGAAAATAAATGAAATTAATAAGAAACCTATCAAATGATTGATTTCCTTGCTTACAAAATATCTTTTAAAAGTCGCTATGATGTATTAATATACCGCACATCGATTTCATAAAATTGATAATCTAGGTAAACTGTTTCTCAGATAAAACAAAAAAAACAACAAAAAACATTGAATAGAATAAACAATACGTTATAAAAGATTATTAAGACTAGAGAATTCTGAGGTCTAGAGAGTTTTTTATTGTTTACGCTACTAAGTATATAGAGAAAACGAAATATTTAACGGTAGGACTCTTGACTCTGCATATGAAAATAAACATCACATAACTTTAAATCGAGCTTCATATTGAATCCTAAAGAAGGTCACGTATTAGATATGAATATGTATATGAATAAAGATGAATATATATATATATATATATATATATATATATATATATATACATATATATATACATATATGTATACATATTTATATGTATGTATATATGTATATATATATATATATATAAATATATATATATATATATATATATATATATATATATATATATATATATATATATATATATATATATATATATATATATACATATACGTCTATAACATTGATACACAAACACACACACTCACACACACTTACATATTTATATATATATATATATATCTATATATATATATATATATACACACATACATATATATATATATATATATATATATATATATATATATATATATACATATATATGCATATATATATATATATATATATATATATATATATATATATATATATATATATATATTTACATACATACATATATATATATATATATATATATATATATATATATATATATATATATATATATTTACACAGTATATAAAGTATATATATATATATATATATATATATATATATATATATATATATATATATATATATATATATAT
>NW_028234411.1:33114964-33119964 GCF_977035675.1 Penaeus japonicus
AAAAAAATTGAATTCGGTGATGGTCACACGGGGAAGAGGTTGATTATACATATATTTGATATATAGTCAAGCATATTGTTTTGATCGGGAAGCTGATAAGGACAGTTGGACTGTAAACCTAAACAGATAACAAACCACTGAACAATCATGATTGAAAACTTTGATGAAAAGATTCGGTTGGTCCTTGGTGGATGGCGAATCCAAAGGCAGATGCTCCTACTAAGTCTGTTCTCACGGCCTATGATCCATCGAAGGACCGAACCACTAACAGAACTGTTCTTGGTGGTTCTAGATTTCAGGTTCTAACACTTGATGCATGTGCAAGCTTCTTTAAGATTGCAACTGTTGATGAAAATGGCAGTCGAATCTACAGTAACAAGCCATCTCTTGCTATGCGCATTATTCTTGAAATAGAAACTCTTTTTCCTACCATCTGTGGGCAGTGCGATGAAGAATATTGCAATAAGTTTGACTCTCCATCTCCTGCATTGCGATGTTTCTTGTGCTTTCAAGGCTCTCACAGTTGCGAACAAACCACTAAAGTTGCAGGTAATCTCCACGCGATCCCAACTGTGCTACCCTATGGTACTGTGTGGCTCTGCAAACTCTGCATAACACAGAATAATCCTGTGCCCAGCAAGCGTTCCAAATCAAGTCGCAACCGCTATCCTTCAACTGCTAGTGTAGCGGTTTCAACTCACACTTCATTAGCAGCAACTCTTGTTGAAAATAAACAGCCGAGTATCTCCCCAGATGAACTAGCTAAGAAACTGGCAGTAGTTCACCAGCAGCAGCAGCAGCAAACATCAAGTCCATCAGATCCTCCTCCATCTCTTCATCCAGGTACTACTCCAGGTGTTTCTCCAGGTCCTCCATCTACCAACAAACCGAGTGATAACATCTGTGTTGAGTACACATTGGTGAAATGCCCCCACGGAGTAAGTGGTCGGACTCTACACCAGGGTGAAACATGCAGCAAGGTTCATCCTAAGCGCTGTAAAAAGTTTACACGCTTCGGCACTGATTCTAGTAGGGGCTGTACTTTAGGTTCAGGGTGTCAGCTCTACCACCCAAAGCACTGCAAAAACTCGGTCCAACACAAGCAGTGTTTTAAGGAACAATGCACTCTTGTTCACCTGGTGGGAACTAAACGCTTCAAACCCTCCAAAGATAACCGAAAGAAGGACGGGAAACATCCGAGTGGTCGTCCTGATCAGGGATCTTACAGGCCCACTGAGAGTACTTCTGTTGCCAAGGAGCCTCCACAAAAAGGCAACTCTCAACATTCAACCTCTTTTTTAGAGATACAGAACCTGCTCAAAGTGATGCAGGAAAACTTTCAGTCGGAAATAACTTCCCTGAAGCAACAGATAGCCGGTCAAGAGTCGAAATTCAGCAGCTTCTTCCCAACTGCGAACCAGACGCCTCATGCCCAAATGTTCCCGCATCCGTTTCCGCTTCTAACTGTAAGCCAGATGGCCCTCAAGCCAACGTTCCCGCATTTGCCTTCAGCCCTGCAGCATCTGAATCCAACACCAGTTCCTCAATGGGCTCGATTTCATCAGCAGTCTTGCTAAATGTGCAATCCATAAACCCTAGTGCTCGCAGCTCAACCAGATGGAAAATCCAATACATCCGGAATAAAGTGGAGCAGAAAACTAAACATATCTCTGTTCCATTTATTGCTCTTACTGAAACATGGTTGAAACCTTATATCCACGATTCGCAGTTAGAGATTGAAAATTATAATATGTGATCGAAGCACTAGGGTAGGTGGTGGGGTACTCCTTTATTCTCACGAAAGCCTTCCCATCACCAGCTTTGACACATTTGATGATAAGATCTGTCAAGCATTACTTTGCAAATGCGAAACAGCAAAAATAATCATTTGTGTCCTCTATCGTCCTCCTGATGCTCCTATGGCCAGTTTCAAAGCGTGCTTGAAATTTATTGATAATTACATATCTGGCCATGAATCATATGAGACATGCTTATTAGGAGACTTCAACTTCCCTATGATTGATTGGAACTCTGGTGTAATTCTGTCAGGTTCATCGTCGGCTATTAATCAGTCAGCAGTTCTTCTCTTCGACTTCATGGCAGACAACTTCCTCAGTCAGTATATTCTGGAACCTACTAGGCTGAACAACTGCCTTGATCTTTGCCTCTCCAATGCTCCTAATCTTGTGACACACGTTTCTGTGACTGACACACCATTATCAGACCACAAGCTTCTTGAGATCTTTCTGTCACATAATCCATGTCGGTCTGATCCTTCAGTACCCCCAGATTTCAGTGTTTCTTCGTTTCGGTCACTAGACTTCTACAAAGCAGATTATGACAAAATCTACCATCTGCTTGATTCTGTTAACTGGAAGGAACTATGAGAACTCTGTGATCCTGAAGAGTTTCCTGAACTGTTGAACCTTGTCCTCCTTCAGATATGTGAGATAGGGTGCCCAAGGAAACAAGCATCTAGCAAAAGGCGGAGTTCATCGGTTAGTACATTGTCTCGCAATAAACGCAAATTTAAACTTCGGTTGCAATTAGCTGAACAAAATCCAGTTGCTACAGCAGCTCACTTGGAGTCACTTAAAAACCAGATTTCGAGTGTGTATGCTGACATGCGAGATGCTATAAACCACGACCTAAACTACCATGAACAACAGGCGGTAGATAAAGTGCACAGCAATCCAAAATATTTTTATAGCTATGCCAAAAAGTTCTCCAAGCAGAAACGCAACATTCCAATGCTTTTCAATGAAGCCAAGAGAACTTGCACCAATCCTGAAGAGACTGCTAACATCCTCCAGCATCAATTCAGCAGTGTATTCAGTGACCCTTCAGCCACAAACATCGATGTTGCATTATTTCAGTCACCATCCCTACAGAATCCATTTACAGAGGACATGTTGGGATTCTCGGTTGCTGAAATAATTGAGGCTATTGATGAAATTAAACCTGATGCCGCTGCTGGGCCTGATGATCTTCCAGTCCTGCTTCTAAAGAAATGCAAGGAAGCACTCTCCAAACCTATACGCAGCACTCTATGTCTACAGGCACAGTGCCGAAGTTCTACAAGAAATCCCACATTGCTCCACTTCACAAGAAGGGTAGCTGCGGTATTGCGGGAAACTACAGACCTGTGTCGTTAACTTCTCATGTCATTAAGATCTATGAGCGAGTTCTAAGGAAACAGATGATTGCCCACCTTGAAGAAAACAACCTTTTCAATAGCAGACAGCACGGCTTCCGATCCGGTAAAAGTTGTCTTACTCAGCTGCTCCATCATTTCGATGACATCATCGAGTCGTTATCAAATGGTGACGACATGGATGCGCCATAAACTTCTTAGCAGTAAACTGCATCTATATGGTTTTCATCCAAAAAATCATCAGCTGGATCGAGTCTTTTCTTACGTACAGAACTCAACAAGTTGTTGTAGATGGTCATATGTCTGTCATTTCACTTATTATTAGTGGTGTCCCCCAAGGAACAGTTTTAGGTCCCATACTGTTCTTGATATTCATCAGTGACATTGCTAGCTGCGTGTTACATTCAACGTTAAGATGTTTCGCTGACGACACAAGAATTTGCAGATCCATCAGTGATTTACACAATGTTACTGAGCTTCAGTCTGATCTTGACGAAGTCACTGAGTGGTCATCAAGAAACAATATGGCATTACATGAGGATAAGTTTGAGTACATATGTCATCTCGCCAACAGAGGTAATCCTCTCCACCAGCTTCCCTTTGCCCATGAGCAGTTCCAGTACACATCAACTGGCACCATACTCACTCCTGTTGATCAGCTCCGTGATCTGGGCATTATAGTTTCCAGTGATTTGTCCTGGACATCACACATACGATCTAGTTGTGATAAGGCGAGGAAGATGGCAGCATGGATATTCAGTGTCTTCCATTCTCGCAATACTGGCGTCATGTTAACACTATACAAGTCACTAGTCTGTAGCCACCTAGAGTATTGTTCTCTGTGGAATCCGGCGAAAGTGTATGACATTCAGGAGCTGGAGGGTGTACAAAGAACTTTCACTTCAAAGACTCATGGTTTACAACATCTCCACTATTGGGATCGCCTGAAAACCCTCTCCTTCATGTCGCTTCAGAGGCGCAGAGAACGCTATATTGTCATGCACATGTGGAAGATCCTTCATGGTCTCACATCCAATGACCTTGAAATACAGTTCATAGTCAACCCAGGATTGGGTACCCTGGCTAAGGTTCCATCTGTCCGTACAAAAAGCTCAGCGGCTCACCAGACTCTCTATGAGACATCATTCAGTGTAATGGGTCCTAGACTTTGGAACTGTATACCCTCGCACATACGTGCAGTCTCCAAGCATGATGGCTTCAAGCATCATATGACGGCATTCATGCTTTCCTTGCCGGACAAACCGCCAATCCGGGGCTTTACACCACCGAACTCCAACTCTATACTGGACTGGCGTAACGATCGAGAAGCATCTGCTCTCTGGGGTGGTCAGCAACTCTGATGTCCTGTCGAGTTTCGATGAAGCGGATCAAAGGTATCAAAGGTAAGGTAAGGTTCACCTGACTCTCCTGACCTGTGTGTGGTTATCCGCATAATTGATGCTGCCCCAACCTTGGATAGTTTAAATCTTCCCGACGCGGTGTATGCAGCTTCTATAACTTTGCGTCTTTGCTTTTGCAATCCTTGGCTGACGATTTTTGCTTCCTTCCAATCTGGTAGATGTCCTGCTTCATCTACGTGTGCCACCATGGCGTTGGAAATCCTGTGGTGACGGATGTCTGCTCGGTGCTCGCTCATCCTGATGTCGAAACCACGTCCTGTTTCGCCGTAATACGCTTTTTCGCATGTACTGCAGGGAATACAGTAAACGGCACTATCGGGGTTGCTTGTGAGCGGTTTCTTGTGTCTTGCCAAATCTCCTATTTTTACGCCGGACGTGTTTGCTATGTTCACGGTGGTGCCTAAGTACCTGCTGATAGTCTCCGA
>NW_028234411.1:33134964-33147464 GCF_977035675.1 Penaeus japonicus
AATCCACCGTCCTACGTTCGTGAGTACATTATACTATAAAATCATATATATTATGTTTTCAGTGTTTGCATAAAGATCGAATCATGCAACCACACTGAATATCAGTCTGGAAATTTATTTTGCGTAATGAAAGCCAAGACACACCAGTTAATGGCATTCGACCAATGGTCAACGGACACCAGAGACGCCCAAGCGGTTTTGGGACCATATACTACAGTAATTAGCCTCTCGCGGAATTGTTGCCAGATGATATGTATACCACTGCTTACTATACATTATGTATATGTAATAGTGTATGTGTGTGGGGGGTTATATGTGTATATGTATATATCGGGGGGTGGGGGGGGAGGGGGGGAGGGGAGGGGGAAATATGGAGGAAAGAGGAGTATACGCATATTTAATATAGTACAAATATTTATCTCCCAGACCGGGACACATCGAACCCACGCGCCGTATAGATTGACAGGCACGGTTGTACCGTCGGCTACACCGACCCGTCAAAAGGAGATGTTCAAGCCAGAACCTTCTTTGATGAGATGTCATGGACATTAACCTATGTGTTCTTATCAGAACTAAGTGATAGGGCGATAATTTTGTTAACGAACATCTCCACCGCGGGGCGACACGACGGCAGCCACGGGAATCACAAATTCAAGTCCCAAATCAAAGTTTACCAAGAGGTTATATTGTGTGAGGAAGATGGTAGAATGCAGTAACGCCATTTTAATATATAGCAAATATTTACCTCCTGACCGGGACGTCGAACCCGCGAAGTCCCGGGTTCAGGGTAGGGTAAATAATTTGTGTACTCAGCATCTGTATGTATATGTATATGTGTTAAAAGCATGTTATATGTGGTTATAACAATATGTGGATATATGTATATTATACGTAAACTAAATACTATAATGCATAAGCCACATTATAATTCACGTGCATGTGTGGTGGCACACGAGGGACGCTGATGTGTATGGGTGCTGTATGCACTTGCATACGGGCGGTAGACAAACGCTTGCGAGTTGGTGCATAATTGCTTATCATTGTATCTTAAAGGGCGTCTACACTGTGACATTTCGTGGCATAGTCTATATAGTAGGGGGTGATGTAACGGAATATAAGTAGGCGGGCACGGGAGCGTGGCATAAACATGGCAAACATGACATTGTTACGCGTAGGCCCTGCACGTATAATATAAACAAATTCTCACATTGAGTAGAAACGGGGAAGGGTCGTAAGATAGATTGGTGCGTGGATACGCGCGAATGTTTCTCTAATAAGCATGAACAGTAGGCGCTAACACAGCAAACGATGTTATGGACAGATTAATGGTACCAAGGGTTTCACAGACTAAAACTACTCCCCCCATCCGGTGCACAAGGCCGACTGGTGGGGGGGGGTAGGGTACCAGGCCACACACCTCTTAAATATGTTTTCCCAAGTCAAGACAATGGGGGCATTCCACCGGACAGCGAAGGAGCCTGGTCACGGCGGCGATCAAGGATCGCTCCTGAAGCATAGAGGGCACGCTAAGAATCTCCGGGTTAAGACCCAGGCCGTAAAGATGAATTTAAAACTTATGCCAGCGAGTCACAATGTAAGGTGAGCCCAGAGAGAAGACAGGTAATTCGATACTTCTGCGACATTATGCTTGAGGAACTTTCATTATATTCAAATGGGATATTGTAGGGACTTTAGACTGAAGTTAGGAGACTAGGGCGAAGTGCAGAAATTAAGCTAAAATGATGGGCACATCATTTTAACTGGCGAGGTAAACCCTTGGATAGCAAACAAGAATACAGGAGTAGGCTTTCTTAGTTTCAGCAAGCGACTTGAAAAGAATGTTAGGGCGAGCAGATTCACACTAGTGTGAGCGAAAGAGCTGGTTTCTGTAATACTAAACTAAACAACAGATATAAAGCCTAAAAATTATCACAAGTGTACGCTTCTCCCCCCCCCCCCCCCCCCCTTACCAGCAAGTCATAGTGATGAGGGAGGATAGGCAGAGCTTCGCATATGAAAGAATGAGGCAAGCAGCTAACACGATAGAAGTCAAATTACCCATTTGATACCGTGATTATGGGGGCGAATTTTAATGCCAAGATAGGAATAAGGGAAGATGGAGAAAGTATCGGTTCATGGAAACATGGAATAGGCACCCGAAATGAGAGAGGGGCCAACAAAGTTGACATAGAATTCGCGAAGCTCGATCACTCTTAAAATTATGAAATACCATTCATCGAAAGAGAAGACCCGGGAGGAAATGGACATGGAAATCACCATCCGGCATTAAACAAACGCGAAATTGATCATTCTCATAATCTACCAATAGGCGTGAGCATCGTTACAAGATCGTAACCGGTTATCAATAAAGTAAATGTGCGGTAGTAGCGACCATAGACCTGCGTCAGGAGTTAGAGTTAAGTTACAGTAAGGAAGGGAACCGACGTAACATGCTCCTAGCAAAAGCCTCTCGCTAATCTAACCAACAGTCAATGAATAGGGCGGACGGAAAGTTCAGTATCAACATCCGAAACAAATACTCAAGCTCTCGAAGAAGATCTTATGACTTTAGACCAAATGAACGACTAATTGCAGGGAGAATTAACGGAAGATGCACTTGAAAATAGGGAGGGTTAAAGACGAAAAAGAAAAGTTCAGTAAGCTTTCGGTTAGAGACGAAAGAGCTTATGAAACAGAGTAGGGAAAATTTAAAATAACATCAATCTAGAGACAAGATAGAATCAACAGAGCTGACTAAAGACGATAAACAAGAAGAAGAAAGCGAAGGATGTTACGCAAAGTTTAACAAAACATACGAAAAATAAAGCGATGCTCTGCTTGCGGCACAAAAGAAGGATAACAGCCTTAAGGCAACAAAGAGGAGGCTCAGAAATAGGGAAAAAAACAAAATGTATGCAGTAAAGAACGTGCCCCCCCAACCCAACGGAGAGAGGGCGACATACAATTTAAAAATGAAATTATCAAAGACAAATAGAAGACTTCATATCGACAAGTCTAGTACCACTATCATGAACACATCAACCACAACTACGGTGGAAGAGCAAACACACAACAAGTTAGGAGATGTTCCAAACATCACGGTAAATGATAGTAAAAGTAGGGCACTAAAGAGCATAGAAAAGAGGAAAAACATCAAGAGAAGACGGCAATCAGTGTAGATCCTTATTCAGACGCGGAGAGATTGCGGCTGTAAATGGGCAGTCTTTATAACTGATGTCTTGAGTGGGTAAATAATCGAAGGCTGGATACTCTTCGCAATAATAATTCTAATACACAAAGGGTAGACACAAAAGACTTAAAGATATTACAGACCTTTTTAATGCCTTACTATCAGTAATATATAACCGTCACAAAAATCATCATGCCGTCCTCCACCGATAATTAGATTCAAAAAAAAACACAGGGATACAGCCCCCACCCCCCCGGAGGGTTCAGCATGGGATTCTCAATTACAGACCTTATCCACACACTTGCTCAATTAAGGAAGAAAAAACGATTATTGGAAGCACTGTGTATGCATTCGTAGATGATGGAAACCTAGGCATTAGATGGTTAGAATATTGCATTTATGGATGCAATTCGGAAACTAGGAAGTAGAGGATATTTACTGCAGATTATTGAGGTTATCTGAGAGATGGTACAGGATCGTCAAAATCCACGCAGAAACCATAAATTCCAATAAAAAAGGGGTGTTAGGCAGGGCGGACACCATTCACGATGTATTTACAGCCTGCTTAGAGGAAGTATCAAGAGTTAGACTGGAATGAGAGGAGGGGATTACATATGATGAACATTATAGACTCTAGATTTTGTGAATTGTTCTTTTGGTGAGTCAGCAGATGAGCGGTGCATACAACAATTATTAATCGATTTAAATAAGAAAGTCTGAAGATTGGCTTAAACAATGAACATGAAAAGACTCAAAAGTCATGTTAACAGTCGCACCAGTTCATCCAATACAAATAAGGGACGGTAATTGAAGCAGTGAAACGAGTATTTATACTAGGGCAACTCATTCAGTCGGTACATCTGGCGAACGCGAGATAAAACGGGAATCAGGTTGGTTGTGTGCTTCGGTTTAATCGTTTTCTATTACACAGGAAGTAGTCTGCCACTATGTCTAAAGAGAAAGATTTATGACAATTGTTCCCGTCATGATATGGGATCAGAGACCTGGACTACGGACAGGCACTCGAGAGGATATTTGTAAGAGCCAATAAGGATGGAATTGCTTAGCTAGGAGTTAGCTTAAGAGACAAGGGGAAAACCGGCACATGGATAGGCAAGCAAACAAACGAGTGGTTTATACTCAATACCATCAAAAAGAACAAGTGGCAGTGGGCTGGACACATATTATCGGAGAAGGACTACCGGTGGACAAAGAAAACAAAGAATGGGTAATACACGACACAAGAGACCAGGGCAAGACCAATGAATAGATGTGGATGAAATAGCAAATGGCAGGAGTACACTGGAAACAGAGAACTGACCTTGATATGGAAATGGATTGAGAGGAGGCCTACGTCCTGCAGTGGATTGATTCTGGCAATGATGTTGATGATATTAGTTATATATATATATATAAATCTAGTCCTCTCTTATATATATTTTATATATGAATTCTCGCTTTATACAGTTATCATTATATTTATATGTTGTCAATTTTTAATTTTTTTTTTATATTTCTTTATTTTATCTTTTATATATATATAATATATATATTAAATATTATGATATACTTATTTAATACTTATATATTTATATATTTATTTATATATTTATAATGTGTGTGTGATTGTTCGGTGCTATATATATGTGTATAAATTTATTTTATTATTTACCTATAATATGTATTTATATTATAATATATGTATATATGTCTTTATTTATTTACTTATATGATACATATATATAAGTTTTATATATATATATATATTTATATATATATTTATTTATTATGTGTTGTGTGAGTGATGTGTGTGTGTGTGTTTGTGCTCGTGTTGTGGGTGTGCTTTGTTGTTCTTTATATTTATATATTATATATATAACTGAGTGTGTGTGTGAGTGTATGTATAAACAAAATATAACGAGGTTTTAGCAAGAGGGAATAGCCCTTTCATCAATTAAATGGATTTGGTGTGACTTTTGAAAAAAAAAATGAAATACAGCACAGATGTTGAAAAGATAGTGATATGGAATCCTATTGTAGCAGGGGTGTCGAGGGGGAGCTGGATGGGTGGGGCGATTAGTTCGAAATGGGAAATATGACTTGTTTTCCGTGTTAGAATAAAGAGCAAGTCCGCATATTGGCCACCTGAAGTAAACGATTCTTAGTCTCTTGGTATCTTTCTCGAATGGAAGGAAATAGCCGCTTCCGGCCTGGTGAATTGAATGGATTTAATCACTTTTTTTAATTTTTAGGAAGTCAGAGTATTTAATGGCATGGATAAGTTATATTCAAGTACGGGTTTTTCAGTATTTTTTATAGAAGAAAGTGTGGCTCGCTTGATTTCAAATAACTCATTCATGCATCTTTTGTGTTCATCGCACTTATCGCACACATGCTTTATAATTATATTTATATATTATATATAATATTATATATATTAAATGTGTGTGTGTGTGTTTTTGTGTGTGTGATGTGTGTGTGTGATTGTGTTGGGGTGCGTGCATATATCATATATCTATATGATAAATAATATATCTATTATATATAGAAGAGAGAAGAGGAGAGGGAGTATAGAGAGATAGTGAGAAGAGAGAGGAGAAGAGAGAGCGAGAGAGAGATTAGAGAGAGAGAGTAGAGAGAGGTGATGTATAAGAGTATCAAGTATATATTATATATATATTATATAATTTATATAATAGAGAGTGGCGAGAGGTGAGCGAGGACGAGAGAGAGAGAGAGAGGAGAGATGTAGTATTAATATATATAAATACAATTTATATAAAATTTATATTATACTTTATTAATTTAATATATATTGTATATTACAGTTAAATTATTTATTTTTATGATGGTTATTTTTTATATATAATTATATATATATATATTGTGTTGTGTGTCGTGTGTATGTGTGTTGTATGTTTGTGTGTGCAGATAATATGAACATGTTATACCTCTGTGTGTTTCCACATGTTGTGTGTATTGCGTTAATGTCAAATATTTATTATATGGACATTCGCAAATTGTGGTACTTTTTGCAATTGATCCTGAATTTCGTCCAAAAAGAAAAAAACGCAGGTCAACATGCCCTTTATCTTTTTATTGTCTATTCTAATGTCACTGCATTGCGTTTGAATTGGCATTTAACTCATTATACATATCACTATTATCACATAATTACAGTATGAATTTTATTCTATATATGTGATGTTTGATTTTTATACCGTTAAACACATACCTGTGTGTGTGTTTAGTGTATATATATATTATATATCATATATGTATATAATATGATATATACTATTATCTATATATATATATTTATGTATATATTATATATCATCTATGTCTATTTAAATATTTATTTAATACTATATATTAATTTATATATATATATCTATTATCTATCTATATACTATTTTATATATGTGTCTGTGTTTCAATATATTATATCCTATATATATATCCTCTCTATCATACGATATATATTACCATATATGTGTGTTTTTTATTTATATTTTATATATTATATTAAATTTATTATACATATATTTATATATTTTATATATTATATATATCTATATATATATATTAGTTATATTATTTATCTGTATATATTTTTTATATTCCCCTCTTTCCTACACTATTTACTAAATTTTTTTCTCCTTTTTCATGCCAACAACTATATCTTCTATATATATATATTACTATTATATATATCTATATATAATTCGATATATATATATATATGTGAAGTGTGTGATGCTGTGTGTGAGTGTGATCGTGGGGCTTTTCATCGTGTGACTGATTTTGTTTAAATAACAGTCCATCATACATTTTTATTCTATAATATATGTTAATTTTATATATATATATAATATATATCTATTATATATATATATCTATTATATAAACATAATGCACAAAACTTTTTCTTTTGTTTAAAAATGTCCTTTTACATATCTCAGCTTTGATTATAACTCCCTTTTGCAGGCGACAAGAGTTTTTTTTCAGTAATAAGCGGGGCAGAGGAGAGGTCGGTGTTTGATACAAACCCACTTCAGAATATATATATAAACTTATTGTATAACAGATTCTTTGATTATTGATATGCTTGATCCACTGTTATCTCATTTCCCAAAAAAAATCGCTCCCAAATTTTTTTTATTAATCGACATATTAACGACTTGCTATTTCATCGAGTGCACCATTTCATAAGAGAATGTATTTTATATACGAAATTCGCCTTTGTAGTCTAGCTCTGATATGTATTCTGTAATTTGAACCTTCACAAATTTGTTTTGTTACTTAAGTAACAAAAAATTCCTTGTTTATCCTTGTTTTTAGCTAATTTGACATGGACAGGAATGAAGTATACTATTGTCCATGATCACTAACATAATTCAAATCGATCTTTCGTTATGCAGACAATAGCTCTTATTTTGTTCCTGTTTTTCAAACTCCAGGATTTCCGTAAAATGAATTTTACTCTATCATCTGCAACACGACGTGCAGTCCGTGCAACTCGTTAAAACAATGAGTACATGTGTGAATGCATATGGTTGTTGGGTCATTGCGTTAGAGGGTTTTTCATTTTCCAAATTAATCCTGTTATGAGGTTGATATATGTTATAGGGTACGGGATAATTTTTTATGTGTTCGAAGGACTTAGGAAATACTTCTTGGTAACACGTAGGTAAACTGTCATCGATTACAAATTATTCAGCGTGTGCTGTCCGAAAAAATGGGTAAAAACCTCGTATTTCTCAAAGAAAAGAGTTGCCATATTTCACATTCATAAGCGGGTACCACCTATATAGTGGTAATACCCTATTGGTTTTCTTCGAAAGCATATAATTCTATGGTAAATAATATATATATATTATATATATAAATGATTATTATAAGTATATCATTAGTATATTTTTATAATAATAGTATATGTGTATATAGATAAGAAATATATCTATATATATATAATATAATAGGACATATATCAATTCATATATATCAGACACAACAAACACACACTCCACACACACACTACACGTCACACAAACACAACACAAAGACCATTATTCACATCTCATAGACTCCTCACACACACAGCCTCACACACACACACACACACACTAACAAAGACAATCGTTGATACCGGACACACTAACACACTTATATAATATATTAAATAAGATAATTATATATATATATAAGATACATAAGAGACATATATAAATATATAGTATCGATAAATTATACTATAGTTAAATATATATCTTAATATAGATATATACTATTGTATAAGTATATATAATATATATATATAATCTATATATTATACATAATGATAGATAATAGATAGATAGATAGATAGATTGGACTAAATAGAATGTTGTTGTGTAGAGTTATATATATGTATATTATAAATACTATATAAATATATATATATAATATATATATAATTATAATATATAATATAGATACATATATATAGACTATATATACATCCAACTCACTCTAACACACAACACACAGCTCCACACAGCACACACACTACAAACAACACACACACAGGCACACACAGTATTTATGAAATATTACTATATATATATATTATAAAATCGTATATATCAGATATATATAAATATATGTTGTGCGATGTGTGTTGTGTGTAATAATATATATACATATATACATATGCGATCGTTAATCAAATATATAAATTATATAAATGAAAAAAAATGCGTATAATATATATAATATAGTAATAGTAATCTATATAATAAATATATACATATAAATATATATATAGATATATATATAAATAAATATATATATAATAAGAGTATATGTATTTATATATATTTAATATAGATACAAAAAATATATATAATAAAAAATATATCTATAAATATATATATATAATATACTACTAATATTGTTGTGTGCCGTGTGTGGTGTGTTGTTGTAGGTGTCTTGGTCGTCGTGTGAGATGTTGTGTATGTAGTGTGTGTATGTATATCAATATATATAATAAATATATAAAATACTTTAAAAAACAAATATATAAAACACACATACATGTATAAAATATATAACTACAATATCATATATATATCTATATATACATAAATATTATAATATATATATATATATACCATAACTATAGCAGATTATATATAAATTATATATGTATATATCCATATATATAAATTATATAAATGATAAAATATAATTATATATTACTATAAATATTAATAAAATAATATAGTAAATATATCATATAGCTTATATGCTGTGTGGTGTGTGTGTTCGTGTATTATGTGTGTGTGTGTGTAAATACTTTATATATATTATGTGTTAATATACATATAATATATCCTAATAACCTATAAATATATATTTATATATAAGTAGATAATATATATACATATTATATTGTTTATATATAAAAACACAAACACACACACATATTTATATATATATATAATGCATAAATATATATATACGTATATACTATACATATATAATATATCATGATAATAGATATATATATATATATAAAATATATACACCATATATATCTATAACAATAAATACTATATAAACATATATATACAATACTAACAGTTATAGTATATATATGCATTATATATATATATATATACAAAAAATATATAAATATAATAATAATATATAAATAAATACTACACTATATACCCATACATAAATAATACATACTATAACTACATATATTTATATATATATATATAAATAATATAAACTATATATATATTATATATTAATATATATATATATATATAATATATATGTGTATTGTATTATATTATATATATATAATATAGATATAAATATATAATAGATCATATAAATATACTATATGTATATATATAATATGAACATATAAGAAATAAATACATATGTAAATAGATATGTAGATATATAAAAATACATATATAATATACACTAAAATATATATATATATATTTATATATATAAAATATCCGTATATAAACTACTCAATATATATATATATATAGAAATATATATAAACCTAATATACATATATATAAATAAATATATATATATATATAAATAGAATATATATATATTATAGAAATTATCGTATGTACTTAATGTACATATATATATATATATAATATATAACTATAATATAATAAATTATATATATATATAATATTATATAAATAAATAGATTATAAATAAATAATATATATATAATATATATACAATCTAATATATAATACATTTATATACTATATATATAAATAATACATTATATATATATAATACTTAATAATATATATATCAATAATGATATATATATCTCAATACTAAATATATCAAAATATAAAGTATATATATATATTATAACTTATCAATCAGAACCGAAAATTATTTGCTAGAGTTGCTTATTCCAATGTATTCGTTTAAACTGGCATTTGCAATGCCTTAAACCACCTTTGATTTCAATAAACAAACTTCCCTATGATTACTCAGTTCACTATCAAAATATCAGGTTACTTTATATCTACAATAATAAATAATTATGTTAATAAATTAATAGTTATCATGTTTACATGATAAATCAGACTAGAACAATATTTGAGCATATATCATTATTGACTGGTAAGTAGGACAAAACGATCCTTTCCTACAAGATAATAGTGAGAAAGAGAAAGAATATCTTTGTGTTTGTGTGTGTGTGTGTGTGTGTGTGTGATGTATATAATATACTAATATAATAAATATATATTATATAATATACTATATTATATATAATATAATAATATATGCATATCTATATATTATATATATATATATATATAGTAATTATATAATTTTATATATAATTAATATAACTTATCACGATATACTATAAGACATATATATATATATATATATCGATTAATAATATATATACGTATAATATATATCATATGATTATATAATATATAGGTAAAGTATATATATATATAATAGTATAATAGAATATTATATATATATATATTATATACTATGTAATGTATATTATGATATAATACGATAATAGAATTATATGTAATGAAGTATCAATATATATATTATAATATATAAAATATATATATATTAAATATATATATATATATTATGATTTGTATAAATAGAATATATATAATATTATATAGATATATATATATACTATCATACTACAATAATATATATATATAAACAATAATGTTACTATATATATATATATACACTCATCATAATATATATAGTATAATCTATCTATATATACTATATATAATATTCGATAGAGTTGTGTGTGTGGTGGTGTGTGGGTGTGTGTGTGGGGGTGGCGGTGTGTGTGTGTGTGTGCGTGTGTGTGTTGTATCCATAATATATATATAATATAAAATATACTAATTAATATATATATACTATATATATATATATCATTCTATATATATAATTATATCATATCAATTAATTTTTATACTTTCAAAAGTATCATTTATATATTACTATGAACATACATCCTTAACTAAACTTTACTAGAAAATTCGTCACATATTTGAAAACATTTTCGATGAGGCTGTGCAGACACGCATTTTGGCAAGCTCCCTGTTTGAACATTCTTCTACCGGCCTGATGTCACCACGCTGTGTCCGACGCCTCTTATTGAGTCTTTGGATCCTTTACTTTTGCGCCAGTGGGCCGCTCGTCGTGTGCTCAAAGCCCTCCGTTGTCTGTGACGTGCTATTTTTTTTATTTTTTTTTATTGCAGAGTCGGTTATTAAAAGTTCAAAGTCTATTAAATATAATTGTATCCATTTTCTCACTTCTTTGACAACTGGGGGAGCGCGACTAAGCGTTTTCTCTTAGGAAATGTCGTTGTTTCCGAGAGTGAAATTTCTAATTTCGTTCCGTTATAACCTCGGCAAGGTTTGAAAAGCTAATTCGTTTGGCAAATTGCTTTCTGAAGAAACAGTCATTATTTTACCTCACATTTTTAATCAGTTCTCCGAAAAACATTCATGCTTTATTCATACATTAATTTTGCATATATTTTTTATGTAGTATAAACTGCGCGACAAAAAAAAAAAAAAAAAAAAATAGCATTGGTTGAATTGATCCAAATGATAATGAGTTAATCAAAAATTAATTATGAGTTGGACAAAAAATAATTATCTATAATTGATCTCACACAATAAACCATATGGCAAGTACAATAATAATGAAACTATTGATGATAACAAAAATAGTGACCACAAACAATGGATTAAAT
>NW_028234411.1:33149964-33152464 GCF_977035675.1 Penaeus japonicus
TTTAATATGAATCATGACCTAACAAACTTCTTTATATTTTTGAAACCATATAAATTTTAGTCATTATGACTTTTCTTTCTTTCTTTTTTTTTTTTTTAGATACAGAGCAAGTTGACATGAAGTTATAGCCTGAAAGGGCAAACTTTTGATGCATCACTGTCACTCCTCTGAAGACAAGATGACACTGTGTTTTGGAGGTTGCAGACACTACAGTGGAAAATGAAGAGGCTTCCACAAGTTACAGCCAGAAGAGCTCGGAAGCTAATGCCAGGGCCTCTATGCCAAAACATCATGGGTGCCTCCATTGCACAATGATGTTTACACAGAAATTAGCAATCATCCTTTCTTGTTTCTTGGCCAAAATCATGTATTTGAATGATGAATTTACGTCAACCACACCCACTTTAGCATTGAGATATGTAAGGCAATTCCTCACCAGATTAACTCCTTGATTTACTTTGTAAACACAATCCAAACCTTACTCAGTGAACACAAAAGGCAAAAAGATAAATTTAATCCAAACAAGTCCTCTCAAGACGTGGATCGTAATGAGATTGAACTCAATGGCTTGGTTTTGTGTATATATTTTTTCAATTAGCAAACTTCCTAACTGTTATGGAAATGCACTGTTCCCACCCATTTAGGATACTATGCGAGAAGATGTTACCTCAACACGTTATTGTTCAGCCGTAAAACCGAGTTTTGGGAATCTCATTAACTATCACCCAAGAGTAGCTTTTCACATGCGTTGACAACAGTACATGACAAGCCAGGGTTCCAGAGAGAATAAAGGATAAGGCTTTTTCAAGGTGCGGCCCAATAGTAGATCACCTCAGGGAAAAATTCCATCAAATATCAATGGGGCAGGAGCTTGCATAGATGAACAGATGGTTCCTTTCAAAGGACGAAGTTGCCTGAAACAATATGTACCTAGCAAGCCACACAAGTATGGATACAAATTTTTTGTTTTAGACTGGCAAGGATGGCATGACATAAGATTTCATGCCATATACAGGAAAAATCAATCCTGTGAATGATCCTACAGTACCTGCATCTAGGTGCAACTCAAATGTAGTGTTGCAATTATCTCAAATCATACCATCTAACTGTAATTACTATATGTTTTTTGATAATTGGTTCACTTCCTTACCTTTATTCATTTATTTTGGTCAAGAATTTTTTAGTTCAGTACAATTCAATGAAGTGACAATAACATTTTTGTTACTATATCAGTAATTGATGCAAAAAGGAAATAAAACTGCTTAATATGTATAGTGTAACAATTGTCAAACAAAAATAAAACATAAGGAAGGCAAAAACGACTTTAGCTTGATCATAGAAATGCATATTTTCTTTTTATCAAAAATTCCCCATTATTCACTGTGCCCATATGGACGAATTAGTCCTCTAATTCAAAGTTATTTGTTATTTATGTTATGATGAAAAACACAAAATAACTAGACATAAATGATGAAAAGAAGTGGAAAGAACTGCAAAATTATTTTTTTCCAAGAAAGAAAAAAAATTGGGAAGTAAAGGGATATATATATATATATATATATATATATATAGAGAGAGAGAGAGAGAGAGAGAGAGAGAGGTATGTATATATATATATATATATATATATATATATATATATATATATATATATGTATATATATATATATATTTATATATATATACATACATATATATATATATATATAAATGTATATCTATATATATATATATATATATATTTGTATTTATATATATATATATATATATATATATATATATATATATTTGCATTTGTATATATATATATAAATATATATACATATATATATATATATATATATATATATATATATATATATATTTGTATATGAATTTATATATATATATACATATAGATATATGTATTTGTATATTTATATATATACATTTATATATACGTACATAAGTGTGGGCACAGGAGCGTGCATAAACTTGCAAGTATGCATTTTTACGTAGGCCCTGCATGTGTATATAAACAAATGTCCATTCTCACTAAAGTGGACCGAGAGGTTGTGAGATAGATCTGGGGATACTAAGATCTACTAATAACACGCGGGACTAACTCAAACGTGTTACTGGAGATTAAAGGTAGCCTCCTGACTAAAATTACTCCCCCCTCCATGCACAATTAAGGCCGGTAGGTGGGGGCATCAGGCCCCACCCCTCTTAAATATGATTTCCCAGTCAAGAAAATGGCCCTCGTTCCCCGGAAGCGAAGCAGCCCCTGGTCACGGCAACGATCAGGATCGTTCTGGAGCAGAGGGTGCTAAAAATATCTGGTTAGACCCAGGCTGCCTAAAGATGATGAATTTGTGCACATACATTGTAAGGACTCTGAGAACAAAAGCTGATCTTTTGACACTGCTTGAGGAATTTTCATTTATTAAATGGGATATTGTAGGACTTTCTGAAGTTAGAAGACTAGGCAAAGAACAGAAATTACTAATTGATGGTCACT
>NW_028234411.1:33162464-33169964 GCF_977035675.1 Penaeus japonicus
GATAGACTATAACTGCATAACTATAATTGTTTTTCATGTTCTTGACAATTTAACACTTACCCATGTACATAGTATGTCGCCTCGTGTCCTAGACCATCCTATTATACAAACAACAAACAGTATGGACGTTTCTTTATACCAACATACCATAAATATATCTTATGTATAAACGTAGACACATGTGCATAAATTTACAGTATATACTCTTCTTATATAACAATCATTATGTTGCGTCCATTATATAAAGATATATTTTTTGGTAAGATAGAAAAAGAAAAAAAAATACAAAAGAGAATTTTCAAAAACGGAGAAAAGGAATTCCTAAAAAAAAAAAAAAAAAAAAAAAAATGACATGGATTTTAAATGAAAAAGGCGATTCAGAACACCAATCTATTATAGCATATCTTATGAGACGTATATTATTACGTGGAACAATGTAGTGGCTTTCACGTACAGATATTGGATAATTTAAGATGTATGTCATCCATGTCTGCTATAACATCACCATCGTTATAATCATCTTTAATATCATTATTACCATATTGTCTTATATATATTGATATCACAAGTGTCATTATCATAAAATGATATTCATGATGATAACAATGATAATAGTAATTGTATTAATGATGATAATAATGATGTTAATCTTTATTATCACTATTACCATTACTATTATTACAGTCATTATAATTATCATCATTATTATTATTATAATCAGTATCATTAGTGTCATTATTATCATTATTGATATATATGAAGTTACTTATTATTGTTGCTATTATTACCATCGCCATAGTGATGATAGTAGCCACAAAGATGATGCTGATAGTAATTATGATAATTGTCATTACAATAATTATTACAATTTTCATTGTGAATGTTATCATTGCTATTACTTTTGTCATCATCATTTTAGTGTCATTGTTATCATTATCATCATCATCATCAATCTTTCTTATTCTTATGGGTATCATTATTTTTTTATAATCATTATGATTGTTATCACTGTCATTATTAAATTAATTACATTTTTAACTATTATTTGTTTTCATTACTACCATTGTTATCATTATCACTATCATTTTAACCATTCATGTTGATATGATTATCAATATAATTATGATTATAAGTGTGACAATGATAATAATTACTATCATTATCATCAATACTTTTATGATTACATTGTCATCATCACTACTGATATTTTTTTTTATCATTATCATTAACATTATTGTAATAATGAAGACAATAATAGTAATAATCGTTTATCATTGTCATCATCATTGTCTTGTTATTACTGTTATTATCATCACTATCATTATTATCATCGTCATCATGATCATAATCGGTATCATTATGATTATTATCATCGTTGTTATGATTAGTATTATTATCGTTATTGTTATCATTGTCATCATCATCATTATCATTATTATCATCATCCTTTTCATTATCATTGTCATCATCATTATTATGACAATGATAATGATAGTCATCATTATAATTCTCGTTATTGTTTATCTTCATTACTATAATCATTATCATTATGATTACAGTTATCATTATCTTGATCTTTATTCATAATGATTGTTATCATCATGATCATTATCATCATTATCATTAATATCATAAATATAATCATATTCGTTATTATTTCCGTGGAAGCTAACAGTAATGCCTATTTGATTGTTACAAGCAATTGTTGTATCAATTAACATCTTTGCTATATCATTTGTATTAATAATATCATTATTATTATTAGCATTATCATCATCATCATCATCATCATCATCATCATCATTATGATCATCATCATTATCATTAACGTTTTCATTATCATTTTCAATATCATCATTATACATATCGTTAATACTATCATTATCATTAATATCATTGTCAACATAATCATTGTTAGTAATACTAGATTGCTATTGTTGTTACTGTTCTTATAAACATCGTGTTTATGTAATCATGTGTGTTGAATATAAGATTAGTATTCTTGGCACTAACTCTTTCCTACAGATTTTCATTCATATATCTTACATAATCACATAAATCGGTTTCTTTATATATCTAGATTACCGTATGACATATAATTAATTCATCTGAAACCCATCTTACAAAAAGAAGTTTAATATATATCAAAATCTCTAAACTTAATTAAACTGCGCAATACAAAGCTTCACAGAAAAAATATATCGAAGCCTCCCCTTGAAGTCAAGTTTTCTATGAAATCCTTCAAGAGAGGAGCATGACGGATACTAACTAAGATGTAACTTGATATCCACCGAAATATTACGTTAACTAATGTCGTATGGTATGTATGACGCAGTCTATTCAATGAGTCAAAATGCCATAATAAAAACTCATTGACAAATACTGTCAATTGCTTAGAAAAATGAAAAATTGCTTGTTTCTTGTTTTCAGATCTAATGATTATCGAATGATGGAAACGAGAAAAAGTATGTTCTCTATCTGTCTGTCTGTCTAACCCTTTAACGCAAATGTATATCCATATATATATATATATATATATATATATATATATATATATATATATATATATATATATATATATGTGTGTATACACATATTAATATAAATATATATATATATATATTGTTACGCCGGCCGCCTCGTCTATCTGCCACCAACACGAGGCAGGCTAGGCAGACGGCGTGCTAACCACAGGGTCGTGAACACAGAACAGCTCCAAGAGGCACCGAACACCACAGCGTCCCAGAACACCACGAGGGGCCACACCACGTGGCAAGGCAGGGCACGAAATAAACACACAATAACCGTCTTTCCTTTATTTACACTAGTTATTTACCCGTACACTTTTCTAATGGCACAATACAGGGGGGAAAGCAGCACATCACACTGCACAATACAGCTTATAACAGGGCAACACAGAGTATATCAGGTCACAAGGGTCACACGCGAGGTCTTCCCAGGGGCAGCAGCTAACTGCGTCTGTCCTGGCCTCGCTCCTTCCGCGCCGCTTGCCCAGACATTACGTCATGTTTGTCCAGCTTACATCATTTTATTAGGAACACATGTTTCGCACAGAGACAAAGACCCACTGGCGTAGCACTATCCCCCCCTATCAAGCAGACGACCCGTCTGCTCTGACATACCTAAACATGAAATAAACAACAGGAAACATAAAGAAAATCCTTCCTCAGAAACAAACAAAATTCTTTCAAAACAAAAGAAAACATAATGGTAAATTAGTTCTCAGAAACAACATAAAAATCTTTCATCCAGCCCGGCTTTCTTCGCTCTCGCCGGGGTCGCTCTGGTGGAGGTGTGGGCGGTGGCAGGTTGGCAGTGGCACCCAGAGGATTATCTCCTGCCCCAAGACCTGGCTCATGGTCACCATTGACGTCTGTTGCATCGCCCTCACCGTCCAAATGCTCGTCCTCATCTCGGTCAGCGTCCGCCACGTCCTCATCGCCGCTACTGGGGCTTACGTCATCTTTTTCACCATGGCCCCAGGAGTAACTTCCTGGCCCATGGTAACGCCACAGCCGGTCCACGTGGACAACAGACGGTCGCTTTCGCCCTCTGCGAATTCGATAGGTGACATCAGAGAGGGCCGCTACCACCGTGTACGGTCCATCCCAGGGGCTCTGTAGCTTCGGCGAGAGCCCTCGCTTCCGACGCGGGTTATGCAGCCACACTCTGTCACCTACATTGTACCTCGCTTCCCTCATGCGCCGGTCGTAGGTCTCCTTCATGGCTTGGCCAGCTACCTTGAGCTTGCCACGCACCCGTCGGTGCACCTCCGCCAGGTTCTCCTGCAGTGCCGCTGCATAGCTGGAGGTGACAGTTGGCAAGTTCACATCGGGTGGCCGCCCTGTGGCCAAATCCACCGGTAGCCTGAGCTCACGGCCAAACATGAGTCGGGCAGGTGTGAAGTCTGTTACCTCGTGCACAGCAGACCGGTAGGCCATGAGCATGGCGGGCAGCTTGACGTCCCAGTCTTCCTGACTTTCCTTGCAATATTTGGCTAACTGTTGAGCAAGGGTCCGGTTAAACCGCTCCACCATACCATCGGACTGTGGATGGAGAGGTGTCGTCCGTGTCTTGCGCACTCCTAACAGCTCACAACACTCACGGAACACTCGTGACTCAAACTCACGCCCTTGGTCAGAGTGCAGTTCAGAAGGCACACCAAAACGGGTAATGAATTCATTCACTAACACGCCAGCCACGGTCTCGGCCTCGTGGTTGGGTAGTGCATATGCCTCAGGCCACTTTGAGAAATAGTCCATTACCACACAGATGTATCGGTTCCCCTGTGGCGTGAGAGGCAGCGGACCAGCAATGTCCACTGCCACCCGTTCCATGGGTGCTCCCACACAGTACACCTGTAATTTTCTAGCGGGGCCCTTCTTTGCACTGCACACGTCACACGCTCTACACCACTCAGACACGTCACTTCTCATGCCCACCCAGTAGAAGCGTTGACGGAGACGGCTCAGGGTCTTTTTCTCACCCAAGTGGCCACTGGTAACTCCGGCATGCAATTCCCTCAGTAACTCAGCACGCATGGCCCTAGGTACTACAACTACCCACGTGTCACTGTCCACTTCACTCAACGGCACCCAGCGCTTTACTAACACACCGCTTTGATCCACCCGTAATGTTTCCCACTGGTCCACTAGACACTTGGTGGTGGGGCTCTCCGCAGCCACAGCCTCCCAACTGGGGCGTCCACTGAGAGCCTCAAGCCACCGGACAATGGGAGCAAGGTCAGAGTCCTCACGTTGTGCCTTACGCCACTCATCATCCCCTTTAGTGGCGCATCCCAACACCTGTAGACGGAGACACACAGGATCAGAGTCCTTCTGGATACAATGTGAGCAACTAGCCTCACATGGGCGTCGACTCAGGCTGTCAGCATTGCAATGGACACGACCCGGGCGGTGGACGATGTGGTAGTTGTACTGCTCAAGGCGCCCTAACCACCTTGCGAGCTGACCCTCTGCTACCTTCAGCGACTTCAACCACTGTAGAGCAGCATGGTCGGTCCGGATGGTGAACTCGGCACCATAGAGATACGGGTGAAAGTGCTCGAGACTCTTCACGACTGCCAGCAACTCTTTCCTTGTCACACAATAGTTGCGTTCAGGCCTGCTGAACTTGGCACTGTAGTAGGCCACGACATACTCCTTCCCGTCCTTTACCTGTGACAAAACTGCCCCGATGCCCTCCGCACTGGCGTCGGTGTCCAACAGGTAAGGGAGCTTCGGGTCCGGATAGGGCAAGACCGGTGCTTCCACCAGGGCCTTCTTCAGGTTGTCAAATGCGGACTGACACGCCTCGTCCCACTGGAAGCACTCCCCTTTTCGTGTAAGTCGGTGGAGAGGAGCCGCTACGCTGGCGAAGTCCTGTACAAAGCGGCGGTAGTACGTGCACAGGCCCAGGTAGCTCCTGACTTCTGCCACATTGGTGGGAATCGGCCACTTCTCCACCACTGCCACCTTCTGTGGGTCGGTGCGCACACCATCTTGACTGACGACATGCCCCAGAAATGGCACCTCATGCTGGAACATCGAGCATTTCTTGGGGCTGAGTTTGAGGTTGGCCTTCCTCAACCGCTGTAGTACCTCCTCCAGCCGCTCCAGCTCCTCCTCGAAGGTGCCTCCGAAGACGATGACGTCATCAATGTAGACAAGCGCCGTCTTCCACTGCAGGCCATCCAATACCCTCTCCATCAGACGCTCGAAACAACCAGGGGCATTGCAGAGACCAAAGGGCATGACGTTGAATTGCCACAGGCCCTGCCCGAAGGAAAAGGCAGTCTTTGGCTTGTCCTCTTCCGCCATCTCCACCTGATGATAACCCGACTTCAGGTCGAGTGTGGAGAACCACTTGGCCCCTACCAATGCATCGAGTGTGTCATCAATTCTCGGCAAGGGGTATGAGTCCTTGACAGTCATGTCATTCAGTGCACGGTAGTCCACACAGAAGCGTTGTGTACCGTCCTTTTTCTTCACCAGGACTACCGCTGATGACCATGGACTGTCTGACCGTTCAATCACCCCTGCGCTGCCAGCTCACTGACAGTGCGCTGCATCTCCTCTCACTTAGCTGGTGCAAATACTTCCGGTGTTAATGTGGTAATTCACCAATCCTGTACAGCCCTGGTCCAAGTCACCCCTGCTAAACACATCTGCATACTGAGCCAGGGTGTGGCGCATCTTCTCTGTCTGTGCCTCCGTCAGGTTAGCGGCGCTCCGGTGCGCCAAATCCTCGAGGAAGTCAGGCAACGGCCTTACACTAACCAACTCCTCGCTCTCCAACGACTCTTCTGCACGCTCCACTTCCTCACAAGTGCCCAGCTTTGCACCAGCTGGCATCTTCTGGGCCTTATCAGAGAAGTTAGCCACCAACACTGTAACTAACCCCTCACCCGCTCCAACGAGGCTCCGCCCAACTGCTACACCATCAGCCAGCTGCAGGTTTTGGATGGGCTCCACTAGGCCCTCTACTCCACGCATCACTCTTGACAGTCGACACTGGATCCTAGACTCTGTCCTGGGGGCAAGGTGCAGTCGCTCAGCCGTAACTACCTCTGCACAGCCAACCTCTGGAAGCAAGGGCACATCTTCACCGTGCACCCTCACCAGCTTCCGTCCAAGGTCGACACACGCCTTACTCTGCGTTAGGTAGTCAAGGCCCAGCAGGCAGGGCTCGTCCAGATCAGCGACATACACCGGCAGTCGTTGCACCGCGCTGCCTACGCCGATACGAGCCTCCACTGGCCCCTTGAGCTGCACACAATGCCCCGTGACACCACACAGTCTCTGTGGTGCGTCTGGAAGTCGCGTTGTGGCCAACATATCAGGCCGCACTAGAGTCTTCTCAGCCCCAGTGTCCACTGTCAGGCGGCATGGCTTTCCATCTACTGAGCCCTCCACCTGCATCGTGCTGGATGTTCGACGGCAGCTTACACAAGTCGGGGCCCGGGGACCGAGGACGGCTGGGTTTCGGCCCCCTTCTCCAGCCTGTCCGAGTTTTCCGCCTGTACCACTTCCTTAGCCTTAGGGCAGGCACTCGGGTTGTGACCAGACCTGCCACAGTCCTTGCAGTACTGTTGGAAGGCATCAGAATCCGTCCGGTTGAGAGGACGCGTTCTCCGCTCCCTCCGACACTGACTACGTCTGTGCCCTTTCTCACCGCAGCCCCAACACAAGCCTTGGAAAGTACCCGGGCTCACCTTCCTCAACGCTACCTTCTCTACTTTAGCCTTCCTACCCTGGAGGTCACGGCGGGGCTGAGCAGCTGGCCCTAGGCCACTGCTTGCCTTCAGAAAGGCCTCGAACTCCAAGGCCCTCGCCAGCGCCACCTGCAGGTCCTCCGGGTGTGCCTGCTTGACGTAGATTTGCAGCTGCTGGTCCTGCAAAGCGTCGACAAAGAAATCGCGGGCCAGTACCACGATCATCTCTTCTGCAGCCGTAGGGTACGACCTCCTTACCAGCGCCT
>NW_028234411.1:33192464-33197464 GCF_977035675.1 Penaeus japonicus
TGTAAGGAAAAATTGATATGAACATTTATTTGCCAGCGCTTCCCGGACGGAGAACCGCCAATTAGAACTGTCGTAGTCGCACAACGGATACAACTGGACTATACCGTGATTAATCGTACTTAATCGCAATTTTGCATTTTACGAAATGTCCATTAGTGACTTAAAATTGACAAGGCAATGTCCATGGTATTACTGCATACTGTATTACGTATGTGAAAGTGAACCCTATTTAAAAGTCAGCTTCTGTTTATTGTTTTCGAAGGCACTTTATTCTTTACAATGAATTATATTCCGAGGAAACGGTCGATAGAAGTAGTAAACGGTAGTCATTTGAGAAAGTACTCGGCTTCTTGAATCAGTACTGACCAGCAAACTGTCTTTGAAGCCATTGACTGTATATGGGGTTCTTTAGATTTTCTTTCAACTACCCGTTTCGTATACTGCAATCGCGAATTAGAATTAGTATAAATGTTACTTCACTTCAAGTCTGATAGCTGGTCTGCTCTTATTAGTAGAGTCCAACCGGCAACGTGGAGTGTGGAGTCCCCTTGGTTATCAAACAGAAATGCCAGATCGTCGCGGGAACATCTTCTCGCGTCTTGTTGCGAAGGGGTTGCATCTTAGCGCCAATCACACATAGATATTGATAATGATAATGTTAATACTACTAGAACTAATAATAAAATCAATGTAAAATGAATCTCGAATGAATCAAACATAGATAAAATGGTATAAATGAGACTGAATAGTTCCACAACACAAGAAATGTAATTTAAGCGTTTCGGGTTACCTCGTCTTCAGAACATGTAGTTCTGAAGACGGGGTAACCCAAAACGCTTAAATTACATCTCTTGTGTTGTGGAACTATTCAGTCTCATTTATACCCTTTTATCCATTTGTCACAATGAACTCGGGGAATCTAACATATGAATAAACATATATATATATATATATATATATATATATATATATATATATATATATATATATATATATATATATATATGTATATATGTATATATATATTATATATGTATATATATGTATATGTACATCTTTATATATATATATATATATATATATATATATATATATATATATATGTATATGTACATCTTTATATATATATATATATTATATATATTACATATACATATATATATGTATATGCATATATTATATATATATATTATATATAATAATATATATATATATATATATATATATATATATATATATATATATATATATATATATATATATATATATTGTATATATCATTCCACTGCAGGACGTATGCCTCTCTCTCAATCTTTCCAGTCATGCCGATCTCTGATTCAAGTTTAATCCTACAAAATTCGCTATTTCATCCCGACATCTTGTCATAGGTTTTGCCCTGGGTCTCTTTGTGTCGTGTATTCCCCATTCTGTTTTCTTTGTCCACCTGTTGTCCAGTCTCCGATATATATGTCCAGCCCACTGCCACTTTTTCTTAATGCTCTTGAGTATATCCTCTACTTTTGTTTGTTGCCTTATCCATGTGGCCCTTTTCTTGTCTCTTAAGGTAACTCCTAGCATAAGCCTTTCCATTCTTCTTTGAGCACTTACTAATTTCCTCTCGAGTACCTTGGTCGTAGTCCATGTTTCTGACCCATATGTCATGACGGGGAGGACGCATTGGTCAAAAACCTTTCTCTTTAGACATAGTGGCAGACGACCTCGTAATATATTACTATGTGTACCAAAGGCACTCCATCCTAGCCTGATTCGCCGTTTTATCTCGGCTTTGCAGGATGTACTCATCTGGATGAGTTGCCCCAGGTATACATACTCGTTCACTGCTTCTAGTACATCGCCCTGTATTTGTATTTGCTTAACTGGGTTTCGACTGTTGAACATGACTTTAGTCTTTTTCATGTTCATTTTAAGGCCAATCTTCAGACTTTCCTTATTTAAATCGCTTAGTAATTGTAGTAATTAATCTGCGACCTCGCCAAAAAGAACAATGTCATATGCAAATCTTAGATTGTTTTAGTGCTCATTCCCTATTTTAATCCCCTTCTCCTTCCATTCTTACTTTTTGAATACTTCTTCCAAGCAAGTTGTAAACAGCTTCGGTGAGATGGTGTCGCTCTGCTTAACACCCTTTTTTATTGGTATTTTATTGGTTTCTGCATGGATTTTGATGGTCGCTTAACCATCTCTATATATATCCTCTAACAATCTGCAATATATTTCCTCTACTCCTTGTTTACGAATTGCATCTAGTACTGCAGCTATCTGTGCCAAACACAGGGGCTTCCTATATTCGTTTGTTTTCTCTTTTATTTGGGTTAGTGTGTGGATATGGTCTGTAGTTGAGAATCCGCTGTGGAACCCTGTCTGTTCCCTGGGTTGTTTTGAATCTAATTTATCGGTGATACGGGCTGTGATGATTTTTAGATTTTAGTTTATAGATTACTGAAAGAAGGCTTATAGGTCGGTAATTCTCTAAGTTTTTTGTGTCCCCCTTTTTGTGTATTATGATATTTATTGCGTTTTTCCAGGATTTCGGGAACGAGTATGTATACCTGGGGCAACTCATCCCGAAATTTTAGTTAACGAATTTCGAAATTTCTTTTTAAAGATTGGCCAGCTTTACTGCCGCAATCTCTCTTGCATCCTGAATAAGATCTACACTAATGCCATCTTCTGGTGTTTTTCGTCTTTACATGCCTTTTAGAGTCCTTTTTACTTCCTCTACAGTAATGTATGGAGCGTCTCCAATTGTTGTGTTTGTCTCCGGTTGGTCGTTTGAGTGGTATAGGTCGCAGTAGAAGTCTTCTATTACTTTGATAATTTCGTTTTTATTGTATATCATCTCTCCATTGGGTTTCCTTACTGCATACATTTGATTTTTCCCTATGCCGAGCCTCCTCTTTACTGCCCGAAGGCTGGTGCCGGAAAGCAGATTTATTTATTTTCCGTATGTTAAATTTGTGCACATCTTTATTCTTCTTGTTTATCGTCTTAGTCAGCTCTGCTGATTCTATCTTGTCTCGAATTGATTTTACTTTCATGTCCCTATGCTGTTTCATAAGCTTTTTTCTCTACCGAAAGCTTGTTGAACTTTTCTGTTTCGTCTTTACCCCCTATTCCAAGTGCAGCTTCCTTTGATATCTCACTGAATTGGTCGTTCATTTGGTCTATGTCATGATTTTCGAGAGCTGAGTATCTGTTTCGGATGTTAATAGTGAATTCCTTCGCCCTATTCTTAATGTTGATTAGATTAACGAGAGGCTTCTGTATAAACTTATTTCGTTCCCTTCTAAGCTGCAATTTTACTCTTCTTCTGACCAGTCTTTGGTCGCTACCGACATTTACTTTATTGATAATGGTTACATCTTGCACAATGTCGCGCCTATTGGTGATCATGAAGTCAATTTCGTTTTTAATGTCGGATGGTGATTTCCATGTCCATTTCCTCCCGGGTCTCTTTTCGAAGAATGTATTCATAATTTTAAGGGATCGAGCTTCAGCGAATTCTATTAGTCTTTGCCCTCTCTCATTTCTGGTGCCTATTCCATGTTTCCCAACCGAGGTTTCCCCATCTTCTCTTATTCCTATCTTGGCATTAAAATCCCCCATAATCACGGTAAAATGGGTTTTTGCTCTATTGGTAGCTGCTTGCACTATATATCCTCCTCACCATGACCGCCAGTAGGAGCATATACTTGGATAATTTTTAGGTTATATCTGTTGTTTAGTTTCAGTATTACAGAAGCTACTCTTTTGCTCACACTGTAGAATTCCTTAATATACTTTTCGAGGCACTTTGAACTAAAAAACCTACTTCTAATTCTTGTTTGCTATCCAGGGGTTTACCTCTCCAATATAGTGTGTCCATCATTTAGTAGTTTCTGGTCTTAGCCTAGTCTTCTAACTTCAGAAAGTCCTACAATATCCCAATTAATAAATGAAGTTCCTCAAGCAGTGTCAAAAGATCAGATTCTGTTCTCAGAGTCCTTACATAGTATGTGCAAAGATTCATTATCTTGAAGCGGCCTGGGTCTATCCAGATATTTTTAGCACCCTCTGCTCCAGAGCGGTCCTGATCGCCGCCATGACTCCATGCTCCTTCGCTTCCGGGGAATAAGGGCCGTTGTTTTGACTGGGAAATCATATTTAAAAAGGTTAGGGCCATATACCCCACCTACCATCTTTAACTGTTTATGGTGGGGGGAGTAATTTTAGTCAGGAGATACCATTAATCTCCAATAACACATTTGAGTTAGTCTCGCATGCTATTAGGAGATCTTAATATCCCCCAAACTAGCTCACTACCTCTCGGTCTACTCTGATTTGTTTATATACACATGCAGGGCCTACGCAAAAATGCATGCTCTTGTGCCCGCACTTATGTGCATTTCTATATAAAGAGTGTACCCATGTATTCACTGCGTAGACACATATAAAATTACAAATATGCAATTATACACACACTCCAAGCGGATGTCTACGCCAATATGCAGACACACTTGTGCTCATGGCTTGTGCCTCCGACCCCATGTGTGTACACAGCATTCATACATAACGGTGTCTATGCGTGGATACATATGCACTTGAATTATGATGTGCCTATGCATTATAATTTGCTTATATACATATAGTAGGTAATAATATATACTGTATATCTGGCAACATTTCGGAGAGGTATTTACTAGTTGGTACCTGTTATATATGAGCATCACTGTATGGCCGTAAGGGTTGTCACCGCTTGGGATTGGGAATAATTTTTCCTCGCTGATACTCTGTGTGGTTGAATGATTGGAATTACGAACACTGACAACATGACATATCTGCAGTGAAAAGGCAGAACGCATTAACTCCAAAAATGCGATTTTTATGAATTTGGTATCTGTGGAATCGTCATTTAAAAACGAATTTTGATACAACCATCATGGTGTCTGAATTTGACCTTTAAATGGGTCTCGTGTGTAGATCGATAACAAAGATAGATA
>NW_028234411.1:33232464-33234964 GCF_977035675.1 Penaeus japonicus
TGTTGACATCACTGTGTAATTAGATAGTAAACTATTATAGTCCATCATCAGACCATGAGACCATAATCACAAATAGGTCTTAACATATGAATGCTACTCCCCAAGGTAAAATCAACCAGAGTGGTAATGGCCTTTACTTCCAGGTTTTATAGTTTTAATGTGATTCCTATAATAGGTTTGAATAATTGAAATCATAGACAGACATTTCCAAAATTTATGTGCGTTTGTATTTTGCTAATTATGTATTTGAGTAGTTTAAAGGATGGTATTAACTGACCTTCAATGCACAAGAATAATTTCTAAGTTAAGATTTCGAGTTTGACAGAAGTATAATTGAACAATATCGAAAAAGGAACGCTTAACGCTTATACACACTCACGTTGAGACTGTAAGCCTGTTACCTTGAAATCTAAGCCTCAGGAGTAGTGACGTATTTCACAATAAAATTGTTTTCCTTCCTCGGTAGTACGACGTTCATAACTCTACGGATCCTATTAGTCATTTTTCATTTACTCATGAGCGGGAACGGTACGAGAGAAATCCCCTTTTAATGTAATTGATTTATTTTGCTTATTGGCTCGCAGTACAGTGTATGTATATGTTTTCAATAGTTCTCCACCGTGATGAAATACATTTTCAAGCACCAAAGCAACGTAATTTTGATAATCTCAAATGATCTTAGTTATAGCTTGCTCCTACAGCTTAGCTTTTATTTTTCACTTATTTGTCATTTCATATATAACTGCAACAAGAACTCATGATATATATAGATACACATAAAGGTTCAGTGACGTTTTACCTCAACAGGAATGATCATTAACAAAATATCCGAAATCGCGGTAACTAGCCCTATATATATATATATATATATATATATATATATATATATATATATATATATATATATATATATATATATATATATATATATATATATATATATATATATTTTTTTTTTTTTTTTTTTTTTTTTTTTTTTTTTTTTTTTTTCGATCAGAGCATTGGTTATTTTTCTGTGAAATTCTTCGATAAAAACTCTAGTCTGATAAGAAGAAATTTGGTTATTAGATAATTACCCTTTTTTCATTTCTTTTTTTACCTTGATCAATAATGAATTTTAGATTCTTCAAAGATATTACAATTCGTCTGTTTTTTTGTTGTTTTTTTTACTTTTGTTTATCAAATACTTCTTATTTTACATTTTCTATCTGAGCATCCATTAGTAATTAGTAATTAATTAGTTGTCTAATCACATCACCATGGTGTATGTACTTTGATTCCCTTTATTTGCATGATGTATCCAAGCATCACCATGCAAATGATTTATCTATGTTTCTCCTTATATATTCATTATCTAGATACATTCAGAACATACGCATTTACATTTTGTATCTTTTCATCACATCAGAGGCTTAACTGAGATATCTACTACGTCAGTTATCACGATTAATTCTTGAGCAATATCATGTAGGTTTATATTTATGTTTCATTTGGCAACTTATCCCTCGTTACCACAAGTTTAAGAAAAGGAATTGTTTTGCACTTAATGGGTTGATCACATCTTATAACTCTGGTTTTGGTTATATAAATGCCATAAAAAATCTGCTTTTGAGATATCCCTCAGGTAAGGATAAGATGTGTATTATTTGAGTATATCAACAACAACAAAAATGATCCATAAGAATCATATATCTAATCATAATCTCATTTAGTCAGACATCACAGATATATTTTTTCATTTTATCTTTTCTATTTGTAGTGATCGACTATTCCTTTTCATGTTCTTTTTTTTTTATCTATTGCTTTGATGAATGACAAAACATTTTGATCTGTAAACAACAGCTATTAACACGAGTTCTTCCAGATTATTTTAAACATCAAGGTATCCTGAATTTTTTAAGGTTCGACCCATATATTGGTAAAAAGAAGAAATGTAACATAGCCTTCTGTCATTATTGGTTAATACTCATGAACAATACCAGCCACATGTATATGTATATATGTGGTAGTATTATAGTTATAAGTAATAATTAAAGATTTGATACAAAACAATATTATGCAGCCTGACGAACCTTTGAAATATCAACATCGATTGTCTCTCTCTGTTGACCCCCAGATGATCGAGTCACCAGACCACTTACTATGACAAGGACTAGATAATCTTTATGCATGATTATGGTGAACAGCAGACGATGTTTACTCAAGAAGCCAACCGATTAATAAACGCTGCTGATTACATTATCTCCTCTGTTCGGTGGAGGCAATAAGCCTTTGTTTAATTTCATTTCACGGATACGAATAGCTTGTCAAAGGTATAATTACTTAAGAACGTATTCAGTCCCATTATCCGGGAATAATGTTTTATAGTTTAGACTCTCTAGAGCAGTTCAGAAAGTATAATTGATGTATATCTTACTGAAACTCGAGGTAAGGAGAAACGCCGAAATATTCAAAACAATATGTGAAAACGAAAAACAGGTAGAGAGAAGAAAGGGGGTAA
>NW_028234411.1:33239964-33247464 GCF_977035675.1 Penaeus japonicus
GTCGAGCTTCATCTTGGACACGAACACACCTATCTTCACCCGGGGAGCGGACATCCTGATCACCGCGGTAGTAGCGAGAACGATCGCGGGCACTGATAATTACTGCCCGATGACCGCCGGCAACTTCCGGCATCCCTCTGGTCCTGTCACCTGTGATTGGCTACGGCGCGATGCAAGGAACGAGAGTACCATGAACTAACCATCATCAGGGGGGAATAAAAGGGCCGGAAATCGCCGAAAATCACCTGACCTCACCTGAGATAACAGCACCTGCTCCAGCTTACCTGCACCATCTGAAGCTATTTAGAAGCCTCAGAAGAAGAAGAAGAAGAAGAATCTACAACTCTTTGAAGGAAGAGTTATAGTCTACATGCTAAGTGTGTAACACTTATAGCAAGAAGAAGAAGAATACCTGGATTACCTGAGTTAATCCCAAGAGAGTAACACTTATGCCAAGGAGTTGACATCTTTAAGGAGTTGGCATACTAAAAGAGATCCCTTCATAGTAAGGGTTTTGACACTCGGCTCTCTCGAGCCAAGCACCTCGGTGCTACAAGAGATCCTTGTAGGCACACACCTGTCCCCCCCTGTCCTTTACCACCACTTTTCGGCGTTAGGATAACACCTTGTGTTTCTGAAGGCGAACCCTGCGGTTTACCCGGCGAAGGCCGGGGTCTCAAAGGGGTCCCTTAGTCGGGATACTGTAAGAAACACTCGGAGGTTGCCACCTTTGTCAGGCTTAGGGAACGGCGGCAGGCCACTCTAACACTCCTGCCAACTCTAGCTAGACACCGTCTACATAGCCAACCTGGTTAGGCTCCTCAGAGATAAGAGGAGGTTGTCAGATATAGGAAGTAATCTGGCAACACAGGCAGGAATTGGACCTTTTTCACTGACAGGACGAGGATATGCTAGTGGAACCATGGCTTCCACAACCAAGATTAAGATAAATCTTGAAGGCATACCGACTCTGACCAGGAAACAGGAACTAAACTCTTTAATGTTCGGCAATGGCATCCACTTCTTAAGGATTATAGACTCAAGGAATGGCTACATTGTCTTACCTAAGACATCTCAAGATGCTGACAAATTAATGTCCCCAGATTTTCGGCGCAAACTGAAAAACTCTGGCTATGAACCCCAGATGCCCCTTGAGACCAAAGCAAAGATGACAATCGTGATAAAGAAAGTGGATTCATACATCACTAGCCATTCGAACGAAGAGATCAAGGAAGAACTGGTCAGACAACTAAAGCTACAAGTTGACGAAGTGTATAAGATGCCTCAGCACGGAATCGTTAAGATTCGATTCCCAGACATACAGACTGCCAACAAAATAAAGGAACAAGGTCTAATCTTATACAACTACAGCATAAACCCGGCCCAGATCGAGGAAGAACGATTTACCAGAGTGATTCAATGCATGAATTGCTATGAATATGGCCATGTAAAGGGAAAATGCACAAAGAAGAACTCCGAAAAATGCAGTGAATGTGGACAAACTGGTCACAGGTTTACTGCATGCAAGAGCACCACCAAAAAATGCCTGAACTGTGGAGGCGACCATAGAACTCTTTCTGGTGCTTGTCCCATCAGAAGGAAGGAAATTACTAAAGTAGAAGAAAAGAAGCAAGAGAAGCAAGTACAGAAAGAGAACAGACTACTCAGTGAAGTGGTCAAGAATACAGCAAAGGCTACAGCAAAGGTTGAGAAAACAATTGAGAAGACTGCCAAAGCCACAGCCGAAATCACAAAAACGGCCATCAAAGAAACTCAACCTCCAATCATGCAACTGCCCAACAATCTGGCTGTAAAAACCCTGATAGCTCTAATGCACGCCCACCTGGCCAACCTTGCCCAACCAGGCTGCTTTGCAGAACAAGCAAAGCTAGCCTTGAGGCGAAATAACCTCCCTGAGATGGACCTTCCAAATGATGTAAATTCGGCAGGCATCCTGAGGGTTATGCTCCCTACAGAAACCCCCACAGAAGCACCTGAAGAAGAAGAAATGCCAGATCTGCCAGTTCTTGAAGAAGAAATGCCGCCACTGGAAGAGCCCACTGCACCAGCACCCCAGTATGTGAGGGTGCCATCCCCACACAGGTGCAAGAATGTGAAGAAGGCCAGGGAAGCAAAGGGCAAAGCTGTAGGAGTCATCCTGTACACTGCCGAGAAAACCGTTACAAACGGCAATATTGATGATGATGATGTTGCAGAATACATCAAGAATGGCAGGATGAAATACTCCTACAACAATCAGAAGCTGAAATCTGATGAATGTGCCAGTATCATAGATAGGAGAAGTAAGGCAGCCTCCCTAAATCTCGGTGGGGGAGCTATCACGTGAGTCGACCCTGAGTCCTACAGGAAGAGGAGGAATGGCTATGATGAGTCCCAAGAGAGGCATGAAGATGGACCTGCAGCCAAATCCAAGTGAATCACACCATCACTGTAGTTCAGCAGAACGTCCTCAAGTGGACTATGGTTCGTAGGAACGAACTGTCGGGCATGTATAGAGCCCTAAATGCAGATGTAGTCCTGATCAACAGTCATGGTTTGAAGGACACAGACAGGCTGAAACTGTTCCCCTACTTATGTTATCAGAGGAACAGGACTGGAGAAGCAAGTGATGGCATAGCAATAGCAGTCAGAAGAGAAATCAAACATAAGATTCTCGACGACTTTGACGAAATGCTGGCAATGGAGATAGAGACCAGCAGAGGTCCAATAGTAGTGGCTACAATGTATCTGCCTCCAAGAAGGGCAATTGTGCCACTGCAAGACTTGTACAGCCTACTTCGACGAAGATTACCCACATACATAGTGGGAGACCTCAATGCCAACCATCCAATGCTAAACAATAGAGCAGGCAACATGGTTGGCAATGCTATTGCTAGAATGGTTGCTGATGGAGATCTAATCCACATGGGACCAGACTTCCCTACTTACATTACAGGGAACACAGCAACCAAACCAGATATTGCACTGTGCAATAACCAAGCTCATCACAACGTGATCATGGAACCGGGCCCTGCAAGCACCAGTGATCACCTGCCCATCATCCTCAAGATATCATCCAACCCAATCCTGAAAAGCCTAAACTGTAGCAGATTCAACTTTAGAATGGCTAATTGGGGAGGATTCAAGGATGAGCTCCAGTCTAAGCCTGCAGCCAACTTGAGGACTGCAACATTGGAAGAGATTGACGAGGAAGTCGAAAAGTGGTACAGCGATGTTGAAGCTGCACTTGCTCATCATGTACCCAAGAGCAACCACAGGACTATCCCCCATCCAAGGCTAACAGCTGAAGTAAGACTGCTAAATATACAGTCGAATCACCTGCAGCACTATGCAGGGATTCATGGATGGACACAAGACCTGAGAGCAAGATATAGAAGCTTGCAAAGAGAACTCTCTAACCACTGGAGGAGAGCAGCAAATGACAAGTGGGAAGAACTTGTTCGAAAAGTGGAATGGGATCGAAAAGATCCTCAGTCCTTCTGGTCAGGAATAAAGAAACTGATGGGAAGAAGTGAAAGCAGAAGTAGCTACCTCCTCAACGAACAGGATGAGAAGATTTATGAAGAAGAAGAACAAGAAATCCTGTTCAGAAATTACTGGAGAAATTGTTTCCGAATTACCGAAGAAGAAGAAGAGAACTTTGACAGTGATTTCGAGGAGACCATCATAGAGGAAATAGGAAGGCACATGCACCTCCTATATCCAGAAGCTGCTTCTGACTTCACTAGACTGGACCCCACAGATCCACTAATGACCAAGATCAACCCCACAGATGTCAAAAGAACTATTCAGAGTTTCAAGAATAGAACTGCTCCAGGCAAAAGCAGGATCAACAAAACAATCCTGCAAAATCTTCCAAACAAGATGTTGCTGAGACTGGCAAACATATATAATGCCTCTCTCACTGCTGGCTACTTCCCTGACCACTTCAAGGAAGCAAGAGTCAGGATGATTCCAAAAGCCGGGAAAAATCCAAGAAAAGTGGAGAATTACAGACCAATATCTCTGCTGGAAGTCCCAGGCAAAGTCTTTGAAAAGATATTGAACCTAAGATTGCGAAATCACCTGGAGATTAACGATCTGCAAAATCCCAGGCAACATGGCTTCAGACCAGGCAGAGGAACATCAACAGCCATTGCAATCATATATGAAGAAATCGCCAATGCCATGAGCGAAAGGAACCAAGTCAATGTGGTTCTGAGAGATGTGGCCAAAGCCTTCGACAAAGTTTGGCACACAGGCCTGAAACTTAAGATCATCAGGCTGAACCTCCCGACGTCCTTGACCAAGCTATTGTGTGACTTTGTTGAAAGTCGAAGCGCAAGAATAGTCGTCGGCAATACAGTCGGCGAAGCAATTCCCCTCATGAGTGGAGTTCCACAGGGAAGCTGCCTCTCACCGACACTGTTCACAATCTATACAGCAGACCTGCCTGAACCATCACATGACAGCAATCACTATATGTATGCCGACGACATCACTCAAATAATCAAGTACGAAGGGAGATCGATCGAGATGATGGCACTCAGAACTGCCAGAGCCATAGAGACCATCAATCGATACGAAAGACAGTGGAAGATCTCAACCAACATGAGAAAATTCCAAGTCATTCCTGTGGCCAAGTTCAAGACAGCAGATCTGATAGTGGACGAGGAAGCAGTGGACTACTGTGACAAAGGAAAGATACTAGGGCTAACAATTAGCAGAAGAGGAATTGTCCCTCACATAAATGAAAGAGCAACCAAAGCTAAACATCAGCTGAACAAGATCAGAAGGTTCCAGACACTGAGTACTGAAACCAAGCTCTACATTTATAAAGCCCTAGTGCGGCCCATCATGGAATACCCGCCAGTGCCTACTCACACCATTTCCAGAAGGCAGATGATGAAGCTACAGACTATTCAGAACCAGGCAGGCAAATGGATTCTGAATATTCGCTTTCCTGAAGTAGTCACTGCACGAGAGATCCATCAAAGACTAAGGATCGAGGCGATCAACCAGAGACTCCATCATCAAGCCACAGGAAGATGGACAAGAATCCAAGATGAGGATGAGGAGCTCTACAATCGCCTCAACGTTCGTCCAGAAGGCACACATGCCTGGTGGCCCAAAAGCCTCAGCAGAATCAATGGCATTGAAGAAGTTGAGGCCATATTCACGGCATCAGGTACAGGAGACCGATGATGTAAGGAGGCAACCATGAAGAGAAGAACCTAAAAGAAGAATGAAGAAGTAAACCTCAAGAGGACCTGCAAGTTCAAGAAGTTCAAGAATGAAGATTTTTTAAAACACCTTTTTAACCCAGACTACAAGCCAACCCACAGGGCTCCACTTCAACGTCAAGCACGGCACATCATGCATAGCAGTGAGAGGTGACGTGCGAGGTCGGCGAAGTGCAGCGTGGGCAGAGCTTCAGAATGTAAAAATCCCCCCCCCCCCCAAAAAAAAAAAAAAAAAAAAAAATCCCTTAAAAAATAGCCTGCTAGGTGTTCTGGTTTCTGGCTGCCTCCCGAGGGGTTGACCCGGGGCTTTGTTCAGCTACTAAGGGCGCACATGCAAGCTATTCTCTGACTTCTTTCTCCTGGTCTTACAACTTATCTTTTCTCCTTTCTCCACCTTTCTCAGCTTTCCTTCTATCACTTTATCTCCTCGCAAATTTCATTTCCACTATCCCTCCAGCTCCCTTCATCACTTCCTCTTCACTTTACACACTTCCATTATTCACTTCAACTTCCTTCTCCTCAAGACCAACTCCAATAAAAAGCTAATACTCTCTTCACTCCACTTAACTTTCTAACTCTCACTTTATCTCCTCCCAAGTTTCTTTTCACTATCTCTCCAGCTCCTTTCACCACTTCCTCTTCCGCTTTATCACGCTTAAAAAAAAAAAAAATACAAATATATTTTTTGTTTTTTACTAACATAATTTATTGAATAAATAATAAAGATTCCTTATCCTTAACCCCAACCCAAGTTCCAGACCCCTTCCTCCCAACCCTCTTCAACTTACTCACCCCCACAGATAAGAAGAAGAAGAATCAACAATCAACAAAGACTTTTCACCTTCCGACCTGGCAGGCCTCCCAGAAGGTTTTGAGTGGACATGACACTTCAATATCTTAACGAGTCAGACAGGGAGTTTCGTCCTCCCACTACTCTAACTACGACTTTCCTTCATTTTCCTGACTGTTTTCCTTCACCTGAACTCTTCATCTAACTTAACTGTCCCCTTCCACTTCGATGGGAGTTCCAGTTATTCCTCCCGCTCTCTCGCTCTCCCTCAGGACCTGACCTCACCTGAGATAACAGCACCTGCTCCAGCTTACCTGCTCCAGCTGAAGCTATTTAGAAGCCTTGAAAGAAGAAGAAGAAGAATCTACAAGAACTCTTTGAAGGAAAAGTTATAATCTACATGCTAAGTGGGTAACACTTATAGCAAGAAGAAGAAGAATTACCTGGACTACCTGACCCAGTCCAAGTGGGCACCACTTATGCCAAGGAGTTAACATCTTTAAGGAGTTGGCATACTAAAAGAGATCCCTTCAGAGTAAGGGTTTTGACACTCGGCTCTCTCGAGCCAAGCACCTCGGTGCTACAAGAGATCCTTGTAGGCACACACCTGTCCCCCCCTGTCCTTTACCACCACTTTTCGGCGTTAGGATAACACCGTTTGTTTCTGAAGGCGAACCCTGCGGTTTACCCGGCGAAGGCCGGGGTCTCAAAGGGGTCCCTTAGTTGGGATACTGTAAGAAACACTCGGAGGTTGCCACCTTTGTTAGGCATAGGGAACGGGAATATATATATATATATATATATATATATATATATATATATATATATATATATATATGTATGTATATATATGTATATATATGTATATATATATATATATATATATATATATATATACATATATATATATATAGAAAGAGAGAGAGAGAGACATTATGCACTGCAATATAAGAGGTACGTTTTCCCATCTAATGTCACAGTCCAAATACACTTATAAATTTACGTTTTACACATATCACTGGACAAAGTATGTTACGAGTTTGTATTTGCAACATGTATATCATGCCATTAATTAATTTGATAAGTAATTGAGTTAATAGAAGCTCCCTCTGTCATATGCTATCGGATTCGTTTGTATTTTTGAATTGATAATTGATCCTGATATATGCGCATAAACATATGGATAAAGGGAGGTATAGATAGGCAGAAAGAGATATTGCTACCCGTTTCTCTCAATTCTTTTTTCTTATTCAACACATATACATACTGGAACTCCCACCGAAGTGGAAGGGGACAGTTAAGTTAGACGAAGAGTTCAGGTGAAGAAAAACAGTCAGGAAAATGAAGGAAAGTCGTAGTTAAAGTAGTGGGAGGACGAAACTCCCTGTCTGACTTTTTAAAGTTTTTGAAGTGTAATGTCCACTCAAAATCTTCTGGGAGGCCTGCCAGGTCGGAAGGGGAAAAGTC
>NW_028234411.1:33272464-33277464 GCF_977035675.1 Penaeus japonicus
AAAACACGAATAAGAACTACAGAGATCCTACATATATGATAATGATTATGATAGTAATGATGAAAAAGAAATCCTATTAGTATTAGAAGAAGATGATGATAACAATAGCAATAATAACTTTTTCTTCAATATCAGTCCTCTATAGCTTTATGACCCTAATATTACAACGGTCTTTGATCTCCTCGCCTGTGATCAATGGCGTAAGTCGATCTTAATACACAGCGTAGCCTCAAGGAACAGCCATCATACGCTTCCGTATTGCCCTCACTTAAAGCATAATAAGCTGCTTTTGTTAAACGAAAAGGTATGATAACGGAAAATATGGTAAATTGGTCGTCCCCCCCCCCCAAAAAAAAAGGAATATAAAAGTGTTTTTGATATTGTCTCGTTTTTCATTCTTCTTCGGTAATCTTAGCTCAAGGCTTGTATTGTCTGTTATTCTTTTGTATGTGATATTCTTATTTTTATAATATCTTATCTATAAAGCTTGTTTAATCCATATAAACAAGGTAATATGAATAGGCAAATTTTACTGCTTCAAGAATATCTATCTATGTATTTATCTGTATTATATTTTTACAATGATGATCATGATAATTCTAGACGATAATAGTGGAAATAATGATAATGATAATGAATATTACGAATATAATAAAAACGATAATATCAAAGACGATAACAACAATGAAGTAATGATGATGAAAATGAAAATGATAATGATTTTTGATGTAATGATAATATAGGTAATGATAATAATGATGAACTAACAATGATCATAGTAATATTGATAATTTTGATAATAATAATAAAAGTACAATGGTTATGATGATAATAATAATAGTAATAATAGTAATGATTACATGTTTATGACAATAGCAATGATAAGGATAGTAATAGCAACAATGACTGATAATAACACTGATGATGATAATAATGATGATAATGATAGTATCGATGACGATGAAACAATATTTGATAATGATGTATGTAGTATTAATAATAGCAATAAAAGTAATAGGGATGATAATAATGATGATCATCATGTTGCTGATAATAATGATTACCAAAAAGATAATATCATGATGATAATGATGATAATGAGTGCAATAACAATCAAAATGAAGATGATAGGTTGATAGTGTAAATGATGATAAGATTAATATGATTCAAGAAGTAAAGCAACAAAAGAAGAAAATACGACAAGTAATATTGATAAAGAAAATGTATAACTGTTAAGAGCTAACAATATAACAAAAAATATTAAGGATAATGATATACGATGCATTTAAATGTATATAAAAAATAAAATGTCACTATTATAATAAAAGTATCAATTTGGATAATATCATCAAATCTTATAGAATATGTGAGTATGAAATATTAGTATTACTAGCCAAAGAAGTACACGAGAATTAACGCGGGAGGTGGTAGAACACAATAATAAAAGAGGTCTGTATAAACACCTTTGGCGTTTATAGGAATCAGAGCATAGCCTTCTCTAATCAATGAATTCTAGATTAATATGTATGTATTTGTGTGTATGTATGCGTGTGTCTGTACATATATAAATATATTTAATATATATATATATATATATATATATATATATATATATATATATATATATGAATATATATATTTATATATATATATAAATATCTACCTATCTATCTATCTATCTATCTATCTATCTATCTATATCTATATATATATTATTATATATATATATATATATATATATATTATATATATATACATATATATATATATATATATATATATAATATATATATATATATATATATATATATATATATATATATATTATATATATATATACATTTACACACACACACACACACACACAACACACACACACACATATATATATACATATATATATATATATATATATATATATATATATATATATATATTTATATATATATATACATATAGATATAAACACACACATACACACACACACACACACACACACACAAACACACACACACACACACACACACACACACACATACACACACACACACACACACACACACACACACACACACACACACACACACACACACACACACACACACAAACACATCTTGCCATATATTTTTTCTGTGTGTTAAACCCACGGCCGCGATAGAGTAAAGGTCGTTATCACAACCTCCGAGATGGTGTTAGCAGATAAGTTAACACTTTAATCATGACGTTCATCTATTTTGTACATCCATTAAGCGACGTGTTTAAACGCCTCTACGGAGGATCGAATCCGACTGTGGGTTATACGAACACCTTGTCATAGAATTATTTCTACCATCAATGAAGATAATGCACTATCGTATTAATTGAAGAACTTACATTATTGACGACATCTTCTCAGCTACAAAGTATTATTTCACTTTTCTTTGAGGTTCTGAAACTTTAAATCACATTCTATCTGCAGATTCACACGGATCATTAATTTTTGAAGGCGTCATTATATTTTCAATTTCGCGCTTGATGGACGAAAATATATCTCAACTTTTCTCCTAATCTCTTTGGCTTAAACGTCTGGCAGCACTGTCCAATCTCGTCTGTGATATAATGCCTTTTTTCCATCTCTTTTTCTTCATCTTTTCTTCGTCTGTTTTTTTTTCCGTCTTGAAATGACACATTGCAGATGTCTTTCATTTACATTTCAGGTAATGCTAGATAATAACTCCTCATATTTTATTTCCCAACAAAAATGCTCCCCTAATATATCTTGATGAAAACCTTGAAAAAGGAGCTATTATGAATATTTACAACTCCCCAAAGTACGATAATCGGACATGAGGAAAACGACGTGTAGGAAGATGTACGATAATTACCGTCGTAGCCGTGATTTACTTGTCATACACCTTGTACTCAGGATTGTGCCTTGGCCAGAAATGTCTTCATTTCCAGATTCTTATTTTTTTATTATTATTTTTTTCATGAAGATTATAAAGAAATTATCGTCTTCTACTTATTAGTTCTTTTATATGTTTGCTAGTCACTAAATATATAATCAGGAGATCACTATGGAATCCACAAACATTACCTCCTATTCCCTGTCAAAATACGAAGGGAAGGAAACTGATCTATGAAAGGAATCTAGCTCAAAAATTTATTTACTGCAGTACTGAACCAAAATAATGCTCGCTGTTTCTTATTCAACAGTATAACTATACAGATCCGATACATTTTTTTTATCAGGCAATGTAATGTCCGTAGCTACCTACCTACCGTCCGATTCACCATCGTTCTGCCCTGTCTTTATTTCCTGGTCTCTTTGTATATATGGCTTTGAATTGGACAGCACTTTCGTACCCCCAAGTTTCATGTTTCCTACCGCCTGTGGTGCAGGTACCCAGGGTTAAATCACTGACCTTATTCATGCAATCTTCATGCTAAAATATTTACGTTTTGAGACAGCATTATCCACTCTCTTTACGTATCTATCAAACCGGTATTCTATGCGGGAATATGATTATGATAAAAAAACAGAATAATTTGATTACAAATTAGTAGCCTATGGTGGGGAGAGAGGCAAGAAAATAAGAGAAGAATGTAGCGTAGGGAAGGACACTAATTAGGGGACAGTGCCAGACGTTAACAAAAACAGAAAAATAAATGATGAGTTCTGGGGAGTCATATATGCGTAATGTGAATCTCTTGTCACACTCCCCTTCCTATATTTCATGCCTATACGCAATATCTTACACAGGATATTTACTGTAGATATACATGCACGTATATAGCATGGTCATTATATTCTGAAAACTTTATCTTATGATGTCTTCTCTTGTTTGTTTGTTTTTTTCTTTAGCCCTTACCACTTGGGACATTATTTTTTTTTTTCTTCTTCTTCTTCTTCTTTGCCTCTGTGCGTCTTTTCATTTCACACACGCTCTTTGTTTTTGTTCTTCTAATTATGTCCAACACTTTGAAGTCTTTCTTTAACACTTCCCTTATTATCTTCTTCCCTTTATTCTACATATTCTTTATCCACTTCGTGTCTTTGTCTATTCTGTGCCTCCCTCTTTCACCCTTTCGCGTCGTCCTGCGTTTTTGTTTCTAACTTGTGTTGGACTAATTCATAATCCGCGATGCTTCTCTCCTCTCTCTCTTTGTCTCTGTGAATTATTAAATGTTCTCCAAAACTGCTTATTCTACTGAAATGCGCTAACAGTAGCTGCTATTTCGTTTTATATGTATTGTTTATGGTAGCGGTCGATTTGTTGTAAATTTTGTATGTATATCATCCACACGGATAGGAAGTACATGCAAAGGAAGACGATTATAGAGATATACAGTACATCCCCAATAAGAAATAAATAAAATGATAATGGAAGTAGGAAGAATTTGTCTGAAAACAAAGGACTTATTTATATACTCAGAATAAATGGTATCTACCCTAAATTCTAGAATGTTCTACCCACGCCAGTCTTTGTTTAGCGTAGATCTATATTCATTTATATATATATATATATATATATATATATATATATATATATATATATATATAGTATAGAGAGAGAGAGAGATAGATAGATAGACAGATATAGATATTTGCATATATGTACATATATATGTATGTATATATACATACATATATATATATACATATATATATATATATATATATATATATATATATATATATATATATAAATATATACATATATATATATATATATAAATATATACACATATATATATACATATATATCATTATATATATATATATATATATATATATATATATATATATATATATATATATATATATATTATAGATAGATAGTCAGATATAGATATTTGCATATATGTATATATATATATATATATATATATATATATATATATATATATATATATATATATATATATATATATATAATGTAAGCAGTAGAACTTCCAACTGGGAAGCGGAGGTTAATAATGAATCTCAAGATCAGTGTTGCCAGAAGAAACATCCTTAT
>NW_028234411.1:33284964-33289964 GCF_977035675.1 Penaeus japonicus
GTTCGCGAGACTTATTCAATTAAAGCCTGCTTCCTTGTCCGAAGAAGACATTCGATTCTTTATCAATCAGCTTCGGGTTCAAATTTCAAAATGGGTTAAGAGTATTCCCCACAACCATGACTCCCACGTAAAGTCCTTGTTTAACGACCATCACGTCTCCTCTATGACGTATATGGTCAAATCTATCCTTGTTGCTTCTTTACCTACTTCTGTACAAGAACAAGTTTGGGAACCCTGTGAAGATACTGATTTACTCAAGTTACCCGGCGAATTTGCCAAGTCTATCAGAGAGAAGGCTCCCGCAGTATCAGTCAACGCAGGCATTCCCACGACTAAGGCAAACACGACCACACAAGACAACACACCCTTGCGTAACACAAATAAGCACAAACAACCAAACGACAAACCACAACGCAACCCTAACCCGCGGTTCCACAACCAAGACACGAAAGCGCAACACTCAAGACAAACCTCCCCTCACAGATATAATACGGGACATAAGACTCGTTTTCCCCCGTCATCTAACTCACCTCATGTACCAAGACGTAAACAACCTTGTGTCACGAATTGGGCACCAGACAGAGATCAGTGTTTTAATTGTTGTGCGAAAGGTCACGGTGCCGACTCATGTTATTCGACACCGTACTGTCCTTATCATGGCACACGCTCACACCCTTGGCCTCACTGCTCAGCGTTCCCTGACCAGGTGGATCAAACATACAAATTGCTCCAGCAACGCCAAGCAAACCGCCATTTTTTAGGGAAAAGCCAAAAACACCCAGACACGGCGACACTACAAGCACAATACCGGTAACACATCACATTGTCTCAACTAGTTGCATCCCTAATGATATCACTCAACCGCCTTTGCTTCCATCTATATTGAATGACAAGCCTGCGTATTTCTTCTTAGACACCGGATCTTCTTGTTCTGTGGTCTCGTTGAATACCTTGCGGAATTTTGAATTATCATTAGATTTGCAACCGAGTCAAACCACCATTTGCGGAATAACAGGAGATAAGGTATCAGCTTTAGGCAGCAAAGTCCTTAACATTTCTCTTGGTAGTGAAATTTTTGCTCACAAGTTTGTCGTTGTAGAATCTAATTTTACCCCGGGACACCTTTTGTTGGGTCATGATTTCTTATACCGTACAGGTATTTCCCTCCACCCTCAGAGTAATAGCATTACTTTTAATGGTCAGAATTACCTATTAAGGACTCCCTCTTGCCTATGGACGCATGCCGACCCTTTCACACCCGCAATGTCAATCTATGAAGTCACACATGACCATAGTCACACCATGTCTACACCTCACTTCCCATCCTCTCCTACCCACCACCCCCCTACCCCTCCCACCCGCCCTCGCTTCACCTCTCCTCTCGCTGCGCGCGCACCCGCATCACGCAAACCTTCGCGCGCAAACCACGTTGACGACTGTGCGAAATCTTGGACCGCTAATGATAATGCTCCTAAATTTATAGCTAGTGCTACCACTACTATCCCGGCATTTCATGATCTACTGATAGACGTTTCTTGTCCTTCGGCAAATGGTACCGCTTTGATATTACCTGATAATATACGAGTGAAAGGTTGTGCAACATTACCTTCCTTGTATAATATCACTGATAATAGATGTCAGGTGCATGTATTTAATCTTACCCCGGCCCCATTGACTATTAACGCTGGTGTACCTGTAATATCTTATGAATTCACAGACTTGCCTATCTGCGAATTTGATTTACCTGTTCCCTCCCCTGTTTTTTCTGCAACATCATCTTCCCCTGATGAGCAGAGCTCTGATCATGTTCTAAAGCAAAATTTAGATTTTCATGAAGGATATGATATTTTGAATAACTTATTTAAAGAATTCCCAAGCGTACTGCCAACCAAGGACCGTCCTATCGGAAAAACAACATTGCTTCAACACTCCATTACCCTCGAGCCTGATGCTAAGCCTTCGTACATACCGAGTTATAAGATCCCTCATTCGAAGCGACAGGCCTTGGAAAAGGAAGTTAAAACAATGTTAGACATGAATCTTATTCAACCAAGCAATTCACCCTGGGCCTCTCCCCTCCTCCTTGTTCCAAAGAAGGATAATACTTTCCGCCCAGTGGTCGACTATCGCAAGTTGAATAAAGTAACAGTGCCAGAACCATTCCCAATTCCTAATCTTAGATTGTTGTTGCAAGACATTGGCTCTAATAATAAGATTTTTTCAACTATTGACCTTGCTAAAGGTTTCCTGCAAGTTCCTATGGCTCCTGAAAGCGTGCCATATACGGCTTTCTCGACTCATATGGGACACTTTGAATTTTTAGTATGTCCTTTTGGCCTTCGCAATTCCCCTCTCACATTTAGCAGATTAATGTCACTTGTACTATCAGGATTAATTAATGATCAGGTCCTCGTGTATTTAGATGATATTTTAATTTGCTCACCCTCCCTCTCTGAACACGAGAAGAAATTGCGCCAGGTTTTCAATAGGCTATCAACTGCAGGATTATGTATTCAACCTAGTAAGTGTCAGTTCTTCAAGTCTAAGTTAGAATTCTTAGGCCATACCTTGTCATCTAAAGGTATTGCACCTAATGATTCAAAAGTTAAAGCCATTGCCGACTTTCCGACACCTAAGAACCAGAAGGAATTGAAATCATTTTTAGGCCTTTCAGGTTTTTACAGGCCGTTCATTCAAGGTTACGGGTCCATCGCGACACCGCTTAACCATCTCCTTAAAAAGGATACTACTTGGCAGTGGACAGACGAGGAAAAAGCCGCATTTTCAACTCTTAAATCGCGACTAATTAAGGCTCCACTCTTAGCCTTCCCCGATTTCAGTTTGCCTTTTGTCCTCACCACTGATGCCTCAAACCTCGGGCTCGGAGCAGTACTCCACCAGAAACATGGCCATTCTGGAAAAACGCAGCCCATTGCTTTTGCAAGTCGCGCCCTCAATTCAGCTGAAAAACGCTATCACACGACGGACCGTGAACTTCTCAGTATCACATGGGCCCTCCGTCATTTTCGAGAGCTAATCTTGGGATATCAGATAGAAGTGCACACTGATCATTCCCCCCTCACGTCCATATTTAAGGGTAGGGACCCTCATGGACGACGCGCCCGCGCAATTGAAATTCTTGCAGAGTTTGACGTCACCATTGTTTATTTACCCGGGAAACAAAATGTCGTTGCCGACGCGCTATCACGCGCTCCCCTCTCTGACGCTCACTACCTGCCTGAATCTAGCTCCTCGCCCACCTTTGCCTCCCGCAAGGTGAAATTCTCTGACATTGCACCGATCTTGGCAAATACTGCCGCTCCTACCGTTGAGGATTCTTCGAAGGACGAGATCCGGTCTGCACATGTTAATGGTCGCCGTTCCGACTCCATTCATTCTGTTACCGCCCCGGTCTTGGCTGCCCCAGCCGTACCTCCCATGGACCCACCCACGGAGGACGAGATCCGGATAGCGCAACGTAATGATAATCTGTACGGCCCCTTGATTCAAGCTTTAGAAAGGAATGAAAGACCTCCCCCTAGCAGACATGTTCGAGTAAGTCAACTTTACCTCGATGCTAACGGTCTACTTTGCTACAAGTCTAGATATAGGACAAGAAAGCTTAAGGCATCTCGTAAGCTTGTAGTTATTCCTGAATCCCTTGAAGGTCGAATCCTTCCTCTTTTCCATGAGTCGAAAGAAGCTGCACACTGTGGTAAGTATAAGGCAATTCACTTAGCTCAGCAACGCTTCTTCTTCCCACACCTTATTAGCAAAGTTGCTAAGCATGTTCAGTCTTGTAAGCAATGCCCTTATTACAAAGGAAATACCAATGACCCAGCCCCTGCATTGAAATATGACATTCCAGACTTTCCTTTCCAGAAAGTCTCTTGCGACACATTGTCAGGTTTTCTACCTTCTCGCAATGGTAATCGTTATATTTTAGTCTTCATTGATAACTTCACTCGTTTTTGTGAACTCGTCCCCGTGCCCAACAAAACAGCAAATGTTGTTGCACATGCTTTTCACGACTTCTGTCATAGACATTCAGCCCCCATGTATTTTTCAACTGATAACGGGACTGAATTTCATAACAAAGTCATGGATAAGTTATGTAATATCATGAATGTAACTCGTGTTAACATTCTCCCTTACCGCCCACAAAGTAATGGTATTACAGAAAGGCTCAATTCCTCCATCCTCTCATTAATGAGATCGCTTGTTGATGCGACATCGGACACATGGGATGAATCGCTATTGACAATCCAGTCTTGTATTAATAATACATTCCATTCTTCCTTAGGTGATACCCCACATTTTCTTTTATATGGAATGGATAAAAGACTACCCTATGACCTCTTTGATGAAAATCAAGTTCCTTTATATAATGATAATTATGCTGAATATCTCCTAAATAGAAACAAGTCCATCTTTCAGATCACAAAGAAGCATTTGACTAATTCCAGAGATAAGATACTGTCATTTCAACACAAAGTGGCCCGCCACAAGGACATTGAAGTTGGAGCATTAGTATTTAGAAAAGTCAACCAACCACTCAATATTAAGTCAAAGCTTGCTCCTAGATTTGAAGGTCCATTTAGAGTAATTAGTGTAAAGAACAACAAGGCCTACATTAAATGCATACAGTCAGGTGAACAATCTTGGTCTCATTTCGACGTCCTAAAGCTTGCTCACAAGTACTATTCTCCCACGGCCGACGAACACTAATTAATTTTTATCTTCCAGACCTTACTCCTCTTGGGCTTATCATTCTTCACATTGGCGTCTGCCGACCGCCATGCCCTACCCCCTAGGCTTCGCGCAGTACCAGGAGCCTTCGTTGAGGACCATGGGCTAGTCTTACCAGTAACAAACAATGTGGAAATCAAAATTTCGCTTCAGCCGATTGCTGATTTCTCCGGCCTGGCTACCTTCCACCTACGTAAGATAGCATCACTTCAAGCGCAGGTAACTCGTGAACAGTTAACGCAGCAGCAATT
>NW_028234411.1:33297464-33302464 GCF_977035675.1 Penaeus japonicus
AAGATGTCCTAGACTAACTCAAAATTGTTATTGGAGATCAAAGGTAGCCTCCTGACTAAAAGTACTCCTCCCAACATACACAATTAAGGCCGGTAGGTGGGGGTATTCAGCCCCACCCATCTTAAATATGATTTCCCAGTCAAGAAAACAGCCCTCATTCCCCGGAGAAGGAACCCCTGGTCACGGCGGCGATCAGGATCGTTCTGGAGCAGAGGGTGCTAAAAATATCTGGTTAAAGATGATGAATTTGTGCACATACAATGTAAGGACTCTGAGAACAGAAGCTGATCTTTTGACACTGCTTGAGGAACTTTCATTTATTAATTGGGATATTGAAGGACTTTCTGAAGTTAGAAGACTAGATGAAGAACAGAAATTACTTAATGATGGTCACTTACTATATTGGAGAGGTAAACCCCTGGATAGCAAACAAGAATTAGGAGTAGGTTTCTTAGTTCAAAAGCGCCTCGAAAAGAATATTAGGGAATTCTAAAGTGTGAGTGAAAGAGTATTTTCTGTAATACTGAAACTAAACAACAGATATAACTTTAAAATTATCCAAGTATATGCTCCTACCGTCAGTCATAGTGATGAGGAGATAGAGAGCTTCTACGATGTGCAAGCAGCTACCGATAGAGCAAAAACCTATTTACCGTGATTATGGAGGATTTTAATGCCAAGATAGGAATAAGGGAAGATGGAGAACCCTCGGTTGGGAAACATGGAATAGGCACCAGAAATGAGAAAGGGCAAAGGCTAATAGAATTCGCTGAAGCTCGATCCCTTAAAATTATACCATCCGGCATTAAAGATGAAATTGACTTCATAATCACCAATAGGTGATTATTGTACAAGGCGTAACCGTTATCAACAAAGTAAATGTCGGTAGCGACCATAGACTGGTCAGAAGTAGAGTAAAATTACAGCTAAGAAGGGAACGAAATAAGCTCATACAGAAGCCTCTCTTTAATCTAATTAACATATATATATATATATATATATATATATATTTATATATATATATAAATATATACATATATATATATACATATATATATATATATATATATATATATATATATATATATATATATATATATATGTATGTATGTATGTATATTCTCAATACATGTTACTCACACTATTTTTATAACTTTCGCAACCATGATAGGAAGATGAAGCTCAATTATCTTCATCCCATATAATCGGACCTCAAGCGCTTATCTGCATCTCGTTTGCATATACATTGCACAGGGTCTCCTAGGCCTTTCGTTGAGATCTTTATTACTCCAAGTGACACCGAACAGTGCCGCTGTACAGTGCACTAACTGGCAATTACGGTTAGTATATGCAATTTAGGTAGAGTTACGATGGGAGAAGAGAAGGAGGTAGAGGTGGAGCTGGAGCTGGAGCTGGAGCTGGAAGTGGAGGCGGAGGTGGAGCTAGAGGTGGAGGTGGAGGTGGAGGTGGAGGTGGAGGTGGAGGTGGAGGTGGAGGTGGAGGCGGAGGCGGAGGTGGAGGTAGCGGGGATGGTGATGGCAGAGAAGAAATAAATGAAGATGAAAAAGAGGTAAAAGAAGGAGAAGAGGAGGAAGAGAAAGAAGAAGAAGAGGATGAAAGAGGAGAGGGATACGGTTCACCTTCCTTCATTAAAATCCTCGCCAGTAAACAAGTTTATATCAAAGAGAAACAAAAACTATTTTCGCATTTTCGCTTTTTATTTCATAGTATATATCACTTTTTTATCTTCTAAAAGAAGAAAAAATATATCATCAATAAGATTTAATCGCCATTGTCTTCTTTGAACCTTTAATGGTAAATAAAAATGCATTAACAACGAATGCTTCAGCATATAGCAGATTTAATGATATTACCTTATCATTTTTATGACTTTTACTACAACGCTTAAAATAACATCATTATTATTGTTGGTACTGAACTGAAATTTTCTTTTTTTAGCAGTGATATATATATATATATATATATATATATATATATATATATATATATATATATATATATATATATTGATTATTTTGATTTTGATTATGATATTAATGAGAATGGTGATTATGATTTTAATGATGATGATGATGACTATGATTGATTAAAATTATGATTATGGTTTTGATAATGCTTGTGCTAAATAATGATAATAATGACGATGATGATAATGGTGATGCAATGATGATAGTAAAATGAAATAAAACAGAATAGCAAGACTTGTCAAACCCTATTGATCCTAAAACAACTTATTTTCACATTACCCAAAATGTGTCATTTAACTGCCTCCCTGGCATATAAACTACAAAATACAGTTATTGTATATCTTGCCACTTATTAAGAAATTTTGACTAAGTGATATAATTTTTGCTCGGGAAAGATGATGTAAGGATTTTGAAATAATCAAATGTGATTTGCTTCTGGTAATAAAATGTTTGTCTTTCCCTCTCTTCGTGGGGGTGGTGGGGGAGGGGGGAAGTTGGAGGCTACGGCACAACTGGAAGTGGGAGTGGTAGTAGGGGAGATGGAGAAAGAGGAGAAGAAGGAGAAAAAAGAAAACAAGAAACAATTTAATAGCAGTGAAGTTACGTTGGTTTTCACAGGTTAATCAATTTAACATTTGTATGCATATTTTGATCCACAAATCAGATTGGTGGGGTAGTATGCCGTTTGTCGTATCATTATTGATACTTAATGATCTTTCCATATATATATATATATATATATATATGTGTGTGTGTATGTGTGTATGTGTGTATGTTGTGTGTGTGTGTGTGTGTGTGTGTGTGTACAAAGGGAGAGAGAGAGATGTAGATATATAGATATATATATTCATATTATCTATCTAAGTCTAAGTCTCAGCCTCAGTCTCAGCCTCAGTCTCAGCCTCAGTCTTATGTCCTTAGTCTCATTCTCAGCCTCCGCCTCAGTCTTACCCTCATTCTCAGTCTCAGTTTAAATCTCAGTCCACAGTCTCAGTCTAAATCTTAGTCTAACGCCACACAGCAGTTAAAACTCAGTTTTAAGCAGTTATAACTGACAGTTAAAACTGTCAGTTTGGACTGTTCAATTATAACTGACAGTTTTAACTGTCAACTGACAAGTCCACAGACGTACAGTTGAATCGTTCAGTTTAACCATGGATTCCGAGGAGCACGATCTTGCCGCTCTCGGTGTATTATTTGTAATGCTACAAATAGAAAAAAAGCACTAAGAAGCGCAAACAGTGGTAGAAGAAGTGGTTGCTGAGGCGAAGTAAATTTTGTGATGTTCAATTACTGAAATAAATAAATGATGAACCAATTGATTTTCACAATTACCTACGCATGACTGAAACAGTGTACCAAAAATTGCTTTCTCTGGTATCTCCTTTCATTAAAAAGAAATATACAATAATGAGAAGTGCAATATCGCCTCATGAAAGACTAGCGGCTACCTTAAGGTTTCTAGCGACAGGACGATCGTATGAGTGCCTTAAATTCTCCACTAGAATATCTCCTCAATCTCTTGGAAAAATCTTCCCTGAAACGTGCGACGCATTGTTCAAGGTTTTGGGGATGTATATGCAGGTAATGTATTTTAGAAATGTATTTACCATCTTAGCAAAATAAATACTGATATTGCACAAATACTTAGATTTCCTGTGATTTTCAATTCATGTTCAAGTACTTTTCGTTGTACAATAACGAAATTAATGGAACGAAATGGAATAAAAATGTCTGTTAATGCTTCTATGTAACTTAATTACATCAATGTAATCACACAAGTAAAATATTTAGGTATTAGATTGGTCCATGGAAATAAGAATATAGCTGAAGGTCAACTGAGGACTGCGCAGTTGAACCCCACACACGCTCAGTTCTCAGTCAAACAGCCACAGTTGACAGTTAAAACTTTTAACTTTTCTATTTGCTTCAGTCGAACTGCGCAGTTCTGTTGAACTGAGACTGAAGGTCCCACAAACGTCACTTAAAACTGTCAGTTATAACTGTACAGTCCAAACTGACAGCTTTAACTGCACGTGTGTGGCCGGCTTTAGCCTTAGTCTCAGTTTTAGTCTCAGTCTCAGCCTCAGTCTTAGTTCTCAGCCTCAGTCTCAGCCTCAATCTTATCCTCATCCACAGTCTCAGTCTCAGCCTCAGCCTTGTCTCAGCCTTAGTCTTATCTTCATCCGCAGTCTCATTCTCAGCCTCAGCCTTAGCCTCAGTCTTAGTCTCAGTCTCAGTCTCAGCCCCAGCCTCAGCCCAGTCTCAGTCTCAGTCTTATCCTCATCCACAGTCTCAGTCTCAGCCTCAGTCATTCTCAGCCTCAGCCTTAGCCTCAGTCCCAGTCTCAGCCTCAGTCTTAGTCTCAGTCTTAGCCTCGGCCTTAGTTCTCAATCTCAGCCTCCACCTCAGTCTTTCTTATCCTCAGTGTCGGCACAGTCTCAGCCTCAGTCTTATCCTCACCCACAGTCTCAGTCATTCTCAGCCTTAGCCTTAGCCTCAGTCCCTGTCTCAGCCTCAGGCTTAACCTCGGCCTTAGTTCTCAACCTCAGCCTCCGCCTCAGTCTTAGCCTCAGTGCCAGCCCAGTCTCAGCCTTAGCCTTACCCTCACCCACAGTCTCATTCTCAGCATCAGTCTCATTCTCAGACTCAGCCCAGATTCAGCCTCAGTCTTATCCTCATCCATAGTCTCATTCTCAGTCCCAGCCTCAGCCTCATCCACAATCTCAGTCTCAGCCTCATCCATAGTCTCAGTCCTAGCCTCAGCTTCAGCCTCAGCCTCATCCACAGTCTCAGTCCTAGCCTCAGCCTCAGCCTCAGCCTTAGCCTCAGTATTAGTCCCAGCCTCAGCTTCATTCACAGTCTCAGTCTCAGCCTCATCCACAGTCTTAGTCCCAGCCTCAGCCTCATCCACAGTCTCAGTCCCAGCCTCAGCCTCATCCACAGTCTCAGTCCTAGCCTCAGCTTCAGCCTCAGCCTCAGCCTCATCCACAGTCTTAGTCCCAGCCTCAG
>NW_028234411.1:33334964-33337464 GCF_977035675.1 Penaeus japonicus
TTTAAAATATATATATATATATATATATATATATATATTATATATATATATGTATATACACATACAAATAAGATCTATATATATAATATGTATATACATAAATATATAGATAGATAGATAGATAGATAGATAGATATATGAGAAGCAAAGATATTGCTGTACTTCTGTTATTTCTATATATAAGACAAGCGAGTACTTTTTACCCACTTTTTGTTCTCTGAGTCCCAATAAGCCCTTCGGTTTTGTAAGAGCTTACCGTACCTCTTTCTCTCTCCTTCCCCTTTCACGCACGTATACACACGACACTCCCTCTCTTCTCTTCCATTCTATTTATATTTCTCGTCTTCTCCCTTCCACCACTCTCTCACGCTAATACAAAACTGTCACGACCATCCACTCCCTGTCTCAGCGTACCCTCACCCATCACACGTGCATTGGGCGTGCAACGGGTTCCTTGCTTGCTTCATAATCTGACCTCGCGAACATTTGCATCGGATTTGCATTTACATTATTCTGTCGCCTTGTTCATCCATCCAGTGGATAAAAAAGGTGGATCTCAAAGTGACGATTAAGATCTTCCTTCTTGAAACGGTAATTTGCGGCACTGGCTCCTTCATCTTGGGTTAAGGTGAGGAACCTCGTTTTTTTTCTTGTTTTTAGAACGGTATTGTAATCATCCTTTTTTCTGTTTAGTGATTATTCAATCATTTTCTGCCCTTTTGCTCTTTATTTATTCTTATTAGTATTTCGTTTCTTCTTTAGGATAAATGTACATTATAATGACCATAATTATTTAATATTTTCGTGTCATTATTGTTGTCACCAGTAGTTGCTGTCATTATTATCAAAATGATAATGATAAAACTAGCAATAGGAAAAATATTACTAGCTCTCAATCATGAATCGACCTAATTGATCATCACTATTGTTCTCATTATTACTGTTATTATTAATTGCTGTTAACATCGTTATGTTATTGTTGATTATTTTTGTTCTTTTTATCTTTCTGTTAGTTAGCATCATGGGCTTATCATTTGTATAACGGTCTGCATCATGATTAGTAGCATTATAATCATTACTATTATTATGATAAAGCTCACAATAGTGATTCATCTGGCGCTACCAACAGTGACAATGATAAAACCATTAGCAATGGGACTTCGTAAATCCACAATTAATCAGCAGCTATAAAATTCAATCGCCCAATTTTTCTTCGAGTTTCACCATTTTTCCATTTGATCTAGAGCGTGGAAAGCGAGGGGAGGAGGGGGGAAAAGGCTACGGGGGACGGGGGATGCAAATCGGATAGTGAATACAGGCATTTCAATCTCATTTTTTCCAAACGTCGTAACGACCTTTTAGATCACTGATTAGTAACTCCTGTAGCTAATGAATGAGGGATGGCCGTTTCATCCAAGTCAGGTTTGGGTTGAGGGAAATTAGTCGCGGGAGAGAAAGGTAAGGGGAGAGAATGAGGTGGATGAGGGTAGAGAGAGGGAGTAGATCGAAACGGGAAATGATGTGGAGAGGGGAGAAAACAAGATAGTGGATGGGTGGGGAGATGAAGGAGAGAGGGAAGAAAGTGAGATAGAATTTGGGATGAGGGGAGATGGTGAGATGAGGGCAGAAAGCTAGATAGAAAATAAGGTGAGGGAAGAAAGCGAGGAGATAGAGTGAGATGGGAGCCGGAGTGATGGAAGATGGTATGGTATGGGGAGAGTGAGGGGACAAGGAAGAGAGCAAGATGGGAGATGTTTGAGGGGAGAGAGTGAGATGGGGAATGATGTAAAGGGGAAAGGAGGGTTGACAAGATAGAGATGTTTGAGAATTATACAGGGAGAGGGGATATTGGTTGGGGGGTGGGGGACATGGTAAATGGTCATGAGGGGAGAGAAGACATGTGGTGTAGGAGGTGGGGATGGAATGAGGGGAAACGGTTGGGTGAGGGAAGGAGAACAGTTAAAGCTTTAGGAGAAGGGAAAGGAGGAAATGAGTTGTGGGTGGACGGGAAATGAGGGGCGACGTTAGGAAGGAGACAGAACGATAAGGGGACATGAGTTAATGGAAGACGGGGTTTGAAGAGAGGGGAAACGGAGAGAATGAGAAAGAAGGAAGAGAGACAGGATTGGGGAAAAGGGGAAGAGGGACTCGCGTTAGAGGAGAGGGGAACAGGCCTTGTCAGCGGGGAGGGATGCAGGAGGGGAAAGAGAGAAGAAGAGGGCAGACTTTGACCTGTCTCTTTGCAATTCTAATTTCACCCTCACGTCAACGAACGAATAGGTACGAAAATCAAAGGAAAACTGAAAGTACCCAATGGAGGTTTATCATGCTTCGTATGAATTTTCATGGTGTAAATAATATTGTGGACAAGTATTAGATTAAGGATAATGAAAAGACAACTGTAAAAATCAATACCAACTCATGTGAATATAAAATGTAATAATCATTACTTACAAGACAATAAATCTAGTTGATTATTAGAATAATGATGCCTTCCTTC
>NW_028234411.1:33339964-33349964 GCF_977035675.1 Penaeus japonicus
ATATATATATATATATATATATATATATATATATATATATATATATATATATATATATAATGTATGTATATATATATATATATATATATACATATATATATAGGTATGTATATATATATAATATATATATATACATATATATATATGCATATATATGCATATATATATATATATATATATATATATATATATATCTATATATATAATATCTATCTATCTATCTATCTATCTATCTATATATATATATATATATATATATATATATATATATATATATATATATATATATATATGCATATATATAAATATCTATCTATCTATCTATCTATCTATCTATCTATCTATCTATATATATATATATATATATATATATATATAAGATAGAATAACGCAATACCGCATTGATATAAGTGTATAACATACCTCCCTGACCCGGAGTCGAACCTCTGCCGCCCTCGGGAATGACCCGAGAGTGCAGTATTAAACCACACGACCCAACAAAAGAATTGTCAAACTAGGATCAGACTAACTCCATAGAATTTACCTATCTACTCATACTGGAGTAATGATAGCGGTGTGTTTATACATATATAAAGATGCCTTAGTATCATTATTGTATATTGTAAGGGTATGTATTTTGTGTTAGTGTGTGTGTGTGTGTGTGTGTGTGTGTGTGTGTGTGTGTGTGTGTGTGTGTGTGTGTGTGTGTGTGTGTGTGTGTGTGTGTGTGTGTGCCACTATCCCCGGAGTATATTGTAAGGTTATGTATCGCAACTGTTCCGCGACAGTCCATTAGTGACGGTAATCATTATACCGTGGCAGACTTAATGTATTTCAGCAACTGTGAGTATTATGCTGACATAGATATATACATTACATACATAGACGTGTCAGCGTGCCATAGTGTGACCTGCAAATTCATGTATATGCTATTAGGTGTTCTGTGTGTTGGAAAGTCTTGCCTTGAATTAGCGTATACAAAAGAAAATTGCTACATCACCTGTAGTAAGGGTAAAGATAAGTAATAGTGAATAATATTATAAGCTATATAAGTATTTGAGGCTGATAACTCTTCAACTTTTCTCTCAACTGGACCTAAGATACATGTGTAGCAAATATTCGCTAATGAGTAAGGAAATTAGTTATTTCCTGCCCCCCCCCCCCCCTCTCTCTCTCTCTCTCTCTTTCCTCTCTATATGTTTCTGTTTCTCTGTTTCTCGCCCACCCCCTCTCTCTTTCTCTCTCTCTCAGTGTGTGTGTGTGTGTGTATGTGTGTGTGTTTCACGCACTTTCCCTCCCACCCTCCGAAAAGACCTCGAGACAGAGCAACATGTCTCCAGCTGACACAAACGTTTCAGAGAGAAAAAAGTTTTCGAAGGTCTGTGAAAAATGAAAAACTTGTTTGGTATTCCGAAATGGTCAGTGCCAAGAGGACTCGTGAATTATGGGGCTTAGAGAGAGAACGGTTCGGGAGTAGAAACATAAAGAAAGATAGATTGTTGAAGATAGACAGATAGAGAGAGAGAGGAGGATGGAGAGAATATAGATATAGATAGAATGATAGCTAGAGAAATCGAGATAAGAAGTTGAGCAGAAAAGAGAGAGAGTGATAGATAGATAGAGAGAAAGAGGCGATAATTTGAGATAAAAAGAATGGGAGATTGAGAGAGAGGCGATTTAAGATAGAAAGAATGAGAGATAGATAGAGAGAGAGGGGGGATAATATAAGATAAAAGGAAGAAGAGATAGACAGACAGACAGAGAGGGAGAGAGACAGAGGAGGTGAAAGTGAGACAAACAGACAAGAGGCAATAATCTGAGATAGAATGAGTGAGAGGTACAGAGATTGACAAAGAGAGAGAGAGAGAGAGAGATTAATATTCAGTAAGACATAGAGGGAAAAAGTGAGTGGGGAAGGAAAATAAAAAGTAAGATTCCACGCTCGAAAAAAAAAAAAAAAAAAATCCAGTAAGAATATCCATAAACCAACAGCCGGTGTGATATAAAGGAAAAATCTCCTTAACGACCCAGCCCTCAAATACCATTATAAAATATTAATACTAAAGAATTGCTATTAGGCCTTTTTAAAAGCATTCCGTGTAAATATTGCTTACTATGTCCTATTTTCTTAACATGGATAGCTGCTTCGCATTTGTGTCTAGTAATATTAGCGATAATTTTTCTTTTGAATGGGAGTCTAAATTACCCACATGATGACTTTGAGTGAAGTTAGTACAGAAACTTTTAAACCGAATGATAACGGTCTTGAATAAACCTTTCTACATAATTGTGCAGTGTTCATGTTCTGCTAAGCAGCACATTAACAAATATGACTAATGTGACATTTTTTTTTATTTATTTATTTATTATTTTTTTTTTTATTACATCACAAAAGGAAAAAAATCGTAAAACATGACAAGTTTCTCATTTAGAGTAAGAAATGCATGTACAATATTAGTTCTATACTCTTGTAGCAGACGGCGATCACATCCCGACACATCACCGCATTGATCAATTAGAGCGCACCGCCAGCCAATGAAAGCGCAGGTCAAACGGCAGCTCGCGAGGGTAAAAGCAGTCACTATATGTATGCCGATGACATCACACACATCATGGCACTCAGAACTGTCAGAGCCATAGACCATCAATCGATACGAAAGACAGTGGAAGATCTCGACCAACATGAGAAAATTCCTAGTCATTCCTGTGGCCAAATTCAAGACTTCAGATCTGATTATGGACAAGGAAGCCATCTACTACTGCGACACAGGAGAGATACTAGGGCTAACAATTAGCAGAAGAGGAATTGTCCCTCACATAAATGAAAAAGCACAGAAGGCAAAACATCAGCTGAGGCAGATCAAACTCTGCATTTATAAAGTCCTAGTGCGGCCCATCATGGAATACCCGCAAGTGCCTAACCACACCATTTCAAAAAGGCAGATGATGAAGCTACAGACTTTTCAGAAACAAGCAGGCAAATGAATTCTGAATATTCGCTTTCCCCAAGTAGTCACCGCACAAGAGATCCACGCAAGACTGAGGATCGAGGCGATCAGCAAGAGACTCCACCAGCAAGCAAGAAGATGGAGAAGAATCCAAGATGAGGATGAATTCTACAAACGCTTCAACTCTCGTCCAGAAGGCACGCATGCCTGGTGGCCCAAAAGACTCACCAGAATCAATGAGATTGAAGTTGAGGCAATATTCACAGCAGCATGCATAGGAGACCGATGAAACAGTAAGGAGACAATAATCAAGAGAAGACTAAGAAGACAAACCAAGAAGACAAGAGAACCTGCAACAAAATCAAGACTATCAAGATTTTTTTTTTTTTCACAATTTTTAACCCAGACTACTAGCTAACCCACAGGGCTCTACTCCAATGTCAATCATGGCACATCATGCACAGCAGTGACAGATGACGTACGAGGTCGGTGAAGTGCAGCGTGGGCAGAGCTTTGGGGAGGGGGGGATAATATAAAAATAAAAGTAAAAAAAAAAAAAAAAAAAAAAAAAAAAAAAAAAAAAAAAAAAAACAACCCAGCCACGGAAGCCACACAATCCAGTGACGTGGAAGTGCCGGTCCCAAGCCCGGGTAAATGGGGAGGGTTGGCGGCAGGAAGGGCATCCGGCTTTAAAACCTTTGCCAAACACAATATGACACAGAACCAGAAGAAAGACAATAATGCTAGGGCATTCCCCACAAGCGATGCGCAGCAAGATCGCCGTAAAGCTGTGAGAAGTTGAGCGACGGCTACCTTACCAGGAGCGGGTAAGACTAAAGAAGATAGCACAGAGGGGTGAAAGGAGGAAGTCAAAGATGGTAGACAGAACGGTGGTCATCGCAACACTGAACGTGGGTACAATGACCGGAACGGGATGTGAAGTGGTGGATATAATGGAGAGGAAGAAAATAGATGTGTTGTGTGTGCAGGAAACAAGGTGGAAAGAGCAAAAAGCCAAAGAACTGGGAAACGGCTATAAGTTGTACTACGTGGGGGAAAACAACAAAAGAAACGGTGTTGGAGTGGTGCTGAGTCCGGAAATGAAAGAAGGAGTGGTGCAGGTAAACAGAATGTCCGACAGAATAATATGGGTCAAGATCGAGGTGGCAGAAACCACTATGAATGTGGTTTGCATCTACGCTCCTCAAGTGGGGTGTACGGATGAAGAGAAAGACGACTTCTGGGAACAGCTTGGGGATGTGATGCTGAAGATACCAGATGCAGAGGTGACGTGGGTAGCAGGTGACTTCAACGGTCATGTCGGGGAAGGGAGCTTGGACACAGAGGTTACGGGAAAGTACGGTGTCGGAATACGGAACGAAGGAGGAGACAAAATTGTGGACTTTGCAACAGCAAAAAGCATGGCAGTAGTTAACACCTACTTCCAAAAGAGATTGACCCGACGAGCAACTTATACTAGCGTGGGACAAAGTACACAGGTGGACTACATCATGTGCAAGAGAAGGGAACTGAAGACAATACAGGATTGCTATGTCCTGCCAAAAGAAGCGGTGGCTAAACAACACAAGCTGGTAGTCTGCAAGGGATGAAACAACAGATTAAAAGAAGCGAATGTGGAACAAAGAAAACGCGCTGGTGGAAGTTAAACAAAGAGGAACATCGAAATAAATTTGTCCAGGAGGTGGAGAAGAAATTGGATATGGAAGAGCGGAAAGAGTGGAGCACATTGAGTGGGGTAGTACGGGAAACGGCTGTCGAGGTACTAGGGCGTACTTCAGGCAGGAAAGGGAAGAAAGAAGAGACGAGGTGGTGGAACACCGAGGTGCAGGATGCGATCAGGGACAAGCGAGAAAAGAAGAAGGAGAGAGATCTAAATAGATGTGAGGAAACTATTGTAGCCTTTAAAGAGGCAAATAAGAAAGCGAAAAGAGAAGTGTCAAAAGCCAAAAGCAAAGCGTACAAGGAGTTGTTTAGTAGCCTAGACGGGCAAGATGGGCAAAGGAAAGCTATCAGGATAGCCAAGCAGAAACATAAGGAGGCGCAAGATGTATACCAAGCTAAGAGGATAAAAGACGGTGAAGGACTAGTGTTGACAGATGGCAAACAGATAAAAGAAAGATGGAAGGAGTACTACCAACAATTGATGAATGTAGAGAACCCAAGAGTAGAACTAGTGATTGAAGCTGCAGAAGAAGGAGAGATAGAGGAGGTTGGAGAAATGGAAGTGACAACAGCAATAAAAAGGATGAAGAATGGTAAAGCGGTGGAACCGGATGATATACCAGTCGAAGCATGGAAGGCTATGGGCAGAACAGCAGTGAGGTGGCTAACAGAGGTATTCAGAAACATCTTGGAGACGGAGCATATGCCAGATGAATGGAGAGGTAGTACTCTCATATCCATTTTCAAGAACAAAGGGGACATACAGGATTGTGGAAACTACCGGGGCATCAAACTAACCTCACATACCCTAAAGATGTGGGAAAGGATCATAGACAAGAGATTGAGGAGTAGAGTGGAGGTGTCTGACCAACAGTTTGGGTTTATGCCAAATAGAAGCACAACTGACGCAATTTTTGCGCTCAGGCAGATAATGGAGAAGCACAGGGAGGGGCAAGAAGAACTACATTGTATCTTCATTGATCTAGAGAAAGCTTACGATCGGGTACCGAGACAAGAGGTATGGAATTGTTTGAGACTGAGGGGGGTGGAAGAGAAATACATCAGGTTGATACAAGATATGTATGAGAACAGTAAGACTGTGGTGAGGTGCGCGGCAGGTGATACGGAGGAGTTTGAGATAACGGTGGGGCTGCATCAAGGGTCAGCACTTAGCCCATTCTTGTTTGCAGTGATTATGGATTGCATGACGAAGGTAGTCCAGAGGGAAGCCCCGTGGGATATGCTGTTTGCGGACGATGTAGTGGTGTGCGGGAAGACGAAGAGGAGACTGAGATTAGAGCTTTGGAGGGGGAGAATGCAATGAGACCAGAGGAATGAGAGTCATAACAAAGACCGAGTATTTGAAGATGAAGGTAAAGAGGACGAGAGGATGATATGAGGATTACACCGGAAAGATACAGGGTGAGGATGTGAACCAGGTAAAAGAGTTTAAGTACCTTGGCTCCACAGTCCAGGAAGATGGAGGTTCGACAGGGAAGTCACAAAACGCATACAAGCAGGTTTGCGTGAAGAAAGTAACAGGGGTGATGTGCATAGAAAAGTGTCAGATGTGGTGAAAGGAAAAATGTACAAGACCATAGTAAGACCAGCAATGATCTATGCATGGAGGCGGTGGCTGTGACGAAAGCACAGAGAAGAAAATACAGGTAGCCGAAATGAAGACTGATGGTCACTGGGGTTCACTAAGTTGGATAAAATAAGAAATGAGGACATAGAGAAAGATTGAAAGTTGCAGTAATATCAAAGTTGAGAGAAAGCAGATTAAGGTGGCTGGACACGTAGTGAGAAGAAATGGAATTATGTAGGGAAGAGGGTTAACGGATGACTGTTGGAGGAGGAAGAGGGGAAGCCCAAAAGAAGGTGGGAGGATTGCGTGAAAGAGGACAAAAGAAAGAAGGAAAAAGAAAAAGGGAAGAGGGGGGAAAGGAGGAGGGGAAAAGGAAAGAAAAAGAAGAGTGAGAAGGAGGAAGGAAAAAAAGACAGGGAACACAACTGAGGCGAAAAAATAAAAAAAAAAAAACAAGAAAAAATCATAGGGAACAAAAAACAATAGCGAAAGGGGTGACAGAGAGCGATGCATTATGGAGGACGACTTGGAGGAGGCGGATCCGTGCCGGCGACCCCGAGTAAATTGGGAAAAGCCAGTAGAAGAAAAAGAAGAAGAAAATAAAAAAATCTAATGAAAAGCATGCTAGGTATTCTGGAGGGGTTGACCCGGGGCTTTGTACAGTTTCTAAGGGCGCACATGCATGCTATTTCTCTCACTTATTTCCCCTGGTCTTAGGAACTTTATTCTTTCTCCAGTTTTCTCAGCTTTCCTTCTATCACTTATCTCCCCACAAATTTCATTTCCACTCTCCTTCCAGCTCCCTTCATCATTTTCTCTTCACTTTACATACTTCCATTATTCAAGATAGTCATTGCTCGGTGTTCTGGTATCCCAACTGCCTCCCGAGGGGTTGACCCGCGGCTTTGTTCAGCCGCCAAGGGCACACCTGCACTCTATCCCCACAAATTTCATTTCCACTCTCCTTCCAGCTCCCTTCATCATTTTCTCTTCACTTTACATACTTCCATTATTCAAGATAGTCATTGCTCCTTTGTTCAGCCGCCAAGGGCACACCTGCACTCTATCCTCCAACATCTAGACTTCATCTAGCAATTCACCTCCGACATTCGTTACATCAAGGGAGAGGATAACCAGGCAGCAGATGTACTCACACTCCAAAGCGTCCGTGATTCCACGTCACTACGCCTTCAGTCGCTCACACTCAGAAATAACATCACAGTGCGATACAACAAAACCCACCCCATGGCCATACATACTACCATCCCTCAGGAGAAAATTTTTCGACGCCTACCATCAACAACGCGGAGTTAACCCATTCACGCCGGTTGACGTGATAGCACGTATTGTGGTTTTCGCGTCAGACGCCCTGGACGAGCTATGAGGGGAAGCCGCGCGCTCGGGTAGAGCGAGCGGGCAACCGAGGCTCGCGGCTTGTGCGCCCGAGAATCTCGAGGTGTTAGGTTTATGCGTTCGAGAACCCCGGTATTGCGACCGCGCAAAGTCGGCACGGCCCCGGCCACACATAGGCTCATCATCAGCACCTGCATGCATTGCCAGTGCTCAAAGGTGACACGCCACACCAGATCGCCTGCCAACAGACGCTTCTAGCACATTCACCTGGACATCATGGGACCACTGCCGACGGATCAGTCATTCCCTTGCGTCCTCACGATGATAGACTGCTTCACCAAGTGGCTGAAGGCAGTACCACTGAGTGACGTAACAGCAGATTTGGTAGTAAAGGCGTTCATATCCACGTAGGTATCTCGCTTTGGAGCCCCCGACACCATCACAACAGAGACCCTCAGATCGAGTCCGGCTTTTTCAATCACCTCAACCGCACTTTCGGCTCTCGTCGCGTCCGCACTACCGCGTACCACCCGCAAGCAAATGGTATGGTGAAGTGCCAGCACCGCCAGCTGAAAGCTCTCCTCAATTATTTCCTTTCAGCCCCACTGCCTCACTCGTTAGGGAGCTGTGTAGCAGACGGCGATCACATCCCGACACATCACCTTGTCGTGGCGCGGGGGCTTGAACTCCTTCCTTGGACGAGCCTGCTCTAGAACTGGCCAGTCTCATCCTCCCAGTTAAGAGAAAGCCTACCCAAGAGCCTCGGGCTGGACCCTCCAAACCAACCCTTGGCTCCGACAAGTCTCTGGTGTCGGTTCAGACGACGAGTCAAATTAAGAATGGAAGCCAGACAGGACCCTCCAACCCTGCTGGCCCCACTGCCAAAACTCCGGCGTCAGTTCAGAGGACAAGCAATAAGCATCCTCGGCCGGCTACGGACTCGGAGGGTGAGCCTGTAGCCCCGAGTCGTTTCCCCCAATTTAGGGTTCCCCCTAAGCCTGAGAGATTCGACAACGCTTATCAGATGGTAAGGGCTCTGGAAACCCAGAGACAGTGCCGTCTGACGATTAGAATTGCCAGAGACAATGGCATGTTAATCGTTCCAAAGGACCAAGCCACCCTCACCTTCCTCCAGGAGACTGACAAGCTCCTGGATGGGCGGAAGGCAAGCCTGACGGCCCTGACTTCTGAAGAGAGGAAGTCCAAGATGATGCTTCTTGGTTTCCCTCTGATGTATGACCCCCCCCCCCCCTCCTAAGAGGAAGGAAGCACCGCCCAAAGCAAAATCGCCACCGAATACTTCCAACTCAAAGAAGTTTCCGGCTTTGGTGGGAGTTCCAGGACGGAAACAGACCCGGAAGGGGTCTGAGAACACAGCAAAGTCCACCCCAAGAGCGGAGAGTCAAACTCTGTTTACAGAGAATGACTTGACGCTCCTGCTGACGGCAGTCGTCACAGCAGTTGCGACAGCATTGGGAAAGACCAGTGAGGAGACAGAAAAGGCAGTCAAGGTCGCCATGACGGCAATGACCCAGACTGTCGCCGCCCTGAAGGAAAGGGATATAAGGCCCAAGGCCTCTACACCCACTTCAACTCAGGGCGAGACTCCTCTCCCCACAAATCCCCAGGGCGGCCAAGACCACACTGGCAGGCGCCGGTTTTGCAGCAAGGGACATAGTGCAAGCTATGCGGGTATCTGACAATGCCTCCTCGCTTCAGGCAGAGGCAGTCGCTTTTATGGGAGCCCTAGCCCATGCAGCCCAGACGGACGGGCATGTTGTCATACATACAGACTCTAGGACCGTCATTGACAGCCTGCAACAAAGCACACCCCTTGATAACGTTTATCTTCTGAACACGATTCTTACCATTGTTCAGAGAATCCTGGATCAGGGTAGACGCATTATTATCAACTGGATTCCAAGCCATGTTGGTATTAAAGGGAACGACTTAGTTGACAGGCTAGCGGAGGAAGGCAGGAAAAAAAAACCCTTGAGTGATCTTGTGGTACATCCTAGCCGGGAACTGCTAAGGCGTAAAACGATGGCTGCGACATAGAGAGGAAGCGAGAACCTCCCCCTTGGCCAGCTGGTACTCAGACACCACAGGCTATGAGTCGCTGATACTCTCCCCTAAAATATCAAGGCGTGCCGAAGTCAGCCTTCACAGACTGAGATTAGGCTACCTTTGTGCGTGGCAAATCATACCCACAATTGGGCATGATGAGTGACGCTGCAGACATTGTGGCGCGCCGGACGCCAAGGTAGTGCTGCCGGGCTGGTAAGACGGCTATGCCTATCGCTTACCCCTGGCAACTGGAGCGCCTTCAGGCAATCCAACCGCCACGGTAAGCATTCAGTAATGATGATCTGATGAGTCAGCACTTACAGCTGGCAGAGGCCGGGCCGCCTCGTGCATATAGCCCGGG
>NW_028234411.1:33382464-33389964 GCF_977035675.1 Penaeus japonicus
AATGGCCATAGTAAAACAAAAGTACATCAAATCGTGAAAACAAGGAGGCTGGCGCGGGAAAGTGGTCCACTACGCTCGAATCCCCTATGGATTACTGCCGGATGCTGGGCAGGATGGGGATGGGATGGAGGCAGGATAGGTTAGGGAGCAAGAGAGAAGGTAGAACTTGAAGGAGGAAAGAAGAGAAGAGTGAGAAATTAGCGTGAACGTAGATGGGAGTGTAAGAGCGAAAGAATGGAGGACAGGGCGAATAAGAGGGGGTACGAGGGGAAGGGAGGACGAAGGAAAGGATGGGGGTGGGGTTAGAGATGGGCCTGTCATGGGAGGGGGGGGGGTAAAAACCTCACAGTTACTACTATTCCTGCTACTCCACCGCTAACACTACTACTACAAATGTTACTACTACTACTACTACTACTACTAACAGGAGCACCATTTGTTGCTGCAGCAAAAGCACTAAGCCTGAATAGGTTCAAAATATTTATTTCACTGATGAACTTCTAACACAGAACACAGTTCGGAGGTGGTAAATATCACAAAATAAGGAATGAATGTAAAAGAAAAAAAAAAATAGATGAATCATTAACAAATGTAGATCCTTAAAAAATAGTAACAAAATAAATTATTTTCCTGAACATCTCTCGTTTATTATCTAATCAAGGAAAAAGTAGATATTTTTAATCAACCATCTTACAATGCTTACTCGAAGGAAATTACACATAGCGCAGATATATTATCAAAAGATCTCCCTTTTTCTTGGTCTAGCACTTCCCACTTGCACCCACGAAGCTTTCCTGACTGTTATCAACATATGAGCTCGTGGGGTGTTAAAAAAAAGTCTTTCTTTGTGGTTGGTTATGGTGGTAAACAGCTTTGGACTTTACGAAGGAGGGAGAAAAATGTGAGGAGCGGGAGACACAGAGAGAGAGAGAGAGAGAAGATAAAAATGTAATAGGAGGGGGGGTAGGTCATTAATTATGTATGGATGGGCTGATGGAACACTGAACTTGTAAGACATGGGATTCAAAAAAAGGTGGCTGTTTGTTTTCGATTCAACTTTGTTATTTTTTATATTCTGTTTTGCTTCATTTTATCCTTTGCCGTAGTTTCTTATTACCTTTTTTATTTTTGATATTTACTTTGTTATTTCATTTTTCTTTTATATTTACTCTCTTATATCATCTCACCCCCTCTATCATTTATAGACATTTATATTTATAGTAGTGGTATTAGTATTAGTTGAAAATGACGATAATAATAGTAATTATCAGTATACGACACACGTTACATAATAATTGTAAATATATACTTTTTTTCTGAAGTTATAACTATATTCGAAGGAGTGAAAATTGGGCAATATACATAATCAAAGCGACCAAAATGATACAATGTTTGTATAGATTTTATCTTTAATCAAATGTCTGATATAAGCAGATCCACCAATATGTGGCTTCAAAGTATAAATTGAACATTCACAAACAGTATTATGTATAGCCTTAACATTATTAAAACATTCAATACTTAATTCATATATCATTCATTCGTAACGAAAACTGTAGAGAAAAACAAACACGGTAATAACTTTAACACAGTAATAACACATCACAATAACAGAACACTTACCTAGACAACTTTCAACAGGAGTACCTGGTCTAGACTACCAGAGTACTAGGTGGGCGAGGAGTGAGATTAGAGATGTTCGTTGCAGCTGTTCACATGACTATTTACATATACAGACTATAGGTAGGCGTAAAAATTCGGAAACAATGAAGGGGGAATTACAATTTTCAGAAACAAAAATGAGTATGCGGGTGATAAAATCACTAATATTCATGGCTATGAATAATACCATTGAAAGTAATACAAGAAAGTAGTGATGATGATGATACATTGAATAATAAGTTAATATAAAAGTAATCTTACTAGGGATAATAACAACAGTAACAACAGCTGCAACATCAATACCAATATAGTTGTACTAAATCAAAATATTGTTCACTATCGCATTTTATTGTTCTGCTCTACCTTACACCAACAGTTACAATATGTTAAGATCTTTAACGATATGATATCTGCAGGAAAATACTTTGATCCCTACATTTTTTTCGAAGTATTTCCCATAAAAAACTGATTGATTAAAACAAGATATATACTTGCCCAAGTCTGTTGGATATATATATGAAGGAGAAAGCGAAAATCTAATATGAAAACAAATATGCAATCCCCCATTTGCTTTGATGAAATATTCACGTTTTTCATAAACTAATCCCGGCCTTTGTCTTTACATTTTATATCATGAAATTTTATTCTGACTCTTCAGTGTCCACCTTGTCACCGTGGCTTATGTCCAATAAAATTCCACATTTTGTATTTATTTCTCTTTCCTCACACAACCTGTTTTGACATGTATATTCCATAATACATCCAACTTTCATAACGACTTTAAGATCGATTCTTATCCACATTTGGTCAGTTTCCTATTCATTTAAGTTTTCATGTTCGCTGAAAACAACAATAGCGTTCCTGTGCATATGAGAATTTCAAATGAAATATTCGAATATATATATATATATATATATATATATATATATATATATATATATATATATATATATATATAATATATATATATATATATATATATAATATATATATATGTGTATGTATGTGTTATATATACAGATATATATATATAGATATTTACATTATATATTATATATATATATATATATATATTATATATATATATATATATAATAGATATATATATATATATATAGATATATATAATATATAATATTGTGATGTGTGTGTGTGTGGATGTGTGTGTTAGTGTGTTGTGTTGTGTATGTGTTATATATATATATATTATATATATATATATATATATATATATATATATATATATATATATATATATAATATATATATATATAATTATATATATGTGTGTGTGTGTGTGTGTTGTGTGTGTGTGTGTGTGTTATTGTATATATTATATATATATATATATATATATATTATATATATATATATATATATATATATAATATATATATTATATATATATATATATATATATATATATATATATATATATATATATATTATATATATATATATATATATATATATATATATATATATATATATATATATATATATATATATATATATATATATAAGATAAGCTTATCCATTCTAATATGTCTGAGATCTATAAATATTTTACATAAATTCTTTCAGTATTTAGTCCTTTTATTTCACCTCCCGCTGCTTTGCTATCCCCACTCCAACCCCACCATTACTTCGTTCAATCCTTATCTTTTGGATTAAAGCGGAAAAGGATCTATGGAACACTCGAATCTTACAATAATGATGTATTAACTCGCATGAACACGAAGATGGGAATAAGAGAAAGGAAAGAAAGTGAGAGGATGGCTGACAAATAGAAGAATAAAAGAAAGAGAAGGCGAGGACGATGAAAGAAAAAATGAAAGTGATATGGAGATTCGTACATACACATGTTTGTTTTTATGTATATTTATGTATACATACTGTGGGTATGTTTATATCTATATGTATGTATGCATATATACATACATACATACATACATATATATTATATATATATACATATATATATATATATATATATATATATACATATATATTTTATATATATATATATATATATATATATATATATATATATATATATATATATATATATATATATATATACAATGACGAAGAGGGAATAGCTCTGAAAATTGTTCTCTATAATATTCTTTTATTATTGCAATTGGGAAAAGGGAGACAGTCTGTTCTTTAAAAAAAGGCCTTGGCATTATAATCGTCAGCGAAGACAACGTTGAACATAACCTAAGGGCATGATTTTTTCAGCATTTCACGTTATTGTGCACGGTCGGAAGAATTTAGATAACCGAGATGTGGTAGTTTTATGTATTTGTTTTCGCTAGGGACGGCTGAAAGTTTAGTGGACTGATATATTTTGCTATTCAAGAATAATCTAAGAGTTCTATAGGGAATATTGTTAGGATAACTGTTTATTTTATCTGCCAGAAATTGAATTTTATCCAAGAATTTCCAACTGAAGCAGATGTTACATGCTCTCTTGATTAGTATGGATATGCTATTGATTTTGTATTTGTGGGGTTAGAAGCCCAAACAGTAATCCCAAACCAATAAATGTGAGTTTTCTGTCTACGGAAGTACACAGGCGTCCGTTTTCTTTGGATAATAGTCTGTCAAGAAAGGCAAATTTGTTTTCTTTCTCCATTTCACACCCAAGCTTAGTGCTGGCGCTTTGGTCGTTAACCCATGGCGGAAGGGCGTCATAACACACATGGCGGACGAGTTTTTGATTGACGGCGGGGAAAATTGCATGCGTGACGATAGTTGTCATGGATGAGAATTATAAACATTATTACTATAACGCTGGAATATTCAGCAAAGTATGTTTCATTTAACGAATTTCAAATATATATTTTTGTTCTTCAATATAATCGCAAAATTTATATCATAAAAAATATAATGAGCCGATATGAATCGTAAACTACAATATTAGTCTACTACAACACTGATAAACCTGTTATATGACACATATGTTTCAAAATACAGAAACATACACAATAAATGACGACCACAAAAATAGTTTATTAATTATGAGTGATTGAAAGAGCATGAAAGATCCCGAGATCTGGAGTGGCACTGGTGCTTGCTCTTGGGACCAGTCTAGCAAATCCATCCCCTTCTGCAATGGGTCAAGTTATGATCAGAATTCATCGGCATGTGAATGATGTTTGAAAAAGAGGAAAGAGTCATCTATGTTTCTTTTGTAAAAGAATGGATTGAAATCTTGCGGACAATTTTATAACCTATTGATTACATGATGGCAAGAGAAATGCGTTGACAGAGCTAGGACCGACTGCTGAGGCCACAGCAACGCCGACTACTTGAGTGTACATGTAGTCATCGAAGGAAAAAGCGTTCTTTAATAGTGTTGGCTTGTCAAAGCTAGACATTACTAGGGGGTTTGATATTTGATTTCGTTAACGAATGTATTCATTATCTGTTAAGGGGCTGGATAATTCGGACTAGAGATTTGGCATGTACAGACATACATAAACATATATGTATACATGTCTCTCTCTCTCTCTCTCTCTCTCTTTCTCTCTCTCTCTTTACATATATATATATATATATATATATATATATATATATATATATATATATATGTATGTGTATATTTATTCATCTTTTTCTTTATCAATAAAAAAAATTAAACATTCATATATGCATAATGTTGATGTGTGTGTGTGTATATGTATATATATATATATATATATATATATATATATATATATATATATATATACACACACACACACACACACACACACACACACACACGCACACACACATATATATATAAATGTACCAAAAGATCAGTATTGAAAAAAAAAAAATCAAATGAAATGTTTTGCCACACACTTCCAAACCGTTCCTTCCTTGTTGGTTCAATCGCAGGAGAATACAAAGCAAACAAAAGTTTATTAGGAGAGGACATATATGCTTACGTAAATTTGTCTGCAAAATGTGAATTGGGTTTAAACGAGCAGACAAATCGCTAAATACAAGAATTTGCTCGCCACTGACGAGGTATATCTTACTTTGGGTGATTGTATGTTTTCGTATTTACAATATGCAGTAAAAGGCGAACTGAATCTAAATAGTTAATTAAATGAACAGATACGCTATGCAAATACAAATAATTCAGTGTTAGTATTGTATCAATACTGTAACCGAAAGGAAAACATTGATATTGAAAATGGAAACAATAATGGAAAGAAAATCTCAGTGATGTATATGCACGTGGACTGTTTTTACTTTTAATTGGGATACAGGAAAACTACAGTGAGAAAGGGAGAAAGATAGATAAAGAGATAGATAGATAGGTAAATGGATTTATAGATGGATAGAGAGAGAGAAAGAGAGAGAGAGAGAGAGAGAGAGAGAGAGAGAGAGAGAGAGAGAGAGAGTGTCAGTCTCCAGTGTATCTAAAGCACAGGCTACAAAAATACTGCATCTGAAGGATTTTGAGAGCTGTATCCACTTGCCAAGTCTTCATAGATTATAAAAGCTAGTCTTTTAATTTCATCCAGCATATATCTTGACTTGTGTTATCATTGCAGTTATTTGTTATTCCTTTAGGACATTACTTATTCTTATTCTTGATTATTATCTAAGGTATTTGTTATTCCTTTATGATATTAATTCCATTAGACCGACATTTTCCAGTTTTGTTATCATTGTAAGTATTCCACCACACACACACACACAATATCGTTTCTTACTTATTTCTTATGCTTAGTATCGAAGAATATCGATGTCTGGTAATGATATTTAACAATATTACTCAGCGCAATCCATGACTAAGTGCGAAACGAACGGCAGAAAATGTTCATAATCTCCACGTACAAGAGATGTACGATAATAGCGAAGAAGCTGTGACCTGTACGGACTCCATCTTACCTGTCCGATGTGGTGATTTCTTATTCCAGGCGGGGTTTTAGGGAGTAGAGCTCCCTATCAAAAAAAGAAATAAACAATTTATGCAGAAGTCTCTCATACCAAATGTTTACTATCTATTTCATCCCGCAATTTCCCTGGGATACACAATGCCCTCTCCATCTATCGCTAACTAAAACAATTGAAAATGTAAACTAGACATCACAAGAAAACCATTGATACCAGTATCTATGTTTTTTTATTATGTAAATTTTAAAGAAGTTTAATTGATAATAATGATGATTTTTGTTCCTGTTACCATCAGGGACATTATCCTTCCAATCAACGGAACCCCTCATAGTTACTTTAGACTACCAATACACTCAATAAATCATATCCCATCAGGTAATCACAGGAAAGCACACCCACCGTATACTCTACCACCAAAACAGATACCGACCTCAAAACCTCCTGTGATCAGAAACCCTACCAGAAAGTGTCACAGGCAGCCAAAGAGAACTTCCTGCACTAAAGTGGAAGTGGGATCGAACAAGGGGGAGTGGCTAGCGAGTGGGTACTTTTGCGTATCACTCGCCTCGCTGTTGTTAACTGTAATAGCAATGGCTCGGGTTGCGTAAGGCAGGCGGGAAATTCTGGTGTATTTTGCATTCTCGAGAAAGGAGAAAAAAAAAATCATTGGAGGGCACTTTCCTGCAGCGCATTTTTTTTTTTTTTTTTTTTTCAAGCAGTAATTCTTATTGTCATTGTTGATAAAGTTATTAACATTGTTATTATCATAAATACTCATGATGATAATAAAAATTATATCTATAATAATGATATTGACAATGATATTTTTGTCATTATCTTCATTATCATTATAATTTTCATGATTGTATTATCATTTTTTATATTATTACTATTTTATTCTTATTATCACTATCCTTATCACATCATCATTGTCAC
>NW_028234411.1:33397464-33402464 GCF_977035675.1 Penaeus japonicus
TGCTCCTGTAGAAGAACTTTAATACTGGCTACCTGGGGATCAGAGAGGTGTGAGAGTTCTTGTTCTAGGTTTTCTAGCAAGTATGCGTTACTCAAATTTGGCTCGATCACTGGAACAATATGTTCAATTTCAACATCACTGGGGTCACTTGGTACAACAACTGCTACATCCTTTACATTTTCGTCTTTTCTTATCTGGCCATCCCTTACATGATACTCTTTCAAAAGATTCACATGAACGACACTCCTTTTCTCACGTCTGTAGAGTGTAGCAATAACCTGATTTACATCAGACACCCTTTTAATCACTTTAAATGGACCCGAATATCGAGATCTAAGGCAAGGGAAGGAGAGCCAGCACCAAATATCCCTCGTCAAATTCCCTTACTTTAACTTTATTCACTTCGACATAACGCCTTTTCATTTTAATCTGCACTTTGCCTAAGTAAGCATGAGCGAAAGATAATGCAGATTTTAGCCTGCCTATAAAACATTCTACATACATAGCAGCTGGAACACTCTCCTCCTCGCATAACCAACACTCTTTTAAGACCTTCAAAGGACCTCTTACTTAATGACTGTAAATGAGTTGAAAAGGAGAATATCCAAGGCTCTCCTGCACACTATCCCTCACTGCAAACAAAAGAAATCCTATATCATCTTCCCATTCAAAGCCGGTGTCCAAACAATAAGCCTCTATCATGGTTTTGAGGGTGAGGTGGAACTTCTCCATTACTCCCTGACTCTGTGGATGATAAGCAGACGATTGAAACTGTTGAATACCCAATGATTTCACCACTTTCTCAAACAACCCAGATGTAAGATTAGACCCCTGCTTTGACTGCGCCATATTAGTCAGTCCTACCTGTGTGAAAAACTTGATTAGGGCCTTCTCAACATTTATTTGTTGTCATATGTTTGAGGGGAATGGCCTCAGGATACTGTGTGGCTGTATCTATTATGGTTAAGAGGTATTGATTTCCCCATTTTGTCTTGGGCAAGGGTCCGACACAGTCAATAACGATCTTACTAAAAGGCTCATTAATTACTGGAATGGGAATAAGTGGATAAGTAGGAATACCTGGGCCCGGTTTGCCTTTAATCTGGCAAATATGACACGTACGGCAGTATTCATCTATATCACGTCCCATCTTAGGCCAATAGAAATGCTTAAAAAAAAAATTGTAAGTCTTTGTTACTCCCAGGTGTCCTGCAGTATTATCAAGAGCAAGGGCAAGCACGTGTTGACGAAGGGAGTGAAGCAAAGCAACTTGATGGATAGTACACCAGGTGTCAGTACTGGGAGTATGCAAGGGTCTATACTGAGACATTAGCACACCAGATTTCAGATAGATACTCTCCTAAATTGGATTCATCAGTAAGAACATCAAAGAACCTTTTTAATCCTACATCTTGCCTTTGTTCATCAATCAATTTATTCCTTGTTATAGGTGACCCGCTTTTACTTAAAACCCCATTCAGTCTCATGAAACTGATGCATCACAGCACCTTCAAAGAAATCTCTTAATGAATATTTTTCACTAAAAAGTTTTGATTCATAATCTGATAAGTCCACAGGCAATGTCGTGCCAGGGCGCCATTGATATCCGATTCAAGACCTTTACTCTTGCTGCGAGTGACAGCACACACAGGAAAAAGTGAAGGGTGATCTTTCTCTAACTCCTTTGTGTTGTTTTTACAATACCGATAAAAGACTTTCCTCACACCAGGGTCGCTATTTCCCCCACCACTAGAAGTCTGGGAGTTTGATGCTCTCACTACACTTCGCTTCATTCTCAAACCACCTGCAAAAGGCTCTTTCACATGGCCTGAATGGGTTGAAGAAGGGTCACATGACCTATAAAGAATACAATGATTATTGAAGGCATAGTGGTTATCAGCCGATATAAACTCTACGTATGATTGTTTGCTGGCCTTTTGATAGTTGCGAAATTCTTGTCTATACACTTCAGGGACCTTTTTGTAAACATTCAACACAGCCTTATTTACATATTCATAATCCCTAACACATGTAACATCAATAACAGAAAAACACTATCTATCAACAGAATCCATTTGTCTCTTGGCCAACCATGTAAATGAGTGGTACACTCAAAGTGCACAAAGAAATATTCTGGCTTGTCTTCATTAAACTTCAGCACAAATCTAAAAGCCTCATTAAGCTTAAATTGTGGGAGAAAAACATCTATACATTGTGTAAGCCTCGAATGTTAACTTTCAGCTTTCAGTTTCTCCACTTCAATTTTCCTTTTTTCAGTTCGTATTGACTGGCAGACATTACATCAGCATCCCCCTGAATTGCTAGAAACATGGATTCCACTTCCTCTTTACCACAGTGCTGGAAGAGGGCTGACATAGTTCCCGTCCCTAAACCTAAGGAGCCGGGACAGTACCATCCCATCTCTCTACTCAGCTGTCTGGGAAAGACGGCAGAGAGAATGGTAAGGGGTAAGAGCTCTGCTCACAGCATGGCCACCAGCTCTGTCAAAGTCTTCCTGGACCTGGAGAAGGCTTTTGAACTGGCGAGCCCGCTCGCCATTCAGGAGATCCTGATCTGCAAGGGAATCAAAGGCAGACTGCTTGCCTGGATTGATGACTATTTTCGGAACAGAACTGCCAGAGTGAAGTTCCAAGGTCACTTCTCCAGGCATTTGCCCCTGGAGAATGGCACTCCACAAGGGGGGGGTCCTTAACCCGGCTCTGTTTAACACCCTCATGTTAAACATCCTAGACATTCCACTCCCAGTGGGGTGCAAGATCATTTCATATGCAGATGATCTTGCAATTACCTGTGCTGGGAGATGAAATAAGAATCTAACTAGATAGGCCCAGCGTTGTCTGGACCTAATGTCTAAGGAATGCCGCAGAGTCAGGCTTAAGATATCAGCAGGCACATCGAAGGCAATGGCCGTGACCAAAGACTGCAAGTCCAAGGGTTAGAACTAGAGTGGTTTCACGTCTCCCAATACTTGGGGGTATGGCTTGACGAGAATCTCACCTTCCGCTCTGAGATTAAATATCTCCTAGACCGGACCAAGGCACCGTGTACTAAGATCCTTCTATGTGCATGCTATCCGATCTATTGTGGACTACACCTCCGTTGCCCTGATTACGGTAACCTAATCAGGGCCTTTTCCTGGACTCAGGAAAAAGCTTGACATCATGTAAAATGAGGCTGCTAGGATCATTGGGTGCCCTTGGCTGGACTAAAGTCACCAACCTCCTCTTGGAGGCCAATCTTTTCCCCCTAGTCACCCGGATTGATCAGATGGCGGCTCATTTCTTTGCCAAACTTTTACAGTCCCCGCCGGGCTTGCAGCTAAGACAGAAAGTGCAACATCGGCTAGCACAGAACCACAAATTCTTTGATAATAACACCTGGCTGTATCACACAGCCAGGGTGCTGATATGCTTTGAGCTCAAGGAGACACTACTGGTTAAAGGCATGGACCTCCCCCGCCCTGACTGTCACAGCCCGGTCGTGGGCACGATCCTTAATAGAGTTTTCTGTCATGAGCCTGTCAAGGAGAAAGACAGTAATCACCACCTCAGTTAAGGAATGAGGCAGAGAGGAATATCGCAGCAATCACTCTGCCTGGTAGTATAACCTATTTCATGGATGGTTTTGTAGACCCCATCACCCACACTGCAGGGGCCGGTTTTGCAGTAACGGGTATAATGAGAGCTATGCGGGTATATATATATAGCCTCGCTCCAGACAGAGGCAGTCGCTATTAAGGAAGCCCTAGCCCATGCAGCCCAGACGGACGGGCATGGTGTCATACATGCAGATTCTAGGGCCACCATTAACAGCTTACAACAAAGCACGCCCCTTGATAACGATTCTCACCATTGCTCTGAGAATCATGGATCAGGGTAGACGCATCGTCATCAACTAGATTCCGAGCCATGTGGTATCAAAGGGAACGACTTAGCCGACAGGCTGGCAGAAGAAGGCAGGAAGAAACCCTTGAGTGACCTTGTGGTGTAATCTAGCCGGGAACTGATAAGGCATAAAACGATGGCTGCAGGACAGGTCGGTGCCCTGCAGCAACATAGAGAGGAAACGAGAACCACCCCCTTGGCCAGTTGGTACTCAGACGCCACAGGCTATGAGTCGTTGATACTCTCCCCCAGAATATCAAGGTGTGCTGAAGTCAGCCTTCACAGACTGTGCGTGGCAAATCGTACCCACCATTGGGCATGATGAGCGACGCTGTGATCACTGTGGCGTGCAGGACGTCAAATTAGAGGCTTACCTGATGGAATGCGAGCACACTCGCTTCCTCAGACAGGGCCCAGAGAAGACAGCCGCTGGGCTGGTTAGACAGCTATGCCTGTCGCTTGCCACCTGGGAACTGGAGCTCCTACAGGCAATCCGACCGCCACGGTAAGCATTCAGTTATTATGATCAGATGAGTCAGCACTTATAGCTGACAGAGGCCGGGCCGCCTCGTGCATATAGCCCGGGCGAAGCGACGTCTTCGCAAATCTCTCTGAACTGAACCTCCTCTTTATCAATTACTTTCATTTCAGTTAATCTATCCAAAACAAGGTCACGAATAATTTGTTTATGAAAGGGGGGTTTAGTGGGAATTCTGTAATAACGCGCCAACTCACTCCACTGGGCTTTGGTCAGATTTGCCAGATGTGCGACAAAATCCTCAACCATGAACATTATGACCGACATGAAAAATCTAACTAGTTAAGAAACAATATTAGTTCAAAAGTGATCAGCAAATATGTGAATCTTATAACAGCAACTCAAGCCCTGATAAAAGTATATACTAATATCACCATTATCAAAATGCAGAATAACAAAATGAAGAGATAAGAATTGCACTAACACGCATAAGAATACTCACTTTTAGCCAGAAAGGAAAATGAAACTCCCATACAACAACCAACAGCTGGCAACGTAACTAAATGGATTAAAAGACTCAAAGACTTATGGCAAAAACAACTCGAAAGCAATGGCCA
>NW_028234411.1:33419964-33422464 GCF_977035675.1 Penaeus japonicus
GCAAAGGTTGACCAAGGTTTGGAAACCCGTAAAATAAAAAAATGTGAAATAGTGTGCTTCGTCCATGAGGGGAAACAGGGTAGCTTCAAAAGTTTTGATTTCAAAACTTGTATTAATTCTATTAATGATTCCTGATCCGACTCCCAAGACGTACACGCCATGACATGTTTTGAACGTCTTTGCCGCCCGGTGATAAGACTTCCAAGGCAAGCAAGGAGGAGTGTGCAGATCGTACTTTCTATGCTCGGGGTGTATTTATACATTTAGCGGTTAAAGATAATCATGATAAAGTCTTACTTAACATTCTGTTTTTTTTTTTGACAAGATTCGCCTAAAAGTTAGTGATGGGGATACTGGAATAACACCATGTATATTCCGAGTGTCCAACCATTATTCAGAATTTTTAACAAATATTGGTGACTTACGTATCGTCCGCGCTACTCTGGAGGTCTTCAGCAGATGATCCGCGGCCTTCAGTCCATTTCCGCTTCAGCAATGTCCTTTCACGAAACCTCGTTAGACAAGTGGACAGGGGAGTACTAGCAGAAGAGTCGCCGTCGTCTGTACGGCATTACCGATTCAAGTAGCAGCAATGACTGCGAGCTGGAATTTGTGATCTAGCACGAATATATATATATATATATATATATATATATATATATATATATATATATATATATATATATATATTATATATATATATATATATATATATATATATATATATAAATATTATATATATATATATATATATATATATATATATATTATATATATATATATATATATGTATATGTATGTATATATATATAAATATTAATATATATATATATATATATATATATATATATATATATATATATATATATATGTATATGTATATATATACATATATTTATATAAACATATATACATATACATACATATACACACAAATACACAAACACACACACACGTATATATATATATATATATATTATATATATATAATATATATATATATATATATATAATATATATACATATATATATATGTATATATATATATATATATATATATATATGTGAATATAAATATATATATGAATATATATATATGAATATATATATATGTTTATATATATTAATATATATATATGTATTTATGTATATATTATATATTATATATGTATATATATAGGTATATATATATATATATGTATATATATATATATATATACATATATATATATATGTAAGTATGTTTATATGTATATATGTATATATGTATATATATATATATATATATATATATATATATATATATACATATATATTACCTGTGCAGTAAATCATGATATGATATCGTATGACCTTGTAAGCTGTAAAGGAATTTAAAATGACAAATATTTAATTGTTTTAAATCACCATGATAAATTGTCTTTTATTCCACAATTAATCCATGATGTTTTGTCGGTTCATCACGTTACGTAAAATGCACGAATAATACCGTAATAAACATGCAACTAATCTAGTAAATAAAATAAATGGAAAAAAAGAAGGATGAATTCAAGACAAAAATACAATTTGTCAAATTAATGGTTCGTAAACTGTGCTTTACGTTGCCATCTGACTTCGTTAGAGAATGGTTTAGCATTTATCAAAGACTTTTTGGTTGTTTATTGTGTCATTATACCGAATTAAGAGGTAACTAGGTCTCTTAGATATATTGTGTGTGCTTACCTAAAAGAATATATATATATATATATATATATATATATATATATATATATATATATACATATCTATATATATATACCTATATATATCTATTTATCTATCTATCTATCTATCTATATCTATATCTATATATAAAGATATAGATAGATAGATAAATAGATAGATATAGATATAGATATATATGTGTGTATATATGTACATATATATATTTATATATACATACATATATATATATATATATACATATATATATGTATATATATATATACTATGTATTCGTGTGCATGTGTGTGTATGGGTGTGTAGGTGTGTACACGTATGCAGTGTGTGTTTTTATTTATATTCATACACACACACACACACACACTTTTAACAAAAAACACTACATCACAAATCCCTTAACAATGACGCTGCATAGGTTATGTATACCATTGTAATATTCCTAATATGATAGCACTCCAAATCATAACAACATTTTTGCCTTAATTTGATTAAAGATTGCCATCAAAGCAATTACGCGCGGATCAAAAACCATTTAACATTAAAGAGAATTACCAAAAGATAACGTTCTCTCATGCTGTTTTCTGCCATAACAGTTATCACCATAAAATGAATATTGCATTCGGTTGCAAGACCAATATCAACCAATCACCATCATCGCCCGCACCAACGCCGCCGGCATCCTTACGAAAGGGAGATGTCTCAGCGCTGAAACTCCCGCATCTGGCTGTCAAGGCGTCTCGCAAGACATTAGATTACAATTTGTCATGTGTCGAGTGAA
>NW_028234411.1:33437464-33442464 GCF_977035675.1 Penaeus japonicus
ACGAAAGAAAGAAAGAAAACACATTTCCTCATTCAGTTTGCTTTTGGCCGGAAGATCGATGAGTTCTTGATTGTGGCACAAGGTCAAGAAGAGCTGAGAAAGGGAGACAGAGAGATGGGGGAAGAGGGAGAGAGAGAGGGAGGAGGAGAGAGAGAGAGGGGGGGATGGGGGAGAGAAAAGGAGGGGGGGATGGGAGAGAGAGAGAGAGAGATGGAGGTTGAGAAAGAAAGAGAGAGTCAGAGAGAGAGAGAGATGGAGAGAGAGAGAGAGAGAGAGAGAGAGAGAGAGAGAAAGAGGGGGAGAGAGGGAGGAAGAGATAGAGAGAGAGAGAGAGAGAAACAATTCAATGCAAACAGAAGAAGTTCAAGCCATTGCCGACGAAAGGAGAGAAAAGGAAGTAAAAGATGGAACAAAATTTGAAGACGCTGAAACGATATCCTTCGTCTTAAGGAGCGCTGGTACTGGTGCGTGGGGGCGGGGGGAGGGGACGGACTTGCCAGTAATGGGAGATCGACCGAAATTTGGGCGTTCGCTCGCGGGAGCCAGAGGTGAATAGGGAAAGGGATAGACGCCAGGAAGCAAAGAGGGGGTAGGGGTAGGAGTGAGCGATGGAGGGAGAGGGAGAGGGAAAAGGAAAGGGTGAGAGAGAAAGAGACAGTGAGAGTGATAGGGAGATAGAGAGAGAGAGAGAGAGAGAGAGAGAGAGAGAGAGAGAGAGAGAGAGAGAGAGAGAGAGAGAGAGAGAGAGAGAGAGAGAGAGAGAGAGAGAGAGAGAAAGGGTGAGGGAGGGAGATTTCACCGCCATAAACGAAGAAAATCAAGACTATATAAAAGACAAAAGCGAAAAATGCCCCCTTCTTAAAGAAATAATAATAACAACGATAATAATAATAAAATTCATTCTTTCTTATACAATAATCACAATAAATATTATCAGAACTGCCATTACTCTCGTTACAACAATTAGTACTGTCAAACAAAGCAAACCTTTCGACTTCTAACCACCACGAAACAATTTTTTCCTTTTTTTGGTACACAGGTCTTCAACGCCTCCGGCCAATGTAATCACACGTAATAAGCGTTCCAAGTCACACGGGGCGACAAAAAGGAAGTTGATGGCAATGAGCATCCTTAGAGGTCTGGCTTCAGCCGCCCTCGCTCCCACAGATAATTGCAGCTCGCTCCTGAGGGGACTATTCCGCTCAAGAGGAGGAGAGGGAGAAAGAGGTAGGATGGATTAGAAGAGGGGAAACGAGCATGGGAAGGGGAGGGGGAGGAAAATGAAGGGAGTGAAGATGGGGAAGGGAGGAATGGTGGAATGAGGGGAATGAGGATGGGGAAGGGGAGGGGGAGGAAAATGAAGGGACTGAAGATGGGGAAGGGAGGAGAGCGAGAGGGGGGAGGGATGCAAGGGTGAAATGAGGGGAATGAGGATGGTGAAGGGAGGGGGGGTAGAATGAAGGGGATGAGGATGGAAAGGGGAAGAGGAGGGGATGGGTGGGTGGGAAAAAGGTGGGCGGGGAGAGGGCAGGAGGAGTGGGTAGGGGGAAAAATAAGGGGAATGATGATGGGAAGGGGAGAATTAGGGGGGCTGGTAAAATGAGGAAGATGAGCATGGGAAGGAATGGGAGGAGGGGTAAAATTAGGGGAATAAGAATGGGAGGGGGAAAGGGTGGGGGGGAATAAAGGAGATTGAGGATGGGAAGGACTGGTTGGGGTGGGTAAAAGGATTGGGATGAAGATGGGGAAAAGAAATGGGGGGGGGGGGGAAAAAGAGAGGAATAGGGATTGGGAGGAAGGGTAGAAGGTCAAATGAGAAAGATACGGAGAGGAATAGAGGGGGATAGGGGAGGGGGGCCAACGACGGATAAAATGGTGAAGAAGAAGGAAAACGGCAAGAAGAGAAAGAGAGGATTAAGCTAAGAAGACAATGGAGAAGGGAGTAGGGTAAGATCACAACGAAGATGATAATAGGGGCAATATCTGTATGTGTCTGCGTGTGTGCGTGTGTGTACGTGCGCGCGCGTGTGTGTGCGTGTGTGTGTCTGTGTGAGTGTGTGTGTGTGTGTGTGTGTGTATGTGTGTGTGTGCACAAGCAAATATTTTTTATGCATGTAGAGGTTCTCTTCTAATAGTTTTACATTGCTTTCTATGACCGCAAGTTAGGTACAATCGATCATAACGTAAAAAAAAAAAAAAAAAAAAAAAAATGGCTGCACTGATCGTGACTGTTCATTCAGCAAATATTCTAGATTTTGCACTGATACCTTTATAAGACAAATTAAAGGGTTTAGATAGAGTGCTGTCTGTATATATCGTGGGGAATCTTATGGGAGAAAGTTCATACTTAAAAGGTATAAACATTATACAGACTAGTTAAGTTAAAAGATTGTGTATCTATGGCATTTTTAGGGGCCAATGTCCTCGAAACAACATTCCGTAGCTCTTTCCGCACGCCCATGTCCTGTTATAGCCGAAATCAACAGGGCACTACACGCTACGTAAGTAGCATTTGGGGACACTCAACAGAATGGAGCACCAAATGGCAAGACCGTGTAGAGAAAACTGACCTTCACCCGACCTATTGCCCTGTATCTAGACGCCTAAAGCTAAGTTCGCACTCTAATGGAGCACCTTTCTCAGGTTGAGAATTGCTGCCCCTTGACATACCAAAGATTACTCGACAGAATCCAAAACCTAAGCCCAGCAAGCAATCGAAAGCAACACCCGCTCCATTATCGGCGCGAAGTCTCAACGCGAAGTCTCCCGTACTTTACAAAGTGCACATGCAACATATTCCCCGTTCAGCGACACTACGACTCGAACCAAGAACGGTTGTCCTGTACAACACAAGTAATAGGAACTTCCGGAGTCACGAGCTGCTTCTTCCCTTCGCTGTGTCTGAATAATAACATCTACGTTTTTTCGAAGCTAAAAACGCTTCCTGATTCTGGAACACGATGATTTGATAACCATCCATCCTTACAAGCCCTTGCATAGATTGTATGGTCCTTGTTGATATTGATATTGATATTCCATGAATGCAGTTATAAGGTGTTTTCCAGATAGAACGTCCGTAATAAGAAAGCCTTGGGGAAGAGAGTAGGAATAACCTATTGTATGAAGTTTGAACACCTTATTATCAATCGATAGTTTTGTTCAATAGAGGAATTGGACGAGAGAGAAATGTGCGGGAAGAAGGTAAAAAGGAAGGTTCTTGAAAAAAAAGCGAGAAGGAAGAGAGAGGGCGTAAGTGAAAAAGGGAATGGGGAAAGAACCGACAGAAGGGAAACAGAAAAGAAATAATGGGACGGAAAGAAAAGAAATAGGGCACGAAATATCATCTGACGGGTAATTGCTGTATATATATATATATATATATATATATATATATATATATATATATATATATATATATATATATATATATACATATATATATATGTATATATATATATACATATATATGTATACATATATATACATATATATGTATACATATATATACATATATATGTATATATTTGTGTGTGTGTGTGTGTGTGTGTGTGTGTGTGTGTGTGTGTGTATGTGTGTGTGTGTGTGTGTGTGTGTTTGTGTGTGTATGATATTTCTAAAATAATCAAGTTTGCTTCATTCGAATCCCTTATAAAATCAGTAAAGAAATATAGATAAAGAATAAACGCAGGAATGGGAGGTAGGTCGTTTGAGATAACGGCATAGATAATCTAATCACATCAAGAGAGAAAATAATAGAAGGGAAAATCAACCTCAAGAGAGGTTATTCGATTAAACAAACGGCAAATCTTCCATCTACGCAACGAGGTCTGTGTGATCCAACAGCTACAGAAAGTGATTCGAGGAAACAAAGTGTTGCTGTTGGCGATGATTACCAGGACGATATGTAGAGGGGGAGCGAGCTATAACTATGAGTGTTTTCTGCGAAAGGGAACCAAAGCCAGAATTCAAAAGGGATAAGCAGAGGGACAAAGAGATTCTGAAGGAGAGAGGAGACAGGGAAGAGTTGAGAGGGGACGAGAGAGAATAAGACATGTGGAAAGGGAGGAAAAGAGAGGAGGTATGGAAGGAAATAGAGGAAACGTGACAGACGAGAGAGGAGAAAGGGAGGGGAAGGAAGGAAAGGTGTGAGACGAGAGAGAAGAAAGGAAGGGAAAGAGAGGAGAATTGAGAGACCTGACAGGAGAAAAGGAGGGAAAGAGATGAGGGTCGAGAGACGTGAGAGTAGAAAAGGAGAGAAAGAAAAGAGAATTGAGAGAGGAGAAAGAGAGATAACGAGAGGATAGATGAAGGCTGAGAGAGGAGAAAGTGAGAGAAAAATGGAAAACTAGCGAAGTGCAATGAGAGCAAAAATGACATGCCTACATACGTACGCCTGCACGCACGCACGCGCGCACACACACACAGACACACACACACCAATGCTTACACACACACACACACACACACACACACACACACACACTTCAGAACAGCAATGGTAGACTGGTGACAATTATACTGTGTAAGAAATATCAAAATAACTATATAGATGATAAACTTTAATTATATTATTGTTCAAATCAATACGAATAATAACTAAAAAAGTAATATTAGTAGTAAAAGTAAGAATAGAAGTACTACTACTAGTACTAGCGAAATCAATTATGAGGATAAGAACGTTATGTTAATGATAAAAGTGATAATAACAATAATATCATTCAGTAATTATGTAATAAAATCAGCAATAATAATTCTTACAATAACCAATGGAATTGCATCTAAACTTAAGATAATTATTTAGAGTGAGGTTATTAAGTTATTTTTAAAGACTATCCAAATACTGGGCGCGGCAGCTTCTCAGTATGGAGGCAAAGTTTGTAATTTTTGCAGACGAAAATGAGCCTAGTTCCATTAGATTAAAAGGGGCTATGGTAAGAACGTTTTCTCTTTGCATCTAATAATCTGACTGTAAACATTATAATGATCTAATTATCATCTAA
>NW_028234411.1:33487464-33492464 GCF_977035675.1 Penaeus japonicus
TAGGAGATACTAAAGCTTTGAATAAGAGACGTAAATGAATTTCGAAAAAAAAATCAGTTCTTTGTTATAAAAAATGTGAATAGTTAAGTCTAGGGAAAACGGTTGGCTCTTTTTTGGAAGAGGTGGGGACTGGGGGACTAGAAACTTTAGCCTGGCCAGCCTCGTGTGTGGCAATGAATTAGATGGTAAACAGATAACCAGTATCTAAATTCGTCTTTTTTTTCTTTTCTTTTTTTAAACCTCGTACCACCAACATTGTTTATATTATTTGGTTCTAGTTTAACTTCAAAGAATTAATAAGGGTTGTCAGGAATCGGTCCAGAAACTGATTTCAACGAATCTGGTAAAGCAAACGAGGAGAAACAAATAAATAAAATTTTAGAATTCGAGATGCTATATTATTTTATGAAATAAGAAGGTCTTTCAACTGAATATCTGACAATCCTGTAGTTCCGAATGCCTGTTTAGGTCTGTTGCCATGAATGACTGCCCAAAACTCTTACCATTGCAACATAGTATCTGATGAATATTCACTTAGTCTCACTGAACTGAAATAAACTGAAGAGGAGCATGGAATCAATAACAGTCGCGCTTCGTGACAAGATGAAATGGCGGGTGAGAATCCTTTCGCCAAGGAACTGAGAAACCTCTGTACAAGTTCTCATTTGGGTAGAGGCGTCAAGTAAAGCAGGACTGCATGTTTGCTATTATTTATCTATTTAGTTCTCAATCAAGATGAAAATAGACATATTGGACAGGATAAAAAAAAGAAAGATTGTGGATGATTGTAAATAGGATAACAGGTTGGTAAGGATGATTATTTGAAAATTGAGTTGTTCGAGTGTCTGAGAGATTGCACGTGAGGAGTTGAGGTGGATGCAGTTTCCACGATTCTGACAACTTGGAGAACTGGAATTGCTAATACTAAGAGAAAACCCGTTCTTACCCAACCCTATTAATTTATATTATTGGCCTATGACTTCTATCTACTTATTCCTGGATGAAATTTTTATCATGTATTAAATAAACTGTCCTTGCCACACCCACATGCTTCTTACCACTCCAGTACTTACCTGATAGTCTATCATGCTGCGCAACCTGCTGATTAATACATATATCAAATTTGGGTGATCCCTACTTAAGACAGGGTTGTGGTAGGTCTAGCACTCAAAGAGATGGATAACTCATCGCCTATTTCAGTATTAGGTTTATTAACTTTTTGCTTACGTCTATACTGTATACAGTCTCTCCCTCTCGCTCTCTTTCTCTCTCTCTCTCCTTCTCTCTCTGTCTCTCTTTATCTCTCTCTCTCTATAAGGCACTTGTGAGAATCATATATTATGCTTATATTCGTTGTGAGAATCATATATTATGCTTATATAAGATACTAATTACAGCAATAGAACCATTTACAAATATATGTATTTTTGCACTCTTAACCAGCGAGGCAATCGCCGGGTCAGATCAGGTAAACTTTGAGTGATGGGGGGTTCAGAAATTGTTGCTTTTCCAAGTTCCATAGACCCTCAAAACGAGCTTAATTACTCGATAGTCACACCCCTTACATTCCAGACTATCTTGCCGCGTTACTACCGCTGGGGACGTCGGATGCGAACCCCTTTCATATAAGCAGGATGTCTGGAACATACCGACAGACCGAGAATCGACTACGCCACCGTTGACACCTGATTTCCCCGTCTGTTCATACTTGTTGTGATATTGTTTATTGCTGTGACCATTGCGCTGTAGTGAATATATCTATCGTGCACCATAATGTCAGACTATCTGTGTTATGGAATAAACCTGTAATGTTCAAACCCTGTGTCTGGCATCACTACCTTATTTGTGCTGGGTTCTTAGTTACGACAGACTAAGACAACCCTCACAACTGGTAGCAGTGGTGAAACCCTCACAGCGCTGATATTGTATACCATGTATCCTAAGACATTGATTATATTTTTTTTTATTAAATTCAGTACTATATTACTGGTAGTCTGTTTTGACCTGACGTATCCCGTTTCCTGTGTCCACTTCCGCCTCTAAATTGCAGCCACCCCAGACAGCTGAATTTGCTAGTGGAAGCTCTGAAGCATAGAAAGTGACTCAAGATTCGTACTTAGAAGGACACTGAAGGAACCCAGGGCAGATCAGACAGAGATAGCATGGTAGAAGCACATCGCCTTGACCTTGTCTCCCGAAGACGTTGACCTTAACTCTATAATCGTGTCTCCATCACCAACTTAAGTAATGATCTCGAGGTCTATGTCAGTACAACCGCTGAGCTTACATTGCTGGCAGTGCTGGTAGCAACAGGAGCTTACATTGGTGTTAGTGGTAGCTCATAGTGGTGTCAGTGGCAGGCATTTTACATTGCTGGCAACGGTGCCTTACATTGGTGGCAGCGGTGGCTTACACTCTCTCTCTCTCTTTCTCTCTCTCTCTTCCCCTCTCTCTCCTCTCTGTCTCTCTTTCTCTCTTCCTCTTCGTCTCCCTCTCCCTCTCCTTGTCTCTCTCTCTCTCTCTCTCTCTATCTCTCTCAATTGTCTATTGAATCACGCATCCTACTATTTTACTCATTCAATCTCACAGATGCCCTGATGGGATGGGGCAGCGAAGTCCAATCGCAACAACTGCACAGTTGAAGAGGCATTGAAAGTCATCACCATTCTCTCTCGGATACAGAAGTATTACAACAATACCTAAGCTGATGTTAGAGTTTAGTTCAGTATCTTAATAGCAATCGCAATCTTTCATTTTTAAACAGAGTTTTAGTCCACATCTGTAGTTCATAATTTATCAAACAGAGATTATTTAGTAAAGGTAGAATCAAGATAAGCCCTTGGAAAATATTTACATTGTTTAGATTCACCAGGTAACCTTCGTCAATTATCTTATGGCGATGACGCTTTTGTGATCTTGTCGATACAGCCAGCCGTTACATTCAGTTATGAAAAACAGACCATTAGACGAACGATATTTTGTAGGTTGAAGACACAATAAGATAGATAGATCACAGACGTCCGCTTCAACAGGAGTAATTTTTGCCCATTCTTAGCACACAATGCGTGAGCTTCGAGGATCAATGCTGGCCCCTGGTGTCTTTTTAGTGTCAGCCACTTGGATAAACGCTTCTTGCTGATGATACCAAATTATGCATGCGTCTCAATATTGATCCCTTTTCAAATATTGTAAATAACGAGGTTCAGCAAGGAACCTGGTAGATTACGAAGATGAATCCTGTGTAACTACATGTTTATCTTTTCACTGAGAATAAACATTTTACTAATTAAATTTCGAGCTTTGCACTCGATAATACATACATACATACATACATACATACATATATATATATATATATATATATATATATATATATATATATATATATACACATACATGCTTATATACATACATACATACAAACATACACACATATACATACATACATACATATACATAGACATATACACACACGCTCGTGTGCTCACTTTATATTTGTTTTATTTTTTCTTCTAATAAATATTAGCTTTAAAATGTCTAAACGAATTTACTTATAAGTAAGCACATCATGACTCTAAAGTATAAAACTCTTTGGCATTGAAACATGTATTCATGACTTACACAGAACCGTCAGCACATCACAACGAACTAGCTACCATTATCATTATTGGTATTATTATTATTATTTCTTCTGTTATCATTATCTTTATTAATATTGTCATTATTATCCCTATTATCACCATAACTATCATTATTATCATCAAAATCATCCTCATTATTATTCATATCAACATGATGTCTATGATTATCATTATCAATTTCAGTTTTATTATCATTTTTATTATCATCATTACTAGTATTAATACTAATGTTATTATGATTATTTTTTTAAAGGGGAAACAGCTCCTTTGGGTTGTTAAAAAAGACAGACAACCGCCAAATAGATGAAAGACAGAGAAAAAATATTTTGCCTACACAATGGGTAAATACAGACACGTTAACCCATTGCGTACGGGTGTCATGACATACGTGACGTAGGAGCTTTGGCCTGACGACGGGCGTCATGACGTACACGACGTTCGGGGATTTTGGATCACTGTGCTATTTTATTTTGCTATGAAAAAGGAATGAGTGATGATGGCTACTGCAGTCATAATTACTATAATTACCGTAATATCGTGCAAGCTTAACGTCCAAAACCTAGATGGCACCACTTTTTCCTAGCACCAGCAGGTGAGAGAGCCTTGAATGGCACCCATCCACGGTCTCTAGCATGCACTGTCTCTATAGAGCGATGGCACACACTAAGTTGATGAACCCTTGGTCAAAACTACCGCCGATGAAGGATGTGCAGGCAGAACGAGAAGAGGAAGGTGACTCAATCCATACCCAGTGTCTAAAATGTACTCCTGTGCCAATATGGATGCCTTTCATTGTGGCACTCACAGTCACAAGCACAGATTTCATTCCTCTTCCCTACCTCTTCTTGTTATATTTATTGTAGGTGGTTCTATGTTTCGTATTCGTTCATGACAGCACAAAAATACGAAAAAATAAAGTTGCCTTTTGTCCTCCCATAAAACAGCAATTCTTCTATCACATTGAGTATAAAGAAAATAATGAGCTAATATGGATACAATTTTAGTCAACTGCAGCACTGATAGAGCCTGTCATATGGCACATATAAGTCTCTAAACTCAATAAAACACACAAAAAAATAAAACACAAAAACCGCTCTAGTTTTACAATGAATGACTGAAAGAGAGTGGGATGCTTCAAATTATATTGCTTCAAGCGGTCTCTCTCTAAAATAAAACCTATCCTGGAGGCTGGGCAAGATAATTTATCTCCGTCTGCAATGGGTTAATAGATGGATTAAGTCAAGAAAGAAAAAAAAGGCTCTTTGGTTAATCTGCCTACTGGGACAACAACTATGATTCTAATATAAATTATGATTTTGATATGAAACTATACAGCATGAATGTTATTGGTTGTTGGTA
>NW_028234411.1:33502464-33504964 GCF_977035675.1 Penaeus japonicus
TATATTTCAGACTTAGTCACCAAAGGCCAAAGGTAAAGAGATAAGGTCAGCTTCATCTTCCAGTAATGTTATAGTGAACAAGTACAAATAGAGGGATATAAGAACATTAGAAATGAGTATGATTGTAGCCTGCGTCTCCCTTGCACTAAAAATACATTTCTTGATATCCTGACATACGCGGGGAAAATCATATGCCGGATATTTGACACTTATGACGTAATCCTATTCCTCCTTAGGATTATGTTTATCTCGATAGACGAAGATGAATGTGATGATTTCAAACAACTTTTATAATGTGTATCGTTGTGCTCATATTGGGTAAATGGTCTGTTCATTGTTGATTAGAACAAGATCGGGTCTTGTTTGAAAGTATTTACCTATATTTAAGTTATTTTCGGATCCTCATGTTTTTTTTGTTTTGTTTTTTTCCTGTATATGACTATGACTGGACTTTTTGTTTCCATTTTAGAAATTAGAAATACTTTCTAAAATCGTGTTTTCTCCTACTCATGTTTTTTTTTATTATCCTTGTTCTTAATCTTATGAGAATTATTATAATGATTATTATCATTATTAGTATTATGACATCATCGCTTATCATGATAATAATCGTTATAATAATGATGATAATGATGGTACTCTTTAATTTGATTTCCATTATAATTATAAAAATGATTATCATCATAAGTTATTTGTCCGGGAATCACTTCGAGTATTCTAGTAAACATAGTTTATTTGCCGATTTGAGCGATTAATATCAAAGACAAACTGTAATACATTAGAGTCATCAAAGGAATCCGACTGATATCAGGCTTTAGCGATACCATTCGTAAAGATAGCACACATGCGGAAACGTGCCATATTGATAAAACTAAAAAACAAAGTGGATATTACTCTCTCGAAGTATTTTCAATATAACTTTTTCACCATTCAAAGTCTGTGTCTACAATGGCCGTCGCAGTTCCATTGAAAATTGCTCCTATCAAAAGCTGTTATAAATTTACAGGTTTATGTTATGCTCCTCTTTTATTGAAAAAGATCAAATATGTCTTTAAAATCATAATAATTCACCATTTAATGATCTCGTAGTATGGGTAAAGGAAACATAGAAATATTTTTTTTTTTCTTTTTTTTTTTTTGGGGGGGGGGGAGGGTTCATTCCAGATTCTTTGTAATATACGCCGTATTTTTTCTCCCCTCTTTCCGTGATATACTTCAATAACTTTATAATGGAAATTGAATAGCATCCCTCTAATGTGGAACGAGAACATGAAAACCAATTTCATTATCAAAAACAAGGCAAGGTGACAACACCCCTGCATAGAGCATGGAGATTGAGCTCACTGAATAGATATGTAACTACAAAGGTGTATGATTCTCTTTTTTTTTTTTTTTTTTTTTTTTATAAAAGATAAAACGTTAATTCGGTATTATGTAATATCATCCTCACCATTCACATGCCAACAAGGTCACAATTGATGTATATATATATATATATATATATATATATATATATATATATGTATATATATGTATATATATATATATATATAAATATATATATATATATATTATAAATATACATATATATAAAAATATATATATATATATATATATATATATATATATATATATATATATATATATATATATATATATGTGTGTGTGTGTGTGTGTGTGTGTGTGTGTGTGTGTGTGTGTGTGTGTGTGTGTGTGAACCTTATGACAGGATAGTTATTGGAGACATCGGAAAGTATTATGTTCACTGTAATCTTTATGAATAAACCAAGATTGTTGTTGATAGAACCTCCGCTTTTAGCCATTACGATAATAATGGTAACACAGATTGAAAAAAGTTGCAAAAATACATGGAAAATTCCTCCTTGCCAAGGCTGCAGCGACAATGACCTGGTGCAAGCTGTTGTATAATGTAAACACCCGAAACTAAGTTATAAGATGGCAAAGTATGACCAGAAATATTCTGTTAAATAATATCACTCTATATTACAAACAAAATAACGAAGTCGGTGAATAGAAATCAAAAGTATAACAGACAAATTATTTATTTCCTTGCTATTTTTTATTTTTTATTTTTTTCGTTAATACTCTCTCTCTCTTTCTCTCTGTATCTGTATTTCTCACTCTTTCTTCCTCTCTCTCTCTCTCTCTTTCTTTCTCTAATTTTTTTCACTTTCTCTCCCTCTCTCTCTCTTTCTCTTCTCTCTCTCACTCTCTTTCTCTTCTCTCTCTCTCTTCTCTCTCTCTCTCTCTATTTCTCTTCTCTCTCTCTCTCTCTCTCTCTCTCTCTCTCTCTCTCTCTCTTTCTCTCTCTCTTCCCTTATATCCTCACCAATATACATTTAAGTAAAATTCAGAGAGTAAATCAATTAAGTGGCAACTTTCGCCAAGTTGGACTATAACTCCCAGCTCGGACGAAACTTTTTTTATTACTCAATCCATGCGTGGTGAGATGTGTTCACTGACGAACAGCATTTGCAAC
>NW_028234411.1:33529964-33534964 GCF_977035675.1 Penaeus japonicus
TTCATTCTTCTTGGTGTCTCCTTTATTAGATTAAAAGCACCATACCCAGCCTCCTGAAAACATATTTATGTGTCATCATGGAAGGACTTCACCTCTCTCTCCTTTTTCTACATCAATTTCTATGGTTTCCTCACTCCTCCTTCCTTCTCCTCCTACCCCCCCCCCCCTTTCCTCTCACGACTATCATCCACAGACCTACACTTGTGAGCTAAAGGGGACGGAGAAGGGGGAGGGAGAAGGGGGCGGGAGGGGGGGAGGCAAGGAGGATCTTGAGGACCGAGCCAGATCTTCGCAAGTCAGCAAGTCCAAACATCGTCTGTCAGTGCCTCTCCTCCCTTGTTCTTCAGTGATTTTATCTGTCTTGAAAGACTCTTCATCTACAGCGTAGGCTTTCAATATTGTTTTGTTGTACTCCTTTTTTTATATATGTACAAGATAAATCGATCATATCGAATTTCTTTCCTACTTTCCTGCGTTGATCCACTCTGAGAGATGAGTTGATCTCAATATCTACCCTTTTTTCTAGCTCTTATTTTTTTTTTTTTTTTTTTTTTTTTTTTTTTTTTTTTTTTTTTTTTTTTATCAGTCTTTCTCCTTTCATCCTCTCCTGGCAAATCTCATCAATCTCTGATGGCGAATCGACCCACCTTTTTTTTCTTGGTACACAAACGATTTCTTATTGTCTTTTCCTTTGTTTTCTTTCTCGCAGAACTCTTCTCAGCGTTTGTTACTTTCAATTATGTCCTTGTTCGTGCTCCCCCTACCCCTAGCCCACCCACCCACCCACCCCAACCCACCCCAAACAACCCCCGGGCATGGGTCCAGGTACTCCAGTCTGTAACAAATGAGACATCATTTACAAGGAGTCGAGAAGACGTTCTGTTCATCTTGTTAATATCAACTTGAGACACTTGGAAGCAGCCTTGTCTTGCCTCTCCCTTACGCCCTCTCTTCACAGTCCTCCGGCTTCCTCTCTTCTCTTTCCCCCTCTCAGTCTGCCTTTTTCCTTTTCCCTTTTCTATAATGTTCAACGATTCATTTTCTTCTACCTTTTCCTGATTTATCTTCATGATGTTCTCCCATTAATTTCCTTCTCCTTTATATTCATTGATCTTCATTTGCTCGTATTTATTCATTCATTAACTCTCATTATATTCTTTATTGTTACAAAGATGACAATTATTATCCTTGGCATCATCATTCTTATTATGGCCATTTTATCCTCATAAATTTTCTCGTTTCCCTCATCCTTCGTTTTTTTTTTTACCCTCTTCCTATTCCTCCTCTATTCCTTGCTCCTTCCTTTGCTTTCTGATATCCCTTTCTATTCTTCTGCAAGTGCATCATCTATCCTTCCTTGATCTGTGATCTTCTGAATGATCATCCTTACGCTCCTTCAGCCTTAAGAACTCCGTTTTCTATACGTCCAAAGAAAACTGACAAATGGACTCGGTAAACACGCCAATCTCTGGGTGACAACTTATCGCCAACTGATAAGTGGGTTTCCCTCGGTCTATTTATCTTCGAAATGACCGTGATTTGCTAGAGCGCCTGAGTCTCCCCCCCCCCCCCACTCCTCTTCTCTCCCCTTCCCTCCCATCTCCCTTCACTTCTCACACGAACTCCCTTTCACTCTCCTCCATTCGGCTTGAAGTAATGGATATATATTTTGTCCTTTTATCTTGCGTTGTGTTGTGTACTTTGTTCCCAGGTTTATTTTTCCGAAGTCCTTGTCAGCATGGCTTTTCAAACACTTTAGAAGTAGAAAAAAGAAAGAGATAAAGAAGGCGAGACAGAGGAAAAGAGAGGGAAAGAGACGGAAAGATATATATATATATATATATATATATATATATATATATATATATATATATATGTGTGTGTGTGTGTGTGTGTGTGTGTGTGTGTGTGTGTGTGTGTGTGTGTGTGTGTGTGTATAAAGAGAGAGAGAGAGAGAGAGAGAGAGAGAGAGATCGGAAGGGAGAGAAAGAGAGAAGAGAAGAGAAGAGAAAGAGTCGGGCGTGGAAAAAAAAAAATGAATAGAAGAGAGAAGGCGCGAAAAAAGAATAAGAAGAGAAGAGAAGCAGCGATCACTTGGAGTGGAAAGATGCACCTGATTACACTGTCGATGATCAAGCACGATGTGGAAGAGCTCTTGAAACATTCCTTTGTACAGAATTCTCAACACGCGGCCCACATACCAGTCACGGCACCGACATTCAGTCACAGTTATAACACGTCTATTCAGAGAGGGAAATCTGAGGCATCATCAGAAAAGGGAGAATCTGTAGGAGATGGGATTTGGAATTTCGTGTCGCCAGCTGTGAAATATACGGGAAATTAACCTATAATAGACCGGGAATATGATCTACACTAGAAGATGAATTCAAGTTGATGTAGTGGTGAGAGACGTCGACCCCCTCACTCCTTGGGAAAAAAAAGAAAGAAAAATGTATGTGTGTTCGAGGCAGACTTTCATCCTCTGACAGAATGAGTTAATGTGCCGTCACAGTCTCTTGCATAAATAAATAAGGTGTGAATAAATCAGGAAGATACGAGGGAAAAGGCAAATTCATAGAGAGAGAGACAAGCTGTAGGAGGGTGGGGAGGCGAGACATGGAGATAAATACTAGGAGAGTGAAAAAAAGAAATCAAATATGGAGAACATGCTCTTTAGTAAATAGATAGATAAAGAACCAGACTGGGAAGCAGACAGACAAACAGGGAAACTCAAAAAAACAACAAAAAAACAGACAGATAGATAGATAGAGATATTGAAAAATGGAAAAAAAAATAGATAGACTTATAAATTGGTAAACAAATAATTGTATATATAAATCAAGAAATGAGTAAACAACGAAACAAACAAAGCAACTGCCACCCTCTTTCGACACCCCTAACTCTGACTGAGCGTTTCTTCACCAGGCCGTTGAGCATTCCTCGCTTCCACTTTTGAAAGATCATTAAACGATTTGTCATTTCAAACTCTGCAATTGTCTTTGATAGAGTGTGTTATCAAGAACTACTACCCAAGATTTAGAGGCTATTCATCTAAATTGCTTAATAGTTTTTGCAAATTAATTATAATCTCTACTTTGATTTTTATCCGAATATTACTTTTAGGAGTGGGGGTGAGTTTCCATATCATGTGAAAAAGGAATCGAATTTCAGGTTTTCTGAAATTCAGTAAGATGTATCCGGGCTCAACATAATCCTAAACAGATCAACGAAAAATTCAAATAAGTGTTAATTTATTCGATTCTGTGCTCATTTTCGAGCAAAGTCTGCTCTATTTCCGCTTACGCAGTCTTGTTCCGAACATAAACTAGTTAGATTTAGTAAACTCAAGAGAGATCAAAGTTGCACAGTAGTGTGTGTGAGTTCCGGGACCATTCGTTAACAAGAAATGCAAGGAAGTGCCTGCAACAGCAGGAAATATATACCCCTTTAAATATATCCTCTTGTTTAAAAAAATATATGCGCATTTTTGTAATAGCGCGTATCAGCAAACTTACTGATATTTAAATGCACGTTAAGAACGATTATACGGAACGGCGAGTAGGTGCTATGTAGTAAAGGTAATGGCTCTTTGTAAATATTCATTATGCACATGACACATAAAGCATAGCGTGAGAAAGAGAGAGAGTGAGAGAGAGAGAGAGAGAGAGACAGAGACACAGACAGAGAGAGAGAGAGAGAGAGAGAGAGAGAGAGAGAGAGAGAGAGAGAGAGAGAGAGAGACAGAGGGAGACAGAGACAGACAGAGAGACAGACAGAGAGACAGAGAGAGACAGAGACACAGAGAGAGGAAGAGAGATAGAAAGAGAGAGAGAAAAAGAGAGAGAAAAAGAGAGAGAAAAAGAGAGAGGGAGAGAGACGGATGCAAATTAGAGATGCAGACAGAAAAGAAAGAAAGGAAAAATGTCTATTCGAAATTTCTCACTTCATCGCTCAACTTCGTCCCACCTGTTGTGTGAATGAAGTTAACGGCGAATTAATCAAATTTGCATAATTACAGCTCGTCGCGGAAGGTAACCGAAAACACAGAAATATTGATATATAAAAGGTATCCTTTGCCTTTGTCCTCTGTGAACGCTGTTTTTATTTTCTTAAAGGAGATCTAACAACACAAGAAGCGGCTGGCAAGATCCTTCAAGGATTCCCAGTGTCTTTATAGGATATCTTGATACTCAAAGACACTCGAGGCTTCAAAGGAGGTTCGGAGTCCGGGCTCTTGTCTGGCGAAATCTTGCTCCTCAAAGGACCTGTTCGCTCTCGGTCCGAGTTGTAATAGGGAGGAAAATCAATGAGAAAATGGACCCCCTCTTGCAATATTCTGCAATTTTCGGTAATTACTCCTGCTTAATGGCGCTCATTAAGCAAGTAGAGACCCATCATCAATACCAACGGTACATATTTCGGGTTATATAATACCTGAAATCAACGGTTCTTGTTATTGAGTTAATGTCAGAAGGTCGAGGAGTTGAAGACCCACAAATAAGAAAAAAAAGAAAGGAAGAAAGAAAAAAACATAAGAGGAGGAAAAGAATAAGAGAAAGAGAGGAAATTGCAACGGGGTTCGACCATGAGAAGCCATGCATGGATCATTAGTGGAGTGACCTTATGCTAAATGCAGAGATAATTACCAACACAGTGCCCGTGCTCGTCTGCCGAAGCACGAAGACATGCACATACCCAAACATACACACGTTCACATTCAGACTCCTATACATACCTACAGAGAAAAAAAAATCACACTTACACACACACACACACGCACACGCACACGCACACACACACACACACACACACACCGGGAGAAGCCTCGTATGCTCCACTTGCGGAATGTGGAGTTGGTATGGAGTGTCATATATGTGGAAAATAATCTAAGGATCTCATTTCATATTCTGCCTAATCGTGCAAGAGCCACCGAGGTCAATAAATCATACGAAATTGATATCTGTAATAATCTTAATTGCCACATTCATATTTTGCAAAAG
>NW_028234411.1:33537464-33539964 GCF_977035675.1 Penaeus japonicus
AAAGAAAGAAAGAAAAAAATATATATACATACAAAGGATATAAAAATAAATGTTTCGTCTTAACTTTACAGTTTATCCACCGGTAAACCAAGATATACAGCTAAATGTATACAGTTATCTTGCATATCGCTAAAACTAATGTATTTTCAAAATGAAAAATGAATAAAACTCAAACATAATGCCTTTCTCAAGATGATACAGACACACAGCATTCCGTCTAGGCGAAACAAGCGAGCCCCACCCACATCCACCTACACCTTTAACTTCACGTATACATGATGCACACACAAGCCCACACACACACACAGAGCAAAAATAAGGATAAACCTTCTGTCAAAATAGAAATGTTTAGAGGAAGAGATTTGTTTAAAATGCGAGAAACAATACAAATTTGAGCATTTTATTTTTCAACCAGTCTTTTCAAAGGAAAAAAAAGGTTCTGTATTAGATTTATTACAAGCAGATTTGCATATATTTATATAAAATATTCTGACATCAGAGTAATGTTTTTATTTGTTATTTTTACAGTTTGTAAGGTAATTTCTTTTGAAAAAAATCACAATAAGATATAGAGAATTTGAAATTCAGGATAAACAGTAACTATCTCATTTTCCAATGTTTTACATATTCAAATCATCTTATCAAAATCGGAATAACATATATGAAATGCCATAAGGGAATGTAATGCAATGCTAGAATAATCTGACCTGATAAAATCTGACACTATTGAAAACAAACAATACTCCAATATAACACCAACAAAAATTACGTAATACAAAATATGACTATAAAGAAAGTATATACAGCATCCATAGTACAACACAAAAGGGCCTCACATACCCCCCACCACCTCCTCCGGTTAACAAAGGACATTGCAGCCGAATTTGAAAAATCTGGCTTGAAGTGCTCACCAAGTAAAATCATTCGGTCGTCAAATGAGTTGGGTTACCAACTAGGAAGTCTATGTCGACCATTATGATACAGAAGCGGTCGGTTTGAGTTAAGGAAAATGACCATTAAACTTCAAAGGACAGGATCAAGATGAATACTGAATTTGACCTTAAAAGTAAAACATACGGTGTTACAAAATTTCAAATCACTAAACACATTTGCTCGAATGATGATAATCTAGCATTCAAGTGTTTCAAAATAACTTTTCTAGAATACGATTGTAAGCCCTGAGGCCATGCGCTGATTAAGAACAATGACCTTTGTGACAAGTGTGTTTCACCCAAGCCATAAACATGTATCTAAAGTCAAAAAGAGCCATTGGGTGTTAAGTATTCAGTCCCTAAAAGCCTAATATGGGAAACTATGAAATAATTCAGGTCAGGATTAGTATTGTTAAGGTCACTATTAATGGTCATTTGGTGGGTTCTATGTACATACCAAAGTAAAGCTTAAGGATTAAAGGATTATGGAACACTGTAGCATGTAAAAGGCTTAGTATCTAGTAATTTTTCGATCACAGATCACTATAAAGGCGTACATACGTTACACTTCAGTTTAAATGCTATTTCCCTAATACAATAGATAAATAGTTTTCTGTAGAAAAACTATTTTGTAAAAAAAGGGGAAAAAATGGTTCAACCATGTTTGCGCAAAGATTTTATAAAGATGTTTCTTGAAATATAACAACTGCTAAGCTAGTGGGATGGATTCAAGTTAATCAGGTCCATGCACATTCCAGTCAAAAGTACAGGTTTCAGTATAACAACATTTTATTGCTGGAGTATTCATATTTGATTTATGAGTTGTCAGATATTGCTAAGTAATCCTGCTTTAGATAAGGCTGAGCCCAGATATGCTTTCTAATCTCTCTCTCTCTCTCTCTCTCTCTCTCTCTCTCTCTCTCTCTCTCTCTCTCTCTCTCTCTCTCTCTCTCTCTCTCTCTCTCTCTCTCTCTCTGTCTGTCTCTGTGTCTGTCTCTGTATATCTCTCTCTGTCTGTCAGTCTCTCTCTCTCTCTCTCTCTCTCCCTCTCTCTCTCTCTCTCTCTCTCTCTCTCTCTCTCTCTCTCTCTCTCTCTCTCTCTCTCTCTCTCTTTCTCTCTCTCTCTCTCTCTCTCTCTCTCTCTATGTATATATATATATATATATATATATATATATATATATATATATATATATATATATATATACATATACATATATGTCTCTCTCTCTCTCTTACACACACACACACACACACACACACACACACACACACACACACACACACACACACACACACACACACACACACACAGCTATAATGATTATTTATAAAAGAGAAAGCCTGATGAAATAACTTTGATGTTGTTGAGAATTGAAGCCAACCCTAAAAATCTGTGAATACGTGTACGTGGCTTTTACAAGCGACTTTTTTTCTGATAAAAACCTGGTTCTGAAAAGAAAATACGACTCCAGATACCGGCAGCAGGGACAAAAACTAGATATTTGATAAGCAAAAAAGGTAATGAAAATTGCACGACTTTGCACGACTCGACGTGGTGTACCCTT
>NW_028234411.1:33544964-33547464 GCF_977035675.1 Penaeus japonicus
ATCTTCACCAAACTATTTCTACTTTCAATACATGTGACCCACACAGGACCAAACTTTCATTTAAGTAAACTTAGCAAGCACTCCTGATATTCCTCTTTGTAAAAGTGAAGCCCGCCACAATTTCATCCTGAAACCGATCTATGTAACCACAGGTGATGACCTACCCAATACAGAAGATCTCATTCAGCCCAATACTGAAGAGCATGGAATACTCACCAAAGTCTCACCATACGGTTTCAAGAAGGGAGAAAATGAAGCCTCAGACTCTTCAGAACCATGGAAAATGGATTTGGAATAGCACTTTCCCACAAGTAGTCGTAGCACAAGAGTTACACACATAGACTAAGGATAGATGCAATCAACAAAAGGCGAGTTCTATAGTCGCATAAATCCTCATCCAGAGAGTACGCATGCCTTCTGGCCCAAAAGGCTTACCAGCATCTATGATAATGAAGACATTGAGGCAATTTTCACGGTATCAGGCAGGGAAGTCCGATGGGAAGGTGGGGAGACAAGACCACTAGATAACAACAAGCAAACCAGACAGACCAGCGAGAACAGGGAAAAAAGGCAAATGACAGAAGACGCCAGAATGTAAAGGGACATACAAACACAAGATTTTAAATTTATAACCTGGTCTTACAAATTTTAGCCTTTCTACAGCTTTCCTTGTCTCTCCTACTTTTACTCTGTCTCCTCACCCACTCCTTTTCTACAATTCTTCCTGCCCCTTTCATTACTTCCTCTTCCTCTTCCAGATGGTTATTGCTTAGTGTTCTGGTATCCTGGTTGCTTTCCGAAGGGTCGACCTGCCCCTCTGTTTAGGTGTCAAAAACGCACTTGTACGCTATCCTTTGTCTTCCTTCTCAGGACCTACACTATAAAACAGACCCTTTCTTTAGCAATCTACAACTTCCTCTCACTTAATCTACCCCCAAATTTTCTTTCCAGTATCCCACCAGTCCTGTTAACCACTTCCTCTTCCTTATTGCACTCTGTGAACAAATGATTAGATAGATGAAATATGTAAATACAAGCATTAATCATCTATCCCCCACCCCGTATCATCGATGCAATTCCACAACTTGCCTTTTTTTCATCCCCCTTTCCAGCTTCATCACCATCTTCAAGGTTATCAAGAAATACATCATTACCATTCTCCAGTTAGAAGGCTTTGAGTTGCCATGACTAATTTAATGGAGAGATAAAAAGGCAGTCTCGTCTTCCCACTTCTAAATCTATTCTTCAGTCAACTTCCTAACTTCTCTTTACTTCACCATCTTCATCTGACATATCTGTCTACACTTCCACTTCAGTGGTTGTGTCTTCCGATCATCAGATGCAAGCTGCAATGCACACCCGAAATGCTACTCCCTCTGCTCCGCAATTACGGCCAACCTCATAATATTAATTATAATTTGTCTTTAGTGTGCACCAATAATCCGGAAAAAAACACCGAGGTCTTTCTCTTAAGAACCGATGTTTTCATCCGCTCATACTCTTGGATTATCCATATTGGGTATTCACATTGATGAAATGATTGTAAAGGGGTCATGGAGAAGGCTGAAATGAGAGGAGTGGCAGTACTTACTCTCTCTCTCTCTCTCTCTCTCTCTCTCTCTCTCTCTCTCTCTCTCTCTCTCTCTCTCTCTCTCTCTCTCTCTCTCTCTCTCTCTCTCTCTCTCTCTCTCTCTCTCACCATCTAACTATCTTTCTCTTTTCTTCTTCCATTTATTCATTAGAGGAATGATTATTCGTTGATTAGACACCCACCTATACACATACATGTATGCCTGAAGGCATCCATGTATACTACAAAGAAGTAACACTAACAGGAATGAAGCTGAATCCCATAAAGAATCCTTTGAAGTCCCATGCAGACTGGCCTCCTTAGATAGGTAATAAAGACCTCCCTTTTTTATCCAACCTTGATGTTTTTACGCCTCGACACCCTTCCCCCTTCCTTCCGCCCCTGTTTTACGGGCTGCTGAACCTCACTCTTTTGATCCCTGCCTCTTCATCAAGTCTGGAAGGGTCTTCCTCGATCTTTGCTCCTTCTCAAATAGGTCTTCGCCTTTGTGTCGTTTTCTTTCTCTTTTTTTTCTACTGATAGAGGTAGATGGATCAGAAGAATATTGTGAGTATGTACACTACAGTATAGAATGTAGCTCTGTATACAAGTGTAGTACATGCATGGTATGGACATCACACCTTGGCAGCGTTGAGTAAAAGTGAGGTTCTATAAATTACTACTGATGATGGTGATGGATTTTTTTAAAGCCCTTGTTCTCAGACCCATTATCACGACCTAAATGAGGGACGCAAAGATATTCTTAATAGTATAAGGACGGTAATGAATAATCGGGGAAATGCGTGAATAAAAGAATAAAAAACTGAAAATATCCACTAATATATCCATTTGCACGTACGTTTGTTGATTGCTAAATATCTTATATATATATTTTTTTTTAATATACTGAAGGACCGAAATTTTCGCTTT
>NW_028234411.1:33562464-33567464 GCF_977035675.1 Penaeus japonicus
GGCATCATAGTTCTCTAGTGTTGGAGCAGTGGTCTTTGTTTTTATTTCCATCTTTTCCAAAAATGATACCTAATTTGCCTTTTTGAAATTAAACCTGGGGGGGGGGAGGTATCAAAAGCAATTGGTTTTACAACCGGTTGTGTATTTACTTCCACTAGATGGTGTTGGGATCGGGGTTGTGATTCAGAACAATTCTCTGAAACACCTGCCTCCTGCTGTTAGATGTGTCAACCGAGTCCGGGTTGTATCCTCTCATCCAGTGGGCACTGGAGAAAGTGGGAGGATCTTTGCTGTCATTTAAGAGTGTTAGGTCATTATTAATTGCCCACATGATAAAATTCTCTCCATTTTGGACATCTTCATTATATCCCCATTGGGCACTGTGGCTGTTGAAGTACCCAATTACCAAGTGGATCTTGTAGGATACATCGAAGTCTAATGATCACTGGAACTCCGCATTCGGCGGTTTGTATACCGATATTATTACCATATGATCAGTTTCCAGTTTTAGGAGTTCTATTTCCCCAGCCTGGATTCGTTCAGTAATTAGAACCTTTACTGGGTCCTTGATAAAAATGGCACTTCCATGGATGATGCTAGATGCTAAGATCGCCAAACGCATTCCTGGAACTTTCGGTGGATTGTGGAGTTCTCGGTGGGTCTCTTGTATACAAAGGATGTCTGGCTCGAGTGAGGCCAGCAGTTCTCCTTTGCTGGCAAAAAAAACTCCACATTATGGGAGATGAATTTTACGTCTTTTCGGGTCATTATGGTTTTGTATCAGGGCCGAGGGTTTATCCTTTTACAACCCTTCAACTCACACAGGATTTCACTCTGGTGTGTTGTGCTAGGATTGGTTCTCCAAGTTTAGGGAACCTAGATTTGCAGGGTCACGACGTGCACGTTCCTAGCTTGACCCATGGCGATGGTGATTATGATGGTTATACCGATTGTGATGTTAGTGGTGGTGATGGAGATGGTTAAGGTTGTGGTGATGTTAATGATAATTGTGATAGTGATGATGATGATGGTGGTAATGATGATGAGGATGAGGAGGTGGTGGAGGATGACGATGATAGTGGTGATGACAATTTTAGAAATACTTTTACGCGAAAATCATCACTTAGTAGACTCATTATTTAATGTTAGACTTAATCTATACATAGATCCGGTTCAACACAAAAATCACGAGCATCATTCCCTAAAGTTTTAATCACAATCCTTTAGTAACCTTTTACGTAATCCCAGTGACAAATCATGACACTAGTTAATGACAGCAACCATACAGTCACCTTAATTGACTGGATTGATTTATAGTAACGAGCATAAGCTTAATTATAATCACAATAATAAAGTTTTTGAAATGATTATAGATTCACTTACAGTCGTGATAATAAAAGTCCTTTCATTACTGTTATAATCCTTGTAATTATTGTCTATTGTATGATTAGCAATAATATCACAAGTACGGTAATCATGATGCTGTTTTTTTCTATCATTTCAGCAATACTGGATACACAACCTTACAGTGAAAAATTTACCAAAGCTATTCCAGTATTCACAAGCTAACTACGACTCCGCACACGCCTTAAGTACGACCTGCACGGCGTAGAGCACATGTCATTTGCACAAGAGCTGAGTACACTGCCTTCGTTAGAGTGTTTGCTTTATCTCTTGTCTAGACGCCACGCAGGACCTTGCCATTAGGCAAAAGAAACATGCAGGGTTACAGAATAAGATTTATAACATCGTACACTATTTCTTCGTAAAAGAGTTTGACCTTAATTTTAGGTACCTCATGCTAATACTAATCTGTAAAAAGGTCAATTTACATTTTGAATGGTTTTTTTTTTCAGTGCCATTGTTATGAGTCTCTTGTTAAAAAAAACGAATATTTAAGAAATCTTACATGCTAGGCAGTTGCTGTAAAGCGCGTATTTATCTGTACGTCTCTCTATGTTCATGTATGAGAGAAAATTTGCCTTTATTGTATGTGCCTACATTTGCACATTTGACTTTGAAATGTGCAAATGAGTTTCAAGCGAAAGCAGCAGGGCAGAAGCTGCATACGAACAACTATTAAACACCGGAATACTGCCTTCTTTATTTTTGTTTGATTCTTATTCATATCACGGATATCGAATATGTAGGCTGCCTTATGATTAATCTTCAGCGGTGAAATTTTTTGCGTCGAAGGGTAACCATAAGCGGCTCATACACGATCAGTTATATTGCGCAGGCCTGGTAGCACAATATAATTGACAATTTAAAGTTGCCCACACACAGGTCAATATATATGTATATGTATGTATGTATATGTATATAGATGTATATATAATATATCTATATATCTATATATCTATATATCTATGTATATATCTATACATTTATCTATCTATATCTATATCTGTATATATATATATATATATGTATATATATATATATATATATATATATATATATATATATATATATATATATATATATATATATATATATACAGTATATATATATATATATATATATATATATGTATATATTTAATAAAGATATATTTAGATATATAGCTCTGTATCAATTTATCTATCTATCTGTATCTATAATCAGGTTACCGAGGTTATTTATGTGAGAAAGATGGTAGAATGCAGTAACGCATTTAATATAATTTAATGCATTACTGCATTCTACCATCTTTCTCACATAAGTATAACCTCGGTAACCTGACAGGTAACTTCCATGACGTCTCATAGGGCGTCTAGTTAGACAGTTCTTTTAGCAGCTCGAGTAGCCGATCGGTTTCACCACCGTACCTGTCAATCTTACGGCGCGGGTTCGAGTCCCGGTCAGGGAGGTAAAATTTGTATATATATATATATATATATATATATATGCATATATATACATACATACATATATATATATATATATATATATATATATATATATATATATATATATATATATATGTGTGTGTATGTACAAACATGCACACACACACAAAGACACACACACACACATATATATATTGTATATATTGTTATATATTTATATATATTTATCTACTTAAAAAAGAAAGAAAGAAAAAAAAAATCATATATTACAAAGTAGTGTGTATTTTTCTTCTTTTTTTCACCTGATATATGCACTGATGTTTGCTAAAATACAGATATTGTTAGGAATATTGAAATATATTTTTTCACTCTGAAATTATTATATTATTTTACAAATTATTTGTCCTACATCCATTATGTCGTACCATGTATCACATAAGTAGAAGGAATATCATCTACTTTATAAAAGATACGCACGTCTACTAAGAAAAAGACAATATGATTTTTGAAATGGGAAAAATAAGTAGCCTGTCAAACGATCTAATTTTATCCGATAGAGACATTTCTGTTGGACGTAAAGGGTCTAGATGTGAAAGGAAAAATATCTATACTGTTGATTTTATGTTATCCCCTTCCGTTTTTATTGACATTTTTTGTGCTCGTGGTTTCTCAAAAAAATGTTATATATCAACATCTCGATCAGATTCAATGTGCTATGGTAGATGCTTCCTCAATAATATTGTTGAGAATTTTTTTTTGAAGATATTGAAGAACCAGCGCTGAGAATTCCCCTTTGAAGTTCTGGTTCAATTTCAGTTCGGAAGAAGCTTTTAACACTTTTATAGAAAAAAGGTCACTTTATTAAAATCTAGTGCCTTTATCCACGTCAACAACTTATATTTTCTCCTATGGTCTGTGAATTATATATGAGTGACTCTCCTGGGGGCAACCTCTATCTCTCTTTTTTCTCAACGTAAAACATATATGGATTTATTCAAATGAGTAATTTCGAAAACCTTGCATACATATAATGTACGCTTGAGTTTAAGGATGTTAAGGGACGGGAAGTTGGAGGACAGATTTCTTTGAAGATGGCAAAGCTCCTGTCCTAGTTAATTATTCTAAGGAGTGAAGCTCTTGCAGTAAGACTAGATATATAATGTTATCCTCTAGTGAATTTACATGTTTTATCCCGGGATCCAAGAATATTATAGTGTGCAATTTCAGTAGGTATGATTGGGATGAGCTTCGACACACACACACACAGACACACACACACACACACACACACACTAACACACACATACACACAACTAACACACACATACACACACACATAGTGAAGAAAGAACGTGTAAATGTTATCGCTACCATCATTATCTTTATCATCCTTATTATAACCATTACGGATAATGCCATCACTATCATCATTATCAACACTATCATCACTATTACCTCGTCCTAATCACAATGATCAGCATCATCATAACAAACAGATAAAACGCACTAATGACTTTCATATACCAGGAAAGATCCAAATTGTTTCATTATTCGCCGGATTTTTCGCGAGTCGTAATACAGCGTTCAGCTCTCCTCCCTCTCATTCCTTCCAGGTAACAAATACCTTCCCATGCTTTGGCCGACAGCTTGATCGTTGTCTCTCTCGTTTCGAGAACTTTTTCTCGTTTTGCTGCCGTCCGTTAAGTCTGTCGTGCTTTTCTACTGGTTGCTGGGTTCCTGAGTGACCCTGTTCGGTGTATGAGTGTGTGTGTGTGTGTGTGTGTGTGTGTGTGTGTGTGTGTGTGTGTGTGTGTGTGTGTGTGTGTGTGTGTGTGTGTGTGTGTGTGTGTGTGTGGTTAGTAAGTGAATGAGTGAGGGAGGGAGAGAGGGGATGGAGGGAAGGAGGGAGGGAGGGAAGGAGGGAGAGGGAGAGAGGTAGGGATGGAAGGAGGGAGAGGGAGTGGGAGAGGGAGAGGGAGAGGGAGAGGGAGACGGAGACGGAGACGGAGAGATAGATAGATAGATGGATAGATAGAGGATGAGCGAGTATGTGCATGTGTCACAGTTACATTTACTACAAAAGTTTACGCTTACGTGTATATCGAGATTGATACATCTGGGTACCTACACACGTACTAAGTCGAAAATCATTGACGACTGTGTTACTAT
>NW_028234411.1:33579964-33584964 GCF_977035675.1 Penaeus japonicus
TGATCCTGCTCTCTTCCCGGACTTCCTGGATAAGCTGAATTCTCTCTCTCCGTCCATTCGTTTCAAGGTCGAATGGGAGGTAGACGATCAGCTCCCCTTCTTGGACACCTTAGTCCACCGCTCAGGTAACTCCCTCTCTTTTTCAGTGTATAGAAAACCCATGCACAGCGGGATGTATATACACTTCTTCTCCTACCACCCCCTCCATGTTAAGAGAGGTGTCGCCACCTCTCTCTTTCTCCGTGTTCTCCGCATTTGTGACCCACAGCACCTGGATGCAGAGATCGATTTTCTTCGTCGATCCTTCGGCAAGCTGGGGTACCCTCGCTTCGTCCTTGACGCCGCGCTCTCCAACGCCCGACGTACCTTCTACCAGGATCCTCCCCCCAGAGAGACTTCTCACCTGCCTGTCCTCAGCCTTCCTTATACCGAGGAAATCCACTCTCTTCGTCGCTCGCTGCACCCTCTCAACTGCAGGCTTACCTTTCGCCAGGTTAACACTCTCCGCCGCAACCTGGTCCACACCCGTCCTCCTTCGTCTGCCAAGATAGGCACCTATGCCATCCCCTGCTCCCCCTGTGAGAAGCAATACTTCGGGGAGACTGGCGCCTGTCTCAACAAACGTGTGTCCCAACACAAGTACGCCGTTTCTAGGGGACACACCAACAACGCTCTCTTCTGCCACCAATGGGACACAGGACATCGCATAGATTGGTCAGCTGCTCGCATTCTGTTCCCTTCCGCTGATGTCCATGCCCGCAGATTGGTGGAATCTTCTCTCATCAACAGGCTGCCAAATTTCAACCTTAACAGTGGTTTTTCTCCTGCTGATGGTCTCCTATCCTCCCACATTCTCCGCTTGTTACCTTACCCCGGACACCCTTCACACAGACCGCCGGACCCTATGACCTGACATGACCTGCCCCTGTTCCGTTCCCTGTTCCGCCGCCGCCTCCGTTTCCGTTCTCCTGTCCTCGCTTGACCTTCTTGCACCGTGTTTCTCCCCCCTTTAGCCTTTTATATACCCTCTTGTTCTCTTCCTCCTCAGACCTGAAGATGGGATCCAGATGGATCCTGAAACTGTTGTCTCAATTTCAATAAATCTGTTTTGTGTATAGTGGGTTTATCTGCCATTTACCAACACGGAAGAGTGTTTTGCAAGTCATGTATATACATATATACATATATACATTATATATGTATATACATATATACATATATACATTATATATGTATAATATATAATATATATATATATATATATATATATATATATAAATATATTATATATATATATATATATATATATATAAATCTATAAATGTATGTATGTATGTATATATATATATATATATATATATATATATATATATATATATATATATATATATATATTTATATATATATAAAATATATATATATATATTATATATATATATATATATATATATATATATATATATATATATATATATATATATATATATATATGTAAATAAACATACTGTATATATGTATAATTTTATGAATTATTCACTTCGCTTATACATCTTAATTGCAATAGCATTAGATACAGATTTAAATCTTCACATGTATTTGATCACCATTTTTATTTGAACCAATTATCCTTTCACCTCCTCTGTTTGAATTAACTTTTTTAGCTTCTCCCTTTGTCCCAGCGTTTAACATTCCCTGCACGCTTACCTAGTCCCTTTGTGTCACCATTCTCTCGCTTTTTTTAGGGGAAGGAGGAGGGGGGGCTAAAGGATGGGGGGTCGGAGGTCGGGATGAGAAGGGAAGATGGCTTTTTGCTTCGTCTTAAATCTTGTGTGAAATCTTCTTACCCATCTTCTTTCCATATAGTTTTTCTCTTTCCCATTAACTATGCCCTTCTTTCCCATCGCTCGTCCCGTGTCTCTCTCTTCCTCTTCCTATCCTCTGTCCCTTTGTCAACCCTTCTCTTCCTCCCCCTCCTTCCCTCTCTCTCACCCATTCTGCCATCCCTTCACACTTTCCCTCTTTCCCCCTGCTACCCCTACTCTCCTACTCCTCCCATCTTTCCTTCCTCTCTTCATCTCTCTTTTCTCTTTCCGTCTCTCCCTCCTTGTCTCCCCTGCCCTCTCTCCCCTCACTACCCCTCCCTTCTTTCCCCTCATCGCTCCTATTCCATCCCTACCCGTTTCTCCCTCCTCTCCCCCCTCCCATCTCTCCCATCCCTGCCCTCCTATTCCCCTCCCCCCTTTCTCCTCTCGCTACACCTACGCTCCCACCCACTCTTATCTCACTCGCCCTCTCCCCTACTCCCCTTCACTCCCTCCATCCTTATCTTCACCCCCACCCCTCTTTCCCATCCCCTTTCATCTCTCCTTCCTCTCCCTCCCTCCGTTCCCCTCGCCCTCTCCTTCCCCTCTTTCCTATCCCTTCCCAACTCTCCCTCCTCTCACCCCCTCCCCTGTCCCCTCTCATCTCTCCTTCCTCTCCCCCCCCCTTCATTCTCCTCCCCTTCCCCTCTTTCCTATCCCTTCCCAACTCTCCCTCTTCTAACCCCCTCCCCTTCCCCTGTCCCCTCTCATCTCTCCTTCCTCTCCCCCCTCCCCTTCCCCTCTTTCCTATCCCTTCGCAACTCTTCCTCCTCTCACCCCCTCGGTCCCCTCCCCCTTTCCCTTCCGCTATCCCCTCTCATTTCTCCTTCCTCTCCCCCCCTCCATTCCCCTCCCCTTCCCCTCTTTCCTATCCCTTCCCAACTCTCCCTCCTCTCACCCCCTTCCCCTTCCCCTATCCCCTCTCATCTCTCCTTCCTCTCCCCCCCCTCCATTCCCCTCCCCTTCCCCTCTTTCCTATCCCTTCCCAACTCTCCCCCCTCGGTCCCCTCCCCCCTTCCCTTCCCCTATCCCCTCTCATTTCTCCTTCCTCTCCTCCCCTCCATTCCCCTCCCCTTCCCCTCTTCCCTATCCCTTCCCAACTCTCCCTCCTCTCACCCCCCTCCCCTTCCCCTATCCCCTCTCATCTCTCCTTCCTCTCCCCCCCTCCATTCCCCTCCCCTTCCCCTCTTTCCTATCCCTTCCAAACTCTCCCTCCTCTCACCCCCTTACCCTTCCCCTATCCCCTCTCATCTCTCCTTCCTCTCCCCCCCCCCTCCATTCCCCTCCCCTTCCCCTCTTTCCTATCCCTTCCCAACTCTCCCTCCTCTCACCCCCTCGGTCCCCTCCCCCTTTCCCTTCCCCTATCCCCTCTTTCCCATCCCCCGCTCCTTGATGCAGCGAGAGACCGTCAGTCGCGCCACTCGTGAGGATCCGCTTTTCATTTGAACTTTATGTCCCGCGGGATCATCTCTGCCATAAACCAAGAGATCTTCTTCTTTCCTTTCTAGAATTACCATATGCTTCTTCTTCTTGCTCTCTCTCCGTCTGCTTGTTTGTCTGTTTCTCTGTCTGTTTGTCTCTGTGTTGGTTTTGCTGTGTTTGTCTATCTGTCTATCTTTGTCTCTTTCTCTTTCTCCCTTTCTCTCTCTCTCTCTCTCCCCCCCTCTCTCTCTCTCTCTCTCTCTCTCTCTCTCTCTCTCTCTCTCTCTCTCTCTCTCTCTCTCTATCTATCTATCTCTCTCTCTCTCTCCCTCCCTCCCTCCTTCTCTGTCTCTCCCTCTCCCTCACTCTCTGTCTGTTTATCTATCTATCTCTTAACCCATTTCAGTTTCGACGTGGTTCGTAAATCTCGCCATTTGTCGATTCATCTATTCATGCATTTGCCTATGAAATTATATACTAATTTGTTCACGAAATCATTTATATGTTTACTTATGCAAACGAATAAATGTAATTTCTACACGTAAAAATCCATTTATATGTATATATAATAATGAACTTATATACTATGTAATAATTTATTAATTCGTTTATCCATTCATTTACTTATATGTTCATGAAATAGCATATTCAAAAGTGTCTCTATTCATGCAATTATTTATTCATTAGCTTGTCTGTTTAATAATGTGTGTGCTGGATCATTAATGCTTTTATCTGTTGATTCATCTACACATACATTTAATTGTCTGTCTATTTCTTCCCCTCTTCCGCATCCCCTCTTCCTCTCTCCATTTTTGTTTCTCTCGTTATCTCAAAACGTTTTACTTCCTCCCTCAGTCCGTCGGATCTCTCTTTCTCTCACTCATTAATTCACTATCCCTCTTTTCCTATATTGCAGTATCTCCCTTATCCCTCTCCTGCCCCCCCCCCCCTCGGTTCCCTGAGCGAGACAAGCAGGCGTAATGTAATGTTAAACACAGCCACACTGCCTTCGTGTATGTGGCTCCATTAGACGCCGGTGGCTCGCTGTCTCTCTCAGGATCTTCGTTGGGTTGGGAGTGGAAACGGTGTGGGAGTGTGAGTGTGTGGCTGTATGTATCTATGTGTGTGTGTGTGTGTGTGTGTGTGTGTGTAAAGGTATTGTGAGAGAGAGGGAGGAAGAGAGCGAGAGAGAGCAAGTGAGTGTATGTGTATGTGTGTGTGGGGGGGGGGGGAGGATGAGATAAATAGGGTAATTGATACATGAATCAATAGCATTAATTACAATAATTAAAAGTATCACACAAAACTTCTTTGTTCTCAAATGTTCTAACGAACGATCTAATATAGATGCTATTAGTATGATAATCATTAGTGCTATAATTGCTATCAAAATTAATACATGCATCAAGACTCCTTTTCACTATACAGAAATTTCACTAATGCATTTTTGATGGACGTGGAGCGGACAAAGTAGAGAGGGTACATTATCGATCAGGATGGTGAGTTATTAATACCATTATATACAGACATTAATTCAATTGCCTCTATGCTTGTGGAGCTGAATTATATATTGAGCTGCACTTTAGACTCTCTGGGGACGCGGCTACCTCCTGTTTGTAAACCAGGATGTTGTCTTGCTCTTTGTATTTCTGGGTAGTCTAATAGCAAGTTAGTCCGTGCATTTGGATCTGAGGTATATCCATAACTCATTATTTT
>NW_028234411.1:33589964-33594964 GCF_977035675.1 Penaeus japonicus
TCGAACTTACTAACATTACCTAATGCAACTCTTGCAGCAAAGTTTTGTAGTTTTTGTGCTTTCTGCATTAAGGTTTTGTTAGTAGAGCCCCAAACATTTAAGAAATAATTAATGATGCTCAGAGCTAGTGTTTGTACAACCGTGATTCTTGTTTCTGTAGAGATTTGTTTTTTTATATGATTAAGATATATTAAAATTCCCATTACCTTCCTATTTATGTTATCAACATGGGATTCAAACGTCATACATCTGTCGAAGTGTACTCCTAGATTTTTTACTGAAGTGCTTGGTTTAATTTAGCAGCCCTCGAAATCTATGGTTGTGTCTATTAGAATTTTAGCTAAATTTTACCGACTACCTATGAAGATACATTGCGTTTTTTGTGGATTTATTTTAAGGCCATTGATGTCAAAATATCGTTTTGCTTGAACAAGAGTGTCTTGAGTGTTTGTTATCAATGCATCTAAGTTGTTCACTGAGTTACTATGGAGAAATTGAGCATCTTCGGCGTATTGTATTAGATGGCAGTTATGAACTATGGTTGATAAATTAATGAAAATTGTGAATAAGATTGGGCCTAATATAGATCCTTGTGGAACACCAAAATAGACTGGTTGTTGTGATGATATATGCTCTTAAATTTTTACCGATTGGGTTCTTGTATTTAGATAGCTGTCAAACCAATGTCAAAACAACGCTGTTTCAGTGGATAACTTATTTCTAAAGCCATGTTGAGTTTTTGAATAATAAATTATTAGTTTCCAGGAAATTCAATAATTGATTTGCTACTGCTTTTTCAAGAACCTTAGATAGTACTGGGAGTATTGTGATAGGGTGGTAATTATTCATGTCGTCTATATCCCCAGACTTGAAAATTGGTGTCATAATTCCATGTTTCCAAAGTGACGGAAAAACACCAGTAACCAGAGAGGTGTTAATGACGATCGTTATATAAAATGCGATTACAGGTAGATTATCCTTAATGAAGTGCAAAGCAATACCGTCTGCTCCCACCGCATTTGTTTCGCGAAGTTGTTTTATTATCAGGATAATAGTTTCTACATCTACTGGTTGTGGTCTGAAAACATCAGTTATGAGCCTTGCCTATTCTGTGTTTTGATATAATGTGGATACAATTGTTTGTTCATAAGTTAATTTTCCCAATTGTACGAAGAAGTTATTAAAATGGTCAGGGTTATGTGTAGAATTTGTGTAATTATCTGTGTGTTGTTTGTTAGGCACTAATGTTTTAACAGTTTTCCATGTTTTATTAGAATTGTTGTTATGTTCAGCAAATTTATTTCTGAAATAATTAGTCTTTGCCGATTGAATTAATGACTTAACATTTTTCTCTTTTACTTTATAAATTGCCTGAAGGGCGGGCTCAAATCTGTTTCCTTTGAGCGCTTGTTGGGAATTATTCCTATCGGCAATTGCTCTCTTGATATCGTCATTTATCCATGGAGCAGGGGGACGTCTGACAATTCTTGTCACATAGGGAACAGAGGCATCTATGCTGCTTTTTATCACTTCTGTAAGGATGGTTACCTGGGTATCTACATTGTCTGATGATAAAATATCTAATAGAGTTGGTTCTTTAGATGTGATTAGCTCGCATAATTACTGAGGGTCATAGTGATTGAAGTTACGAAAAGTTTTTGTAACCGGTAGTCGCTTTGGTTTCTTAAGATTCAACGTTATCGTAATAAGTTCATGATCAGCAACATGACATGGAATGACGTCTGTATGGAGAATGATATCTAATCTATTTGTTATTATTACGTCTAATATAGACAAGTTGTTTTCTAAGATCCTTGTAGGTTTATTGATCACTTGTTCTAGTTTAATTTTCTTGATTAACTTTGCTAACTTAGCATTTGGTTTACTTAAATCATTATGTAAGTGATTTCCTTTTTAAGGACATTTCTCTAAAAACCTTTTCAAGATATTCAAACGATTCAGATTTTGCATGGGGATGCCTATAGACGGCGCCAATAATGAAGGAAGGAAGCATGTTTCATCGATAAATTTGACAATTTGGAATGTTGATAAAGTTACTTATCATTTCCTGGTGGAGCCATGTTTCACTAACACAGAGTATGTCTACATTTCTCTCCTTTACTAACAATGCAATTTCATCAAGGTGACCGAGGAGAGATTGTGCGTTCTATTTTTAAGATGTTCTGTGACCTAATCACTGGCCGTGCTGACGGTTTTGCGCGGTCAAACATTCTGATCGTTTTTGTACTTGTTTCTGTTTAAGAACACTTTGACATTGTCTGGGAACGCATCTGAGTTTATAAATAGTTCAGGCTTTATGTCTTTGCCCATAACTATTACTGTGAAACTTGTATAGTATCTATGTGTTATTTTTGTCATGTGAGCTTTTACACTGGATATATTTTCAAAATTTTCTGGAAGATGTGCCTTTATATCTTCTTTATTTGTGTCGGGGTGGCAACTGGTGATATACAGATAGATTGTATCGGGACGATCGGCTCCCTTCAACGGTTTGGATGTTTGGCGATCCTCACTTTCTTTTCTTTTCTGTTTTCTTGAAAGCACAGTGGTATAACCCTCTTCATCGGCATTTTGGCAGGATTCTGTCTGCTTATTAATCTCCTGTATAGTTTTTGTAATCTTTGCATAATTATTGATGACCACTGGTGGCACTACTGGAGCAGGGGGGACAGTAGGAAGGGCAGAGGCACCTTGCATCTTGCAGCTGTGTCTTCCCAGTGGCGGTTGGGAACGAGTTATTTGTTTGTTTTTTCCTAGAGCGTCATTTAGGTGTATCCTGTGTTGAAGCTTCAGCGCTGGCATTGTCTAACTTGTTGGTTTTTGGTTTACCTGTGGGCGAGCGCTTGAGTGACGCAGGTTTGGGAGAAGCCGGTGTAGTTGTGAGGGCGGAAGACTCCTGGCTGGGTGAACTGGTGAAGGGGCGGGAGGATGGCTCAACATAGTTGGAGGCTGCTGAGTCGGCAAGGGCGCGGGGAAGCTGGCTGGCCATGGGCGGGGAGTGAGGGGAGGGTAACAGGAGGGGAGGATTGCTGGTCATGGGCACAGGCATGGAGGGCGGGGAGGTGTTTGTGTTTGCCTTACTTGGGGTGGAGGTAGAGGGCGTTATGATAGGGGGAGGAGATGCAAAGGGGCAAGTTTGGTAGGTGCTCTGATCGTGGGTGGGGATGGGGGATCGAATGGGATTTGTTGTGGTTGGGATTGGTTGAGGGGTGAAGGATGCTTCCTCGGCGAGTTCACGCTGGTGATGACACATTGCACTTTGCCCCATAATTGTCTTGATGGCCAACTGCTGTTCTGAGAACATTCCGATCAGCAGGTTTATTTTGTTTTCCATCATATGATCTGTGTGAGATGGATCATGATGGGTCTGTTTTCCTTGGTCTTTACACTTATGAAAGAATCTCACAAAAGTGAAAATACCTGATTTTTTAGGAGGTGGCGGTATCCTGGGAAGGGGGCACATTATCCTGGGCCAAGGGTCCCCTTTCACTCTGGGGATAAGAGCTCGTGCTAGCTGCCCGAGGAAGCACCAGGGAGGCCCCCTGGTTGGCCCCCTCAGACCCGGGGGAGGGACCAGATTTCCCTCTGACACTGCGGGACCATGAGAAGGCATAGTTTGCTGAGTTGTAATGCTGCGGCGGAGAGGAGGCAAATACACGTCCAATCATCACGGCGGCTAGACTCAGAGACTTATCATAAAGTTTTGAAATATTATTTTTGGCCAGGGATGAAGAGAGATGTAATAAAATTTGTTAACTCATGGCACATATGTCAAATAGTGGGTAAGCCAAATCAGAAAATTCCTCTTTACCCTTTACAACCAATACAGGTTCTTTCAGAACCTTTTCAGACGATAGTTATAGATTGTGTTGGTCCATTACCAAATATCAAGAAAAGAAATCAGTATATTATAACAATAATGTATCCCACCATAAGATATCCTGAAGCTTTTCCTCTAAAAACTATTTCTACCAAAAATATTGTCCATCATCTCGTTCATATGTTTACTACTTTTGTCATTCCTCAGGAAGTGCAGAGTGACCGAGGCACCAACTTCACCAGCGAACTCTTTGCCAAGGTGATCAAAGAATTGGGTATCAGGCACTCTCTGTCCACGGCTTATCATCTGGAGTCACAAAGCGCACTTGAAAGATGGCACCAGACCATTAAGTCAATGCTTCGTGAATATTGCTGTGAGTATTAGAAATGTTGGAATGAAGGTATGCCATTTATTTTATTCACTATTAGAGAGGCTCCTCATGAATCGTTAGATTTTTCCCCATTTGAATTGCTATTTGGTAGGAAAGTAAGAGGTTCCCTTAAACTGGTTAAAGATAACTGAATCAAATCCTCTGAGAATCAAACTTCGACACTTTCAGCTTATCTGGAAAATCTTCAGATTACCCTCAGTAAAGTTTGCTAGGTTGTATAAAGCAATGCTCAGAATAAAATGAAAGGGGATTTTGACAAGAATCCTAAAATTAGGAACTTTAAGATAGGTGACAAAGTCTTGGTTTTCTTTTCCATTCATCGTTCTCCTTTATCAGCTAAATATCATGGGCCATATGAAATTCAAAAGAAAGTTAGCAAAGTAAATTACATTATAAACACTCCAGATCGCAGAAAATCTTCCCAGTTAGTTCATGTAAGCTTGTTAAAAGCTTATGTAACAAATGACCCTACAGGTAGCTCTCTGAGACTCCCTTGTAATAGTATAGATATTAGAAATGACCCTATAGATCCCTGGAAGGAATTACCAAACTCTGAAATAATTTCAGTTACAATCATCCCTTGGACATCTTTAAAGCTCACAAATCAATGGAGTAATGACTCTGATAAATACTTAACTGGATGTGTTTCCAGATACTCTAAGTCAGTGTAACATTATTCAACATGATATCCTACCTGGTACACTTCCCATCCGCCAAGCACCCTATAATCTTCACCCCCTTAAGAAGCAACAGATGAGAGAAGAGGTG
>NW_028234411.1:33614964-33619964 GCF_977035675.1 Penaeus japonicus
CAACACTTAAATGAACAAAGTGCATGTATTGAAGGAAGTGGCTTAATTTCTGCCCAACAAGAGTCGCTTTAATATGTTTATAAATCTTACTTCAAATTAGCGATAGAGTGGAGATGGGATCTTCCACCTGCCTTGTGGATAGGTAAACTACTCTATTCGCATACTCCACCTCGAATTCTGACTCCAAAATAATTACAAAAACGTTGGTATGTGTATGTGTGTACACTTGAACACAGACATACAAACAGACACTTATCATACATTTTGCTTATATCGTCATTAACGTGTTAATTAACTGATATGATAATCTTGACTGTGTAGTAACACTAAAAACGCGATTTTTTTTTTCTCTCTCTTTCAAAGAATAGAAAAGAAAGGAAGAGAAATTCATATAAGGGAAGGAAAAAAAAAATCTTTTGTCTTCCCAAAAGAATGTGTCCAGTCGAATCTTCTGACGCTTTCATGGTCGTCTAATTATTCTTTTGCAGTTTTAAAAGTTGCGCGCGAGAGTTATCATGGGGAACATCTTTTCCTCTCGAACTTTTCGCATTATGTGGAAATAATATCCGAGATGGAGGGAGGATGTGGGTAGGGAGAGAGAGAGAGAGAGAGAGAGAGAGAGAGAGAGAGAGAGAGAGAGAGAGAGAGAGAGAGAGAGAGAGAGAGAGAGAGAGAGAGAGAGAGAGAGAGAGAGAGAGAGAGCAAGAGAGAGAGAGAGAGAGAGGGGGGGGGTAGAGAGAGAAGGGGGGGAGGATGTAGGTAGAGAGAGAGAGGGGGGAGGGGGCGGGAGGATGTGGGTAGAAAGAGAGGAAGAGAGAGAGAGAGGGGGGGGTGGAGGGAGAGAGAGATGGAGGGAAAGAGAGAGAACGAAACGGAGTGAGAGATAGTGAGAGAGAGAGAGAGCATTTGGTTTGTATAGTAGATATAAGAAGAGAAGACAGATGAATAAACAGACAGTGATAGAAGAATTGAAAGATATATATCTTTAGGAAGAAATAATATTTAAAAAAGGGGGATAATGAAAGAGAGGAAACAACAAGGACGGAGAAAAAGAAAAAGAAAAAAAAAAGATCAGCGCTTACATTCGAAACAAGGATCCAAGCTCTGAGGATATTCCAATTTGAATTTTCCAAAGGAATGATGAGAGACGAAACACCCCTTCGAGATACAGAACTTGATGGCGCCATTCGCGTCCCCAAGGTAAAGAGACTTAAACTTTAGCGAAAGGAAACGTAAATGAGATCGTCAACAGAGAGGATTTCGAAGGATTCAAGACTTCCTCCTCCTCCTCCTCCTCCTCCTCCTCCTCCTCCCCCTCCCCCTCCCCCTCCCCCTCCCCCTCCCCCTCCCCCTCCCCTCCCCATCCCCATCCCCATCCCCCTCCCCATCCCCATCCCCATCCCCATCCCCCTCCTCCCCCCTTCTGGTTCCCTCCAGAAAGATCCTCTTGGGAGACACTTTCTCTTAAGGCTCGGTTGAATGAAAGGAAAAGTCCTTCTTCTACCAAGTTTCTCTAAAAGAAAGAAGGAGAGTAAGAAGAAAGTTTTTTTTTTCCCCCTCATCGAGCATCTAAGAAAAGGGGGAAAACAGTTATAAAGAGCAACTGGGCTGTTAGCTTGTGACTACACGCTTTTCATTCTTCATTGAAAGAAGAGGATGGTTTAATTTAAGAACTGCAGCACCCTACCCCCCTCCTATTCTACCCGGACTTCCCTTCACTATTTACCGCTTCATCACTTTTGTCTCCCCCTTTTCCCACTTACACACACACTCCCTTTGCCCCTTCACTAAACATCCCTATAGAAGAAGACGGTGAAAGAGACACGGACTCGTCAACAAGCCTGCGGATAAAGCATGTTTACACATTTTCCCTCTATCGCATTTCCTGTAAACCGACAAACGAAGTCTTAAAATATCTTGGAAGACATTATTAGGGACCTATTTATGGTTGTATTTTCCAGGTTAACTTTTCAAGAGCGAGATAGAGAGAGTGAGGGAGATAGAAAAGGAGGATGAAAAAAGTTAATTAAGTAAAGGAGTATACGTCTTCACAAAAATGCATGTACATAAAATGGTCCAAAACCTTTCTACGACCTTCAATAGTTATCGTGCACTTTCGTTTATTCATAACATTCTCGGGATATTAATACTTCAAGTTCGGTTGCAAAATTCATTGAACACAAAATATTTCATAAAAGTTATATTTTCTGTTTTGTTGTTGAAAAGAGAGGTATGTGAGGTTATGAAATTGAATACGTCCATATATTTTGTTTATTGATTGAGCGTCAAATTTTTGTTTCACTATGAAACCTTTGAAATGAATGATAACCTGCAGTTAAGCTTTCAATCAGTATTCATGAATATGCAAAGCCTTCCGCCTTTAACAAAAAACAGACAGTCCTCGCTTGTGCTTCATAGCATGCAAACATACACACAAACACACATTTAAAACACACACACACACATTAACACACATACACGCACTGACACACATAAAAACACACACACAAATACACACACACACATAAACACACACACACACATAAACACACACACACACATACACACACGCATATTTAAGAATGTATTTTTTCCATTATCTATTCGACCATTTTATTGTCTCAATGCATTGTCACAATTCTACTGCAATCTTTATAAATACATCATGATTATCCTGGAAAATATTTATCTCTTATTACCTTAATTTCTCCGTAGCACAATATATTTACACAATTCAATCAAACCATGCCTTTTCATGTCTATATAAGGGGAACTAATGCATACTGATCAATACCGCTTACCGTCTACCACAAAACATACCACACAGCACATAGAGAAGCTACTGATCCCACTATCACATTGTGCCATGTCACTGACCAAACCACTCCTGCCTACAGCTTGTCCCTAGTGTTTGACAATTGCGAGGCTTCCGTCTGCAGTCTGTTGCACACTTCTGTCATTGCGTCACTGCACAAGCGTTCCAGGAATTTTTACTTTGTTTATTTCCATTCGGTGATCTAGAAGAAAAGTTAACCTTGATGAGGAAATATCTTCCAAAATGGTTTTGAGTTTATCGAAAAAAAAACTTTGTCAGTGACCTGGCTATCCAGAACAGGACACTTCGAGTATAAACCCAATTCTCCAGATTAATAATCGTTGCAGTCAGTCTTCTCTGTCAACATGTCAGTAACAGGTTTGAGACCCATATGTCACCGTCGGTAAGGCTCTCCTATAGATCTTCCTAGCGCCAACAGAGAATTGTTATAAGAGTTGTGAAAATAGATTATTTTATAGTTTTGTATTCACATATACACATACATACATACATATATACATATATATGAATATGTATTTATATATATATACACACACACATACATACATACATATATATATATATATATATATATATATATATATATATATATATATATATATATACATATATATATATATACATATAACTATAACTATAACTATATATATATATATATATATATATATATATATATATATATATATATATATACATATATGTATATATATATATATATATATATATATATATATATATATATATATATATATATATATATATATATATATATATATATATATATATATATATAAAGAAACACACACACACACACACATATATATATATAATGGCATTAAACAAGGCCTCAGACAGAAGGCAAACACAGGCTTAGGCTTTGTGTCTGTTGGCATTTGCTTACCATTCAGAGAGAAGAAAAAAGGAGGGGACGAAAGCCAGGCCAAAGTTTTCTCCGCCTGAGAGCCCGAGGAACCTCCCCTTCGTTGAGGGTACTCGGAGGCAGCAAAGCACAGAGAGAGAGAGAGAAAGAGAGAGAGTGAGAGAGCGAAAGAGGGACGTATCGGCGTTCATTCTTCCCCTTCATTGGCATTTCTCTCCTTGTCGAGGCCGAAAAAACAAAGGCTTTTGATCTACAGCGAAACACGCGGATCGGATGTCCAATATCCCCCGAGCTAAAAGTTAGGGCCATCAGATGACATTTTGCTTTTGCAGGCTAACGCTCGCTCTGTGTCTTTCTGTTTCTGTCCCTTTCTCTTTGTTTGTCTATCTTTCTCCTCCGTTTTTTTATGTTCTCTCTTTACTTGGAATTAAAAAAAAAGAAAAAAAAAAAATTGCTGCCTTTGTCTCATGGCAATTTAGTGTAGTCAAAAAGGATAGAAGACTTGGAATGAAATCTTTTATGGCTGGACTACTTTGGGATTTATTTTATTTCTGTTTTATTTCTTTTAATCTAATTGTGAATATGACCTTCATGGACGTGATATTTGACCGGGTGCGCTAAGTGTTTTGTTTCTATTTTGTTTTTTGTGTTTTTCCTTTTTTCATAGACGTGTTGCTTGTATATAACGATGTTGATATTAATATACATTATATACAGTATATCTTTTTATTCCGATTCATACTTATTCTTCGCAGTTTTCTGCCTCTATTTCCCTGTTTATTTCTCCCTTTCTCTCTCGATGTATGCATTTGTGTGTGTGTGTGTGTTTGTGTGTCTGCTTGTGTGTGTCATTGGATATGTATTATAACACTGAGTCTAAATCCCCTCCCCCCCTCCTAAGAAGATGATCGAATAAATAGGGGAGAGAGAGAAAGAAGCAGAAGAAAGAACTCGAATCCCCCTTGCCATGTTGGGAAGGACCGGGACCTTTGGGTAAAGCACAGAGTCATACATCTCGTATCCATTTGACTCTGAAACGAGGTGGAAATTGTACATTTAACGAGTGAAAAAGCCCAGGATTTCGGCCCTTAGATAAGCCCTAAACGGTTCAAGATCCTAAAAACGCCCGTGGTATGTATGCGCTGAGACCCTCGCTCCCCTAAATAAATGATAATAATAATAATAGTAATAGATAATAAAGTTAATACAAAAATAATAGTAATGTCATTATCCCCCGAGTGAATAGAGGAACAGATCTAACAACCGTGAGCCTATGATGTCGCT
>NW_028234411.1:33632464-33634964 GCF_977035675.1 Penaeus japonicus
GAGGAAAACTAGGCATCTAATTTAAGCAACCCCGCTGGTCAGATAAAATGCCACGTGAGGTCACTGGGAGCCTCACTCTCACACACACACACCTGGATACTCACCCCTCGGATACACACTCCCGTCAGAGACCCCCGCCTTTCCTGTGAGACACACGCAGCCTATCAGAAGACATCTGCCAAGCCATCGCTACCAAGTAAATATTAACATTTCACCTGTACCACTACCCATCAATAAAAAAAAATTCAGATCACCAGACTTTGGCTTCAAAAAACTTTTTGTGATTACCCCTCTCAAAGTGGTGGCAGAAGCAGGATCCACTACAAATAGCTGGAAAAAAGACATTGCCAAACCTGCTATAGCGCAGAGCAGCAAGAATTCCGTAAATGGCAACCTACATCGCAAGAATTTAATAAGACGTAAGGCCATAGGAACACCCAGGCAATTCCAACATCAAGATTTACACACATAAGGCCTGCCTTTGCAGAGAACAAGGAAGAACAAGATCATTCAGACAAGATGGACTCCTCCACACCCGCGCACTTCTCTTCGAAATGTTTCAGCTCGACATTTCTTCACAAAAAAAACGTAAGTACATGCAATGGGCCAATTCTCCTTATTAATTAATTTTCTCTGTGTCCCTCATATACGTGTGCTTATACGTTTTAACAATGAAAGTTAAAACGTTCTCTGTTAGGCAAAGTGCTTTTTTTCTCACACTTTCAATATCGTATTTACATTCATATTGGTGATCGAACTATTCATTTAATAATTTTGTTAAATGTTTTGTATAAGTTGCCGTAAAATGATTTTAAAGAGAGTAATTTCGTATGTTTCAATTCCTTCTATGATGCTACATAATCATTTGTATTATCGACTTCTATAATTCTACAGATCCCTATGTATGTATGAGTCTGAAAGTTGGTCAGTATTTTAAGGAATATTTCACTGATAAATCTCCCCCCCCCCTTGCTCCTCACATACGCGTACCGTAGAAAAGCCGCCGCGTCGCATCCCAACCCCCTCCCCACCCCCGCTACCTGACTGACCCTTAGTACAGATGTCGGGTCATATATCATTTGCTTTATTGTTTGATTGGTACAACAATGAAACCTTCAGAAAGGCTTGACAAACCAGCCTTGTCAATCCTGATGTCCCATACAACCGTAATTTTGAAGACCAACGTTCCTTCACAACCGTGCGGGTTTCGTTGCACAATCAGAGAAGGTTTAGGTTTGTTAAATCTTCGCATTTATGTTGTCAGAGAGATATAGTAAAAGCGCACTATCCTCTCTTTCCTTTCATTTTTGATATTCATATTAACCATATGGAATATAGAAAATGAATTATGCTTTCTCCTTTTGTTATTCATATTATAATTCTATAATTTAATATCATTCTCAATTAGTTCGTATTTGGTCTATTTTAAATTGTCTCATTATAATAGCAAATTCGAATTTTATTCATTTTATTCATGTATCATATACATTAGTTAAGCTTAAGTAATTCACACGTCGAACAAACACAATAAGCCGTAAAAGACTTTCCCGAGACGTTTCGTTTCGCTGTGAGTCTTATCCAACGAGTTAATCATTGCACAAAAAAAAAAACTCGTCTTGGATAAATTTAATGACTATCATCCTTTTTTCATTACTTGTATGATTCTGGTGCGAATTCATACTTTTCGCTTAAGCTATAATTTCGTCGGTCGAACGCAGTATAGCATAAAACGTTTCCCTAAATACAACCGCAGACGCTATGGGTTGCCGTAAGACTTTGTACATGCAGCGAGCAAACTATCAGATTGCAGATTGAACGGAATAATCTCAATTCAGATCAGTCCCTCATTATTATTATTATTATTCGCGTGTGTCGAGTGTGAATTCAAAATTATCTACGAAGTTGATAATATTATAATAGCTAATTATTATGTAAGTACTGATATCAATAAATTAATTCACTGTAATTCGGTAGAGGATGCCTCACCCACAATATTCTTTTTATCGCCCTAAGCTTGTCGAAAGTAAAAGTGGAGAGTTATTAACATTGTATTTCTATAAACTAACAGTTATTCTTAATCTTGTATTAACTCATCTTACAACTTTGTTCACGAACATACTAGACACTACGACAGTGTTATGGCATAAAACGAGTTAATGAATTCAGATAGGAATTCGGTGGGACGACTCAGTGCCACCCTTAATAATTTTTTTTATTGCCCTAAGTTTGTTGATACAATAATGTGATAGTTATTTGCACAACTGTTAACTGTATTTTAGCATCCTCTCTTATTTATTCTGAGACTCTCAGTGGTTCAAGTAAACCTTTGACGGTTGCCACTGTCGTCTCCCTCTACCTGAGAAGCTAGTAGTTCAAGTTGTCCCTTGCGGGTCACTGCAAGCATCTCCTGTCATTATCTATTTTTATTAGATTAAAATAAAATCAACTTAAAAAAAACTGCAAAGCAAAGAAAGAAAAACAAAGTAAAAAAATATATAAG
>NW_028234411.1:33677464-33679964 GCF_977035675.1 Penaeus japonicus
TATAGTAATGAAAGTCTTAATATGATAATGATAAGAAGAATTAATGATATTTATAAGCCTAATTATATTATTGATGCTAAAAGAGGATTACTAATGCAACCATCGTACTCCTAAGGACAGGAGTAATAAAATACTACTAATAATTATTGTCACTTTAATTTAGATTGTCATTATCTATTGCTGTTCCCACCATGGTCGTAATTATCCATATTATTACTGTAATTACAACTGTCATCGTGATGATCATTACCCTTATTATCATCATGGTCATCATTAAATTGATTTTCTCCTGCTCCTTATCCCTTCTATCCTTTTCATTGTCATTCGATCTATATCTATGATTCTGCGATGATGATAATTAATAGTCTTATTTTTCATCTTACTATCATCATTATGATCATTTTCATTTTTCCTTGTTATTGTTATCCCTATCATTTTCCTTATTATTTTTATCTTTATCCTTATCATTATCATCATAATCATAATTGTTAAATCATTATCATTTTCCTTATCAATTTTATTATCATCATCATCCTCCTCATCATTAATAGTATCGATACCATTCTATCATCGTAACCGTCGTCATCATCCTCAGAAATCATGTAAAGGGAAAAAACCCTCTGTCAACTTCCACTGCATTTCTATTTCCATCACTGTTGATGCAGCACCTTCATCGTTATCATCATCTCTCTCTCTCTCTCTCTCTCTCTCTCTCTCTCTCTCTCTCTCTCTCTCTCTCTCTCTCTCTCTCTCTCCCTCCCTCTCTCTCTTTCTCTCTATCTATCTATCTATCTATCTATCTCTTTCTCTCTGTCTCTCTCTTTCCCTCTCTGTCTCTCTCTTTCCCTTTCTGTCTGCCTTTTTTTCTCTCTATCTCCCTCTCGCTCTCTGTCTCTCTTTCCCTTTCTGCCTGCCTCTTTTTCGCTCTGTCTCTCTCTTGCCCTCTGTCTCTCTTTCCCTTTCTGTCTGCCTCTTTTTCGCTCTGTCTCCCTCTCGCTCTCTGTCCCTCTTTCCCTTTCTGCCTGCCTGTTTTTCACTCTGCCTCCCTCTCGCTCTCCCGGAGTGCTTGGCATCTATCTGCAAATCACACCCGGTGTTAGTATAACAAACAGTGCTATAACAGCGGTTGCTAATGACGTGATGCTGTCATCAGACACAGAAATGTCAACAGCATTACCGCTCAGCGCTCTCCGTTCAGCGAAACAGGACTAGAAGGGGGAGAAACTAGGATAAGGGGAAGAGGGATGGGGTGGATAAGATTAGGGGAAGCTGGAGGGGAGAGGAGAGGCAAGATGGAGAGTTTCTGGTAAGGAGAACTCTAAATAGGAAAGGACAGGGAGAGAGGAAGCGAGAGGGGAAGCGGGAGAGAAGAGAAGGGGAGGGCTGGAGAGATGTGAGAGTGAGGGTGAGGGGAAGGGAGATGCGGGGAAGGGACGGTGACGGAACTATAAAAAAGAGAGTAGAAGGAGATGAGACAGGAGCAGGGGAGGTGGTAAGATGAGGAAAAATGAGGCAGGGAGAGAGAATAGCGAAGAGAGGCCCACTGAATAAGAAGTGCAGGGTTGATAACGATGTGAAACAAGTCAATATTATTCATTATTCATCTCCCAGTCCTTAGTTACACTGAACTTATTTGTTATCATTATCGTTTTCGTTATCATGAATCATTGCTCTTTATTCTTCTATAGTTTTATGTATTCTGAAATGTATGGAATTGAACTGATCTACTAATGTCACTGAAAGATTGTTCCTTGGCTGCTCAGATAACAATATGACCATTGGAAATATTCACATAACATAGTCAGCTGCTACCAATCAATTTTTATTTCTGCAATAATGCACATAACCTATTAATAAACTCATCAGGTAATATTTACCTTCATTCAAACCAACATGGAGTTTGATACAATAATAGTGATAATTGTTAACAAAGAGTTATATATCATTTGGGAAACGCTAATTTATACATGTGATTCCGTGCCAAAAACAGAATACTAACGATTTGCCTTTTTGATATTAAAAATGCTTATGCAGTCCTTGTTTAAAATGCGTCTATTAGGCCTGGGCAAATTGCTTGGGTTAACTTCATACAGTGGCTGTTCCTGAGTTAATCGAAAAATAAGTGCAAAAATACACACACTTGTAGTCAGTCCTGCATCTTAAACGAAGCACTGTAAGATGAGAGAGAAGGAGAGAGACTCAAAATATTTAAATCTACCACAAATCAGTAGTGGATAACAGAATCATTTTTAATGAAGATATGAATACCCTTTCTATTCAGTATCATAATGATAACAAAAATTATATAATAATGAGATTTACAAGAAAAATGAATAGCAAGCAATAGCATGTACTCAATGAGCCTGACCTTGCTGTAGTGAATATTCCTTCAATCTTGATTCTGACGTTAATCATTGATCGATCACCGCCAAAATCTGATCACTTGGTGCCTATTCGTAGAGTAGTCTATCCATTAAGTTTCCTCATAATCAGACATAAT
>NW_028234411.1:33699964-33702464 GCF_977035675.1 Penaeus japonicus
CTCTCTCTCTCTCTCTCTCTCTCTCTCTCTCTCCTTCTCTCTCTCTCTCTCTCTATCTATCTATCTATCCCTATTCTATCATCTCCCTTCTCTCTCTCCTCCTCCTCGTCTCTGCTCTCTTCTCATCTCTCTCTCTCTCTCTCTCTCTCTCTCTCCTCTCTCGGATCTCTCTCTCTCCCTCTCCTCTCGTCCTCTCTCTCTCAAATCTCTCTCGACTCACTCTCTCTCCCTCTCTCTCCTCTCTCTCTCTCCCTCTCTCTCCTCTCTCTCTCTCTCTCTCTCTTTTTCTCTCTAGACACTGAAATTACTTCTAGGAAATAGGATTTTCCGTCCGGGATTTCTATAGGTATAAAAGTCGTTCAAATTTGCATGCCGTGGCGGTAAACGCAATATTCTTTCTCTCCTTGCTTGCACGCGAGGATACATTCCGCCTTTCAATTTAGATTTAATCGTGCAAAGGTGAGGAAAAAAATGATGTTGACTCGGAATAATGATTTTTAACCTGATGTTGTTAGCAACGGATGATTACTTGATTGGCTATACCCCTTACTTTTTTTCTTTCTTTTATTGAAAAAGTGAAATTCATTTAGGTAAAGACTAGAACGCAGCAATGAAAAACGTTTCCATTGCAGTTGAATGTTGTACTTATCATATCATCATCACTACCACTGTCATCATTGTCATTATTGTGATTATCATTATCAGTATCATTTTCATTACCATCATCATCATGATTATGAATAATAAAACTATAATCAATTTAATTATTGCCATAAAAAAATCATTATCATTATCGTCATAATCTTAATTCTAGGACTCATCATGGTCAGAGAATTCGCAATCGACTCTCCGATCGAACAATTTTACAAAGCATTGTAGATCCATAAGTTTTCTTGAACTTTCTTTTCAATGAGGAATACACTTAACAAGGTAACTTTTATCTTCACCCTGAAAATCACTAATTTATCTGACTATGATAACGGCAAATGTACATAATAAGAATGGGCATAAGTGAAATTGATATATAATACACAGTGCTAGTGGGCCTGTATATCGAAATATGCATGTCATAGCTACTGTATCAGTATCATTTCATTATTAAAAAAAAAGAAGCAACACTTTATGGTTTGGAAGACGGCAGAGAATTAGGAAGTGGCTGGCGACGCAAGGGGGATAGAGACGCGCAGTGGCGGATTACCGATCAAATTAACCAAGATCAGCCTTAAGGGTCCCAAGCCTCGAAGGGCCTAGCCATTCTATCAGAAAGGGTATGTTCTTAATGTATATTGGCATACCTTCATTACATTGAGTGACAAGACACTTTTAGGTCGTCCTTTTATATCTTCCTGATTGGCAATTTGATATGAGTGTGAGATCCCAAAGGTCTTGATCCGTGACTGGTGTCGTGAACTAATGAGTGACGTGATGTAGCGAGTGGTGGCGGCCGTGAGGTGAATGAGCGCGGTGGTATATCACAACATAAATTGAGCTGCGTCGCAATACACTCGACCATGTTGGAAAAAATGGTTTCAAAACAACAACAACAACACTACACACAAGAGAGCTCGACTGAAAGAAAAGACGGCAGTTTCGAAACCCTCTTAGTCTCCGCCACCATGTCTGCGGAGGCTGAAGTTCCTGAAAGCCCTCCTTCGCCTCCTCCTCGAGACTAGTGCCTCATCCTCACAGAGACTTCTCGTGCTTAGAGGGTTTCTTCTGCCAATGTCCTTTGCAAATTGCAAATGACCAGCTTAATGTCAGAGTAACTTTATGAGCACACCGTAGGAGTATCAATGCCCTTGGTAAATGTCCTTAGTAAATTGCAAATGGCCAGCTTAATATCAGAGTAATGTCTTCGTAGACAATGAAAGAATGAATACAGTATTCTAACGTGTGTCAGCTTCTTCTGGATTCTTTATGATGTATTCAATAATCATATATCTTCCAACGTTATATTTGTTTATAAATCGTTTAGAATTTACCTGATATCAAAATGGAACAATAAAAAGAGAAAAAAAAATTATGTTTTTTTTCCACTTGTTGTTAATCGGTGTCATTACTTCTATGATTACTACGGTTTTGTCATCATCACAATTCTCATTACAAGTTTAATTATTTTCATTGCCATTATTATTGTTGTTATTAGTGTAGGGATTATGTGTACCATTAGCAGTGGAGTTTTCGCCTCTATCATTATTATCACCAACAGTATCTTTTTAACTATATCATCTTTAATATTGTCATTATTAAATGTTTTATTATTATTGCTGTTGTTGATATTACTGATATCATCATCATCATTATTATCGTCATCATTATCATCATCATTATCACTTTTGTTACTTTTAAGATTATAATTGTTATCATTATTATCATTATTATTATTATTATTATTATCATTATTATTATTATTATTATCATCATCATTATCGCCAATGTTATTATCATTATATTAGTAGTAGTATCATTGTTATCAAAATAATCATTAATATATTCATGA
>NW_028234411.1:33747464-33749964 GCF_977035675.1 Penaeus japonicus
TCCCCATCTCAAAAGAATGAGAAGATATGATTATACATTTCATATTTCACAAGTAATACAATTTCTCTGGGTTATGTGATATAAACAGGTGCTCAGGAATCACTATAGAGTTACCAAAGCCATATACATCGAATTTTAAGGAATGCTAGATGGGTGACTCTCCAAAGTAAGACCCCATCAAGCGATGCTGTGGCCAACAAAAATAACCTAACCGTATAAGGCAAGATAAAGCTTAGAAAAGTTTCTTATTTCACGATAAATCTTCAAGGGGAACGACAAGTTCTATCTTGCTTGAAAATTCAGAAGTGAGGTCTCTGACTTTACCCGAAGCGCGAAGGCGTTGGCATCGATGGAGATAGCTGTGCGAGGATTGAATTCGTAGGACTCCGTTAAGTAACTGTGACTTTAATACCATTTCGAGCAAATCTTTTACTATACCTAATATTATTTCACAAGCTCTACGGACGTTACCGTAGTTTTTGGTCTTATTTTAACGCGTCACCTCCATATTTTAAGAAAAGGTGTAATGACAAAGCACAGCAGCAATCATTTTTATTCGTTATTAATTTGTGTCACATATTCATACAACACAAACCAGATCATTCTTGTACATACATTGCCACACTCCACCTTGCCAGAAATCGCGTATTAGTTCACTCGTGAGACTCGTGAGCGCATTAACATCTTACATATTTTATCATAAATTTCTCTTGTCATATCTTATTATACATTTCTCTTATTAGATCTTACCATTTATTTCTTTGATCATATCATATCATATATTTTTTTCTCTCTATTAGTTTAGATATGATATATAAGAGTCCATGTAAAGAATATTCCCTTACTTTCTCCTTGGGTATTTCCTGACGACACTTTGCACGGGAGTTGGAGACTATAGCCGAGGTGCTGAGGTGTCTTAGGAGTGTGGCGAAAATGGCCTCACTTCCTGTTCCTAAGTTCACTCAAGTTCACTTCGTTTGATTTCCCTCTAGTCCCTGAACTCGGCGAATCTCTTCCTTCGACTTGCACTCTTCGTGTTTGTGTATTTTGCGTTTGTTTGGGGATGCTGTTCTTTTAGTGCTGGTTTGATTAGTTACTGTTTTTTTATTTGTGTGGTGATTGGTTGGAAAACGAAAATTGAATTTATAAGTTTGATTATGACTTTTAGAGATTGATGTGTGTCAGAAAACTGCAATGTACTGAATTAAGGAAAATGCTCAGTCGATTTCTTTTTGTTTCACAGCTTTTTCAATCCCTTACAAGAAAAGCTAAAACCTAAAGACCAAAAGGCAGATTTTAAAACAATGCAGAACACACGGAGCTTTAAAAGTTCTTCGTCGCCGGCTGGACCCCACACTCGGTCCTCAACTTATTACGTTGTTATGGAAAAGCGGGAGACTGGAATGATCGACCACAGAGCTCATTCCCCGATCCTGATTCCATTTAACTTTCTGTTGTTGCTGAGAGTGAATAATGAGTTCTGTGGTCGTTCGTTTAAGATCTCCCGCAATGCTTACACTCGAACAACAACTCTCTAATGCGTGTTTTGAACTGCACGCTAAAAGGAATGGCTTCAGAATGGCGTTCCCGAAAGTGGGTTGAACAGTCTCGCTGCTGCAATAGAGACGCAAAAGAAACTACTTTAAGGCTTAGTAAATATAAGCTTTTGGTTATCGATATCCCTCTCAAAATGGTCGGGACTGACTTGTTATTTTTCTGAGTGGTTCCCTCGGAGAATGGGAGCGGGGAGGGATAGGGGGAGGAAAGGGAAAGAGGCAAAGGGAGTGAGTGTGAGGGGGAGAGAGGGGGAGGGAGAAAGAGAGGGAGAGAGAGAGAAAGAGAGAGAGAGAGAGATAGATAGAGAAAGAGAGAGAGAGAGATCGAAATATATACAGTGACAGAGATAAAGACTGAAACTGAGACAAAGGTGGGAGACGGGGGAAAGGGTAAGGAGATAAGGAAAATAAGAAAAAAATAATTCAAGAAATAAAACTAGATAAATAATCAGATCAAATAGATAACACAGACTGAATGGAGTGAGAGAAAAAAGAAAGAAAGAAAATAAGAAAAAGCGTCTAAGAAATAGCGCTAAAAGGTTGATCCGAAACACTTTTGACCGCTATGAAGACAGACAGGGAAGGGGGGGATGAAGAGGGAGGTGGGGAAAGAGAGGACGAGGGGGGTGAGGAGATGATTGATCCTCCCCATATCAGAAGGGAACCTGTTCTCAAGGGAAGAGCGCCTTTTCCCCTCCTCCCCCCTCCTCCTCCCTTCCTCCTTCCATCAAAATAGAGGAGAGAAAAAAAAAATTGAAGAGCGTATAGTGATAAATCTATTTAAGAACAAAAGTGGAAGGGCTTGATGGACGGTGTTCGGTCCTGCTGACGCGGAGTTCTGGCACGGAGACTAAGCCCCCGCCCTTTCCTCTCTCTCTCTCTATCTCTTTCTCTCTCTCTCTCTTTCTCTCTCTTGCTCTCTCTCTTGCTCTCTCTCTCTCTCT
>NW_028234411.1:33802464-33809964 GCF_977035675.1 Penaeus japonicus
TACAGTCTGATCTGCATGAGGAATGTTACGAGTGTCAAAGAGAGGTGCATCTACCTTAATATATCCAAACAAAATTCTACAATAAATTAAAAAACAAAAAAACAAAAAACAGCCAGGACTGGTACTCTATTTGGATATTTGCCAATTTCATTACAAACTCGACTCCATATTCTCATCCCTTAGTCAACGAGATATGTGATATTTACTACATCTGTAATTGTAGATGTAATAAAATGTACGATTATAAAGGTTCGACCTGCAGTGTATTCGAGACTTTCTGAGGCGAATCTTATTGCCCTTTCTGCTCGACAACAAGTCGTGGAAAAGAGGTCGAGCTCAATTCCAGTCAGTGTCTTAGGATAAATGGACGCCGGTGTAATATCTGCTGTTGTCTGCATGGAAGTTTTGGTGACAGGAAAACTGCTACATCGCAGCATGGGTGGCGCGTCATGTCATTATAATCCATTCCAATGAATGAAGAGAAGATTCCTCCACAACGGTGAGACCCACATCAACTTTGTCGATCCAAATACCGCCATGCACATATAAACGATCAAGTCATATTGGAACAAAGTGAAAGGATCAAATAAGACGGATCTGCAGTGATCTAATAATTTAGTAAGGAATTTTCTAAGCTTGGTAATCTTGTAAACAGAGAAATATCAGTTGTACAAGATACACAATAAAACTTCAAAGGGGGTCTGCTGAAGAACTTTATAAGGACAAAGGAAACTACACAGCTGAGATAAATAACGGTGACATTCTGGAATAATTACATGGGTAAAATAATTTTAGGCCGGCGGGCTTGGCAAAGTCAGGTAAGATTCGTTATGGCCTAAAAAGTTGTCAAAAAGAAACAGTGAAAATGTATAATGCTATGAGCAAAATAAGATCATCTTAAAATCATCTCAGTTGTAAGTTAATCAATTACGATATATGATAAGGTGTCGATAGAGTCTCAAAGATAATAATTATGCTATAGGTTAGCCAGGTAGGTAAACTCGTTCCGCATAGGATAAGACACGTTTTACTATTAACGAACCCAAGGGATTCATAGGTAATAATTTGATATATTCACCATTATATGGTAAGTAATTTCCCAAGTTATGTCCTGAAGTAAAAATATATACAGATGATGAATATAGTTAAATCGAGAATGTTTATGTGCGGGTCATAATAATAATATTGGAGAAACAGGAAGCAGAGGATAATTCCTCAGTGCAATGATATTTGCTTAGCATTCCATCACCTTCTAAATTACATGATTCTGCAAAATTTGTTCTTTGAAATTACTTCTTTTCATCCATACATATTCCGCATTTGTGACACTGAATATCTGTTTTACCCCGTTAGTTACTTGAGCCACATCTCTTTAACACAAACGGTCAAAATGAGACATGCTTTCGCAAACAGTGAGTGAGTTTCATCCGAAAATATTTACAATTATATCTCATTACTTTTGAAGTAATCATGCAACTTCTTTGTCAATATATCTCGTCATAAACAACATACTAAACATACATAAATATATGTTGCAAAAAAATAGTATGGAAGGGGTCTTTAAAAAAATAAATAAAATTATCATAACACATTAAGTTCTACACCAATTCTTCCGAGTCATGGAAACCTCTCTAGGTATATGCGTTTAAATAAACAAACATAGATTTGTATATAATGAGTGTACCTTATTTTTCTGAACATTGATTGCTAATAACAGCGTATGACATACAGAAAGTAGTTTCTTTAATTTCTTTTAAAGGGAAACATTAATATAATTCAAAACCTGACTCCGATAACGATTTTATATCACCTGATCGGGTACAGTAGCATCCCTAGTCACCTTATAGGGCCGTTTTTTTAAACTTCGTACCGGCCCGAACGAATACCTTACCAACCCGAATATGAAAAATCGGATTAGTTAAACGGAATTTGTTTGGGCTCGCCCGAAGATATTATAGCCACCCTAACGAAAAAAAATGCGATCGGCTAACCCTCCCCAGAGCCGTCCCGAATCGAAATTATTACAACAAAAAAACAAAAATTATCGAGTCTTCTCTAATAAAACTAAAACATTTATATGAAACCGACTGTATTTTAATTCATACCAATAGTAGGCTTTGCAAAGTGGTCTCTTAAATCATCAGATTTTTGTCGAGAGACTTTTGTTGACAACCATTGAATTTTGGAACCACATCAACAGCGTTCCACGAATAATCAAGAAACGAAACCTGTCTCCTGAGCTCTTATCTACGACTTCGTGGCCATCAAAAGTCAACTTCAATGCTGAACAAACGACACCAATAACATTTTTAAGAAGGAAGAAGCACATAAGAAGTGGTTGACGTGCATTAAATAGACATATTTAGGCCAGTGAGGTGAAGGTACTGTCAGCCTGTACCGTTGTCCAGTATCGCGGTTTTCTTGCTTCCATCAGCTGGTTATCACTCCCACTTAAAAATAGTTGTTAGAAAAACGGAAATCAGTCATTAAACTGTATTTCATCATGGTATTGTCATCCTTTAATGTACTTAGTTTGTGCAGAATCATTAAACTCCTATACTTTGATGTCACATTTAATAGAAAAATCATAATTTACATTTTTGCCAAGTAAATAAATTGATATAGGATTTGAGTCAGTTTTTTAAATTATTATTTGACGTAAATGAAACCTATGTGCAATGATTTATATATCTGAAGTTAATGCTATCAATTAATTGTTCAGAATATGACCTTATGAAGCAATTTTGTGGCCTCCATGCTTTATGTATATTTGGGAATTGTGTACTATTGTGTGAATCCTTCTTTATTATAGGTAATAATGGTAATGTGGACCAAGTGTGAGGAAGTGGAGGAGGTCTGTCTGCCACGTTTAGTGTGAGAGAATAGAAGGATCCAGTTGTCATGCAGTCAGAGGAGGAGTTCTTGAAACGTTATCAACTGCCCAAGAAGCAGTGCACCAGAAACCTGCTTCAGAAAATCAGCAGAAAATTACCCACCAGCAAGAGATGGCAGAGGTAATTATCTTTCAAAATAATGCTGGTTATACAAAATATTATTAGTATAAATATGATATAAAATGTATATACTAATGTATGGGTGTGTGGAATTTAAACTATGGTGCTGATACATATTTTCTTTTATTTTTAATAGGTTGCAGCTTGTGTTATTGTTGCATAATCTAGCCACAACTGAGAATATTGATATTGCCAAAGAAGAAGACCACATATGAACTAAGAGCATGAATGCAGTACACTGCGAAATAATGATAATCGTTTAGGGTTTGATGTCAGAAAATGTTTGTGAACAATGGTTTTAGGATGGCTTATAGCAGTCAGAGAATTTCTGGATGAATCATTAATTTCCACTTTAAGCATATTTCCTACTTACTTTATATTACCTGTATAATAAAAAGAATTGCTTATAGTAAAATTGCAGTAATTATTTTTGGTATCAGGAACCGTCATATTCAAACAATTTTTACCTTTATCATTGTTTATAAGTGAAATAAGACCTTGTCAGAAACCTTGTCAATCAGTGTTTTTTTTCTGATTCTTTAATTAGTAAAATGAGACATATTTCTGTTTTGAAATATTTCCTTATCAATGGAACCATAGGATATGTCAAGATATATATATATATATATATATAATATATATATAACTATAATATATATATATATATATATATATATACATTTTTTTTAAGTCGCAAATAACTATGTGCAGATTTTTTCTCTCTTTTTTGTGTGAAATGCGACTTGTCTATGTACTTATATTGACTTATATTTAGTTATTTACCTAACTGGGAAGTGTCTAGGTTTTCCTTTTTGATGTCTGAAGTCATGTTATTTAGTCTGTTGCATTAGTTATTAGTGGGATATGAATTTTCTAGTAAAAACATTTAAATTATATATGCAAAAAGAGGCCTTTGCATGTATGTTTTTGATTACTTTTATCATAAGAATGAAATAAAAGAGCTATGTAGATTTTGTTGTTTTATTTCATGCTTTTGCAGCATTTATGTTTTTTCCGGATTTTGTGCCATGAAGTTGCAAATATTGCTTTGCATCACCTAAAAATGAAATTATTTCATCTGCAACCCTTTAAAGTCACTTGAAACTCTTTCTGCAGATGCTCGAACTGCTTCACAAGACTTGGAGAATTCCTTTCTAATTTCATTCGCCTGTAAGAGTTGGGCATCATGGAGCTTTTTGTTGTTCAGCCTAATATCCCTGTAGCATTCCTCCCTCTCTGAGGTTTGGTCCCTCTTTTTGCCCTTCCTATGAGTTGTTGAAGAAGGTGATGAAATGGTTGAAGGAGATGGTGGTTCACCACAGGCAGATGGTGGAACTGGGGTCAGTGGTGGAGCTGTTGGCAGAGAGGGTTTTCTAGGAATTGCAGGAGGTATAGAAAAGTCCTGCTGTCTGAATGAAGGACCTTCATCAACCCATTCTGAAATTGACATAAATGAAGAAATGATAGCGATTAAACGTTTTAAAATCTGTTTCTACAGAGTTACATGTGTGGGTGGGTGGGTGACAGACATACACATATTTGGCGTAGCTGATTCTGAATCATATCAAAGAATGTAGATGAAACGCTGACACAAGAGAAAACATAATTCTAATATTGCAACTGCTTATCGTTGATTTCTAACCTGAATTGTTTGCTGATGCCTCGTGTTTATTCATGAGTAATCTCTTTATATAATTCAAATAAATTATCCTTTATCACAATATGTATGTTTAATATAACAAACACGCAGAAAACGTTCAATATTACTTACGTTTCGCGCATGTACTCCCAAGCTCGATTTAGCTGAGTTGCTGTATAGATGGCATTAAAGCTGGCAGTTATGCTCTTCCGTGCTTGCTGCTTGCGACTGATGATCCCAGGGTCGTACATTTTTTAATCTATGCGATGACTATGGTCAGCGATTAGAGAAATCAACATTTTTCTCTGATTTTCCGTGAGGGAACTAGTTTTATCCTTCCCGCTCGCCATGGTTGTTCGATCATCTGGCGCGCTTTCTGCGTACGCAGGGTTACCAACTGTTGCAAATATTCGGACCGCCCGAAAACGTTTTGGGGCCGGCTCACCAAATTCAACTCACAATCAAACAAATAACACAAAAAAAAACAAAAACAATTGTCAACCCCCAAAATATCACCTACAACATCAAAACAACAACAACAAAAACAACAAGCAATCTTCACAATACATCAAAATCTAACAACAAACAGGACAAACAAATCACAACAACATATCAACGTCACCACAGATTCTAAAGACAAAAAAACATCACACACACACAACCGCTCACATAAAGCTCACAATCAAACAAAATACAAAATAAAGAAAAAAGCTCAATCAATAAATCCAAAAACAACACAACCATCACACAATCAAACATACCCACCCACTGCCTTGACGTTTAAAAAAATCGATTTGAGTTTTCGGGCCGGCCCCACGCAATTTATTTTCGGGTTGGTAACGCCCGAAACCTGATGTTTAAAAAAACGGCCCTTAGACTGACTGGCTTTCTCCATTAATCACTCATATGTATGTATATATATATATATATATATATATATATATATATATATATATATATATATATATACAAACAAAAATATATACCTATATGTTAACAAAGACATAAAGGGTTGTTGGGGGTTTCACAGTGTATGAGAGAATGGGTGATTAATGGTGCGTGTTTGGGGATTGGGAGGGTTCGGCTCTTTGCTTCTCCTCGCTGGAGGGTTCCTTTTGACCCGCCACGAAGTTGACTTATATGTATGTATGTATGTATATATATATATATATATATATATATATATAAATATGTATGTATGTATGTATATATATATATATATATATATATATATATATATATATATATGTATGTATACATATATAAGATATATATATATATATATATATATATATATATATATATATATATATACTGCATATGTATTTATATAAATATATATATCTATATATATATATATATATATATATATATACATATGCAGTATATATATATATATATATATATATATATATATATATATATATATATATATATATATATATATATATATATATAATATATATATATACAGCGAGGAGAAGCAGAGCCTAACCCTCCCAATCCCCATACACGCACCATTAATCACTCATATGTATGTATATATATATATATATATATATATATATATATATATATATATATATATATATATATATGTATGTATGTATGTATGTATGTATGTATGTATATAAGTTTTGTGAATACATTAGTTAATTTGTATTTGAAAAATCTTCAAATGGAAGATGCAAGTCCTGCCCCCAGAAAAGGGTATCTCAGTGTCAATGTGGAACTGACTTTTATAAATCATCTATTTACAGTCTCTATAACATTGGTTGATAGTTGTAGTTGCGTAGTTTATCACCTAATCAGCTAGAGCAGTTAGCCAGGCTGACCCAATATAATCGCCCAAGCTATTCTGGCTGTCCGGTATTTCGTCCACGATTTGATATATCGACTTCACGAACATTGATAACAGAGCCCCACACCCTTGTTGCGCTGCAGTCGGGATATTTCGTGTTGTGTAGTGTTTTTTTTTTCTTTCTTTTTTTTCTTTTGTGTGTGTGTGTGTGTGTGTGTGTTGAAACTGAAGAATTAGGAATTTTTGTTTATATATTCTTAACTAATAAATACATATTCTTAACTAATAAATTTAACAAACTGTTTTTCGATTTTATTCAAGTACCTCGATTGACCTCCTGTTCTACGAAAGGATCATAAAAATCTTTAAAATGAAGCTAAACCCTGGATAAAAGATGTAACTACAACAATATAGTGAACATAAATGTCGATTTATCATCTGACCTTTAGGGATGCCATGAAACCCATTAGTGGCCCCTGGGTTAAGAAACCCTGTTAAGCAACATAATCCGAAACTCGGCTAAAACTCAATGGAGACTTAATATCTTCTCCGGACACTTTGGAACCCTGACTGATAAGGGCTATTTTCGATACGACTGTTATAAATGCTTTACACTTAACCAACCTTGGTGAAAATCTCACGAATATTTCAATGTGTTTATAAACACACTCCCTCAATTAGACCACAACGCGCCATTCAAATTTAAGTAATGCCAACCAGCTTGATTAATAGCACCAGTTAAGCAGGTTAGATAAATAGTAAACATGACACCACAATCCTGTTATGTTCTTACTCTCTCACACACTTCGACGACTTTCTCTCTCTCTCTCTCTCTCTCTCTCTCTCTCTCTCTCTCTCTCTCTCTCTCTCTCTCTCTCTCTCTCTCTCTCTCTCTCTCTCTCTTATATAACATATAAATACTAGATTTGTACATGTGCATATGTCGTTTTCATGAATTGAAAAAGAGAAGCTTGTAGAAAGATTGTTTCCTACCGCTTGCCAGATATTCAGCGAGCTTTCAATGTGGTGAAAAATCGTTCATCCGA
>NW_028234411.1:33818570-33821070 GCF_977035675.1 Penaeus japonicus
GTGAGCTCCTGACCAAAACAAAAAAAACAAAAAAAAAATTCGGGTAGGTCATCTATAATTCGCAATTCTTGTATTGTTATATATATTTATCTATTATATATATATATATTATATATATATATATTATATATTATTTATACATTATATATACTATATATGCCTATAGACATTATATAGAAGGTAGTGTGTGTATATACATAACATATTATATATTATATATATTTATATAATATCTATATCTATATAATATATACTATACATTTATTACAAATATATATGTATCTCCATATATATATAGGTGTGTGTATATACATATATATTAGATATTTATCTATATATATATATATATTATATATATATATATATATATGTATTTATATGTATATATACTACATATAATACATTCATACATACTTATATATATATATATATATTTATAAATATATCTCTATATATATATATGTATATATATATATATATGTATTTTTTATGTTTTATGTTTTTGTATGTGAAACCACGTGTGTATGCGTGTATAAGATAACGCCCCCAGGTGCACAACCCCGCTCTCACATCGTTTTATCACCTTCATCAAACTCTTAATGAGTCGCAGCAACGTAAACAGAATTCACCGTGATACTTCAGCATCAAAGCGATGTCATTCCTAACTTTCCCAAGAGCAACTTAAGAGATTTAAGCTGACACAGACCTTACCTGTTCAACCTGGAGCGTCAGGGAGGATGTGAGAAGAGAAGAACAATGATCTGACAGAAGAATATTTGATCGTTCAAGGGCTATTCTCAATGAAGCTCACACGTTGAGAGGTACGCGAGGAGATGTAAGAGACAAGGTGTCACAAGGTCGAGGAGGTACAAGTGGAAATGAGTGTCGGCTTTGAAATAAGTTCTATTCCATTTACAATTGAGAACTCTCCTGGGTCTTATTATATTGTTTACATGTACACGTGTAAACACTATATTCATGTGACACACACACATACACACACACACAGATACACACAAGCTCAAAGCAAAGAGTCAGATATGCCGAAGATTTGAAGAGGGCACGGAAGAAAAAAAAAAAAAAAATCTGCTCTCTAGTACACTTAGGAAGACAGAATTCAAAACACAGATTAAATAGCATGCTAAAAATATAGCAAACTAGGCAGATGTGAATATCTACTTAGTAATTCGCTAAACGCCACAAATGTTCATATGGTTTAAAAATTTAAGTCTGGGCCCGGATATTTCAAACAACTTAAGATATCGTAGGCCCGCGTAGCCAGGCCACGCATGTCCTAAGTCGAACTGCGAGCTCCAAAACATTCTAACCGCCTTCACGTGACGTCACAGAACCTCCTAGTGCGTTCTGTAGCGGTGTGAGCCCGGAAATAAGTCATAATAGATCCAACTTGTGCAAGCGAATTATGTTTAAATAATGTCTGATTGGCCGCGGCAGGCACAATTTTAGGTGTCCTATTAATTTGCATTGCATCTGTGTCACAAAAAACTCCATTCTTTCCAACCACTTGATACACGTAAGATAACAGGCAATAATAGGAGGGCGGATAATGCGTTTGTCGTTTTCCTAATGGAATGAGCGGAATTACAAACTGGATACACGTTAGAGCTTTGAGAAAGTAAAGTAGAAAAAAGGGACCTTTAATTCATATTCGTCTATGATGAATACTTGTTATGATATTACAGACAGACCAGACCAGTTTAAGTCTGCTATGTTCAAAGTTCCTCTTTTAGATTAAAACAATATTTTCTAAAAATAATGTATAAATAACACGAGAAAAGTAGTTAGATAACATATCAAATGTATCTATGAATATAATATATATATATATATATTATGTATATATATATTATTCTATATCTATCTCTCTATTATATCAATATATATAGTATATATATATTCTCTACATACATTATATGCCCCATAGATACCTATCTATACATATTAAATATATATATTATATAGTAGATTACAATATATTTAGATCTTATATATATATATATACATATATATAATATTATTTATTTATAAATATATAGATATAAATATATATATATATATAATATCTATATATATATGTGATATGTAATATATATTTATATCTATATATTTTATATATATATATAATATGTAGATATCTATATATATATTGTATGTATATATATATATATCCAGGTATATATTTACATGTTTATCTTCTGATACTATATATATATATATATATTAATATAGAATTATATATATATATATATATTATATATATATATATATATAGATATCTATAATCTATATACATATAAGTATATATATGGTATATGTATATTATGTATATGTATATTGTATATAAGTTTTGTTTTTATAGAGATTTCTATATATATATATCTATATCTTATATATTAATATTTATATATATGTGTGTGTGGGCTGTGTGTGTGTGTGTGTGTGTGTGTGTGTGTGTGTAATATATATATTATATATCTAT
>NW_028234411.1:33826070-33828570 GCF_977035675.1 Penaeus japonicus
TATATATATATATCTATAATATGTTAATATACTCACCCACAACCACCCCCAACACACAAAAAAACAACAAAAAAAAAAACACCCACAAACCACACACACACACCCACACACACACACCACACCCGCAAACACACCCAAACACACACACACCCACACCCACCACACATTATATCTATATAGATATTATATATATATATCTATTATATCTATAGTTTATATTATATCTATATGAATATGTAATACATATTAAAACATATACATAACTATTATTATATCTATTATATATATATATAGTATATATTATCTCTATATGGTACATTTTATATGTTATATTATTTATATATATATATATATATATATATATACCTATCTATATTTTATATATATATATATATATCTCTATATATGTCTATATATATATATATATTTAATTTATATATAAATACATATATATATTATAATTTATATATATATAATATATATAAATATATATATATATTTATATGAATATGTTATACATAAAAACATATATAACCTTCTTATAATGTCTCTATAACTATATCTAACTAATAATTTATTATATACATTATAAATACTTTATATATATATTATGTATTGTTTCCTATATTATATATCGAAATATTCTATATATGATCTTTATATATATATATAAATATATATGTATATAAAGCAAAAATATATTCCTATATATATGTATATATATAGGAAGATATATATATACTTTAATGTATATCAATGTATATATGTATTACTACTGTATGAATTTATTACATATGCCTAAATCTACATCTATCCATATATCTATATATATATTATATATATACTATCTATAATATAATATTATATCTATCTATCTTATATATGTATATCTATATCTATAAATATATATATTTATATTATATATAAATTACTCTTTATATCACCATATATATGAATATGTATAATAAAAACATATTATAATCCATAAAATATATTAAATACAAGACTATATATATATCTATATATATCTATATATATCTCTATATATATAATATATATGTATATATATCTGTGAATGTAGTGGAGTGTTCGTGTGTGTGTTGTGTCCATGTACATAAATAATATATTTATTTCATCTCTATATATATATATATATCTATAATATATATATATACTATCTCTATATCTATACCTCTAAATATATGTGTGTGTGGTGTGTGTGTTGTGGGTGTGTGTGTGTCCAAGTATAATATATATATATATATATATATATCTAAATATCTTATTATATATAATATAGAATTACCTATAAATATCTGTGTAGTGTGTGTGTGAGTGTGTTGTGTGTGTGTGTATCTAAATAAATCATCGTTATAAATATAATATAAATATCTGTATATATCTCTATATCTACATCTATCTATCTATGTTATATACATATATTATAGCAAAAATATTAATATACATATATATATAAATACATATATATTCTATATATATATGAATATCTCATCTATCTATATTATATATATATCAATGTATATAGTAAACATATCTATACATGTATCTTCTTCTATATATATATATATTATATATAAATATATATAAGTTCTATATACGTCAATTATATCCATATCAATCTATATATATATATGTTATATATATCTATATAACTATTTATATATATATTATATCTATACCCAACACACACACACCACACACAACACACACACACACACCACACAACAAACACACCACACACACCACCACCCACATATATATTATATATATATATATATATATATACTATATTATAAATATATATATATATATTTATGAATATGTGTATAATTTAAACATATAATATATATATATTATCTATAATAATATATATATAATAGATCTACATCTTATATATATATATATATATCTATATATAAAATATCTATATCTATATATATATTTATATATATATATATATATATATATATATATATATATATATTTATTTAAATATGTATATACATAAACATATTATATATATATGTAATATTTATATATATTAATATATATTTGTATCTATATATATATATATATACCTATTATATATATGTATATATATTATATATATATAAATGTATATATATATCTTCTATATATATGTATTGATCTCTTATAAATATATGTCTATATATGTATATATGTATTAATATTATGTATTTATAAATACTGTATATTTCTAAATATTATACATATTATTTCTATATATATATATATATATATATATTAGATCTATATTTCTATGTATCTAAATATATATTTATATATATAGATATATTATATTAGAATATATATATATAAATCTATATATATATATATATATATAAATCATAATACCATATATCTATATACATATATAAATATATATAGTATTTATCTATATTATATCTTATCTTCTATATATGTATATATACCATATATCTGAATTCTATATAAAATA
>NW_028234411.1:33857416-33859916 GCF_977035675.1 Penaeus japonicus
TTTAACTGTCAACTGTGGCTGTTTGACTGAGAACTGAGCGTGTGTGAGGTTCAACTGCGCAGTCCTCAGTTGACCTTCAGCTATATTCTTATTTCCATGGAGCAATCTAATACCTAAATATTTTACTTGTGTGATTACATTGATGTAATTAAGTTACATAGAAGCATTAATAGACATTTTTATTCCATTTCGTTATTGTACAACGAAAAGTACTTGAACATGAATTGACAAATCACAGGAAATTTAAGTATTTGTGCAATATCAGTATTTATTTTGCTAAGATGGTAAATACATTTCTAAAATACATACCTGCATTTACATCCCCAAAACCTTGAACAATGCGTCGCACGTTTCAGGGAAGATTTTTCCAAGAGATTGAGGAGATATTCTAGTGGAGAATTTAAGGCACTCATACGATCGTCCTGTCGCTAGAAACCTTAAGGTAGCCGCTAGTCTTTCATGAGGCGATATTGCACTTCTCATTATTGTATATTTCTTTTTAATGAAAGGAGATACCAGAGAAAGCAATTTTTGGTACACTGTTTCAGTCATGTGTAGGTAATTGTGAAAATCAATTGGTTCATCACTTATTTCTTTCAGTAATTGAACATCACAAAATTTACTTCGCCTCAGCAACCACTTCTTCTACCACTGTTTGCGCTTCTTTGTGCTTTTTTTCTATTTGTAGCATTACAAATAATACACCGAGAGCGGCAAGATCGTGCCCCTCGGAATCCATGGTTAATCTGAACGATTCAACTGTACGTCTGTAGACTTGTCAGTTGACAGTTAAAACTGTCAGTTTGGACTGTTCAGTTATAACTGACAGTTAAAACTGTCAGTTATAACTGAACAGTCCAAACTGACAGTTTTAACTGCACGTGTGTGGCCGGCTTAAGACTGAGGTTGAGGCTGAGAATGAGACTGAGATTTAGACTGAGACTGTGGATGAGGGTAAGACTGAGGCGGAGGCTGAGAATGAGACTAAGACTGACACTAAGACTGAAGCTGAGACTGAGACTAAGGCTGAGGCTGATACTGAGGCTGAGACTGAGGCTGAGACTTAGATAGATAAATATGAATATATATATCTATATATCTACATCTCTCTCTCTCCCTTTGTACACACACACACACACACACACACACACACACACACACACACACACACACACACACACATATATATATATATATATATATATATGGAAAGATCATTAAGTATCAATAATGATACGACAAACGGCCTACTACCCCACCAATCTGCTTTGTAGATCAAAATATGCATACAAATGTTAAATTAATTAACCTGTGAAAATCAACATAACTTCACTGCTATTAAATTGTTTCTTGTTTTCCTTTTTCTCCTTCTTCTCCTCTTTTTCCATCTCCCCTACTACCACTCCCACTTCCAATTGTGCCGTAGCCTCCAACTTCCCCCCTCCCCCACCACCCCCACGATGAGAGGGAAAGACAAACATTTTATTACCAGAAGCAAATAACATTTGATTATTTCAAAATCCTTACATCATCTTTCCCGAGCAAAAATTATATCCCTTGGTCAAAATTTCTTAATAAGTGGCAAGATATACAATAACTGTATTTTGTAGTTTATATGCCAGGAAGGCAGTTAAATGACACATTTTGGGTAATGTGAAAATAAGTCGTTTTAGGATCAATAGGGTTTGACAAGTCTTGCTATTCTGTTTTATTTCATTTTATTATCATCATTGCATCACCATTATCATCATCGTCATTATTACCATTATTTAGCACAAGCATTATCAAAATCATAATCATAATTTTAATCAATCATAGTCATCATCATCATCATTAAAATCATAATCACCATTCTCATTAATATCATACACACAAACAAAAAAATATATATATATATATATATATATATATATATATATATATATATATATATATATATATATATCACTGGTATAAAAGAAAATTTCAGTTCAGTACCAACAATAATAATGATGTTATTTCAAGCGTTGTAGTAAAAGTTATAAAAATGATAAGGTAATATCATTAAATCTGCTATATGCTGAAGCATTCGTTGTTAATGCATTTTTATTTACCATTAAAGGTTCAAAGAAGACAATGGCGATTAAATCTTATTGATGATATATTTTTTTCTTCTTTTAGAAGATAAAAAAGTGATATATACTATGAAATAAAAAGCGAAAATGCGAAAATAGTTTTTGTTTCTCTTTGATATAAACTTGTTTTCTGGCAAGGATTTTAATGAAGGAAGGTGAACCGTATCCCTCTCCTCTTTCATCCTCTTCTTCTTCTTCTTCTTTCTCTTCCTCCTCTTCTCCTTCTTCTACCTCTTTTTCATCTTCATTTATTTCTTCTCCGCCATCACCATCCCCGCTACCTCCACCTCCGCCTCCGCCTCCACCTCCACCTCCACCTCTAGCTCCACCTCCGCCTCCACTTCCAGCTCCAGCTCCAGCTCCATCTCCACCTCTACCTCCTTCTC
>NW_028234411.1:33867416-33876152 GCF_977035675.1 Penaeus japonicus
GTAACTGGTATATGCAACAGAATCATGGGTATGATTTACTTGCTTGTTTTTCAATGCAACTCGCCTGTAGGTGATGCAATAGCACGCTCCCAGGGTTACTAGCAACATACACATTCCGGCGACGGTAACGTATACGGGATAAACGTAGGTTGCGTGGAACGGGCTGAGCGGGGTAAATGCATCAAGCTGTTGCAAAGTAGGCATCTGTTGAAAGGTTATACTAGGAAGAGAAATGTTATAGGATGGCAATGATACCGACATGGGTTGCAGGTAGGAGGTATTCATTGCAATCTTCCTTGTGTAGGTATGGGTAGCTGGAATAAATAAGGATAAGGAAGTCAGTTCACATGAGGCTGGAAGAACAAAAGTATCTTGTAGAACAACATCAGGGTTATGCTCGTTACACATAACTGTAGTTGTAGTAGCCTTGAAGTAAAATAATAGGGTAATGTCGGGAAATGAGAGAAGAAACGGCCTAACCGAACCACGGATTTCAGAGAATGTGCACTGACCTATAATGTTATGGTTTGTAATGAGTGCCCTGGAACAAGATGGCATGTTTGTGTCAAGTGCCAGAGGCGATGAAGTGCAAACAAATGTGCGAGGAGTGGTCTTTGCACAGTTATCTAAGAAATCTGCTGGTGGGAAGGAAATAGACTGGCCGTGAAGGGATTTTAGGATGAGTGAATGTTGTGTGTTTAAAGTGAAAAAGTGTTATTTGTTTTGTATGGGAATGGGTGAATGAAATAAGCCTTGAAGGTAGTTTCAGGGGAGAGTGGGATAAGTACAGAGAGACCTGAAATTGTGAGGTAAGATTTTAGAGTAGAGTAGAACTGAATTCGTTGCCTTAGAGGAAAGAGAGGCTTAACATGAGCAGAGGAGATATTGTGGAGAATAGGGCGTAAGTCATGTGAGTAATGAGACTGGAAGCACTTCGCCTGCTGTTGCTGAAATCAACGAGTTGGTTATTGAGTTAATATTATTGATAATCTTATTAATTGTCACTTGGTAAGATAGCACGTTAAACGCAAGCTCTGTGAAATGGTTAGAGTTATTGAGCTTTGTGGAGAGGTTTTCAAAGGTTGAGTTAACGCTGTGAAATGCTCTCTGTAACTCGTGAACATTATGGCAATAGTGTTGACGGCATGAATCGATGCGTCAAATCTGTGAGTAATTGTTCTGAGATTATTCTGATACTCTGAGAATTTAGAAGTGAAAGTATCATCATCTACAACGCCAAATAACGGCGTGGCAATTTTTCCGACGGCATTAATTAATCCTCGTCGTGAACGATGTTTATGTTCTACAAAAGAAGAAAGTTGATTATGGATAGAATTAAGTGCACTGTCAAGAAGAGAGAATTGCTGCTGCGTTAACTGTTCACGAGTTACCTGCGCTTGAAGTGATGCTATCTTACGTAGGTGGAAGGTAGCCAGGCCGGAGAAATCAGCAATCGGCTGAAGCGAAATTTTGATTTCCACATTGTTTGTTACTGGTAAGACTAGCCCATGGTCTCAACGAAGGCTCCTGTACTGCGCGAAGCCTAGGGGGTAGGGCATGGCGGTCGCAGACGCCAATGTGAAGAATGATAAGCCCAAGAGGAGTAAGGTCTGGAAGATAAAATCAATTAGTGTTCGTCGGCCGTGGGAGAATAGTACTTGTGAGCAAGCTTTAGGACGTCGAAATGAGACCAAGATTGTTCACCTGACTGTATGCATTTAATGTAGGCCTTGTTGTTCTTTACACTAATTACTCTAAATGGACCTTCAAATCTAGGAGCAAGCTTTGACTTAATATTGAGTGGTTGGTTGCCTTTTCTAAATACTAATGCTCAACTTCAACGTCCTTGTGGCGGGCCACTTTGTGTTGAAATGACAGTATCTTATCTCTGGAATTAGTCAAATGCTTCTTTGTGATCTGAAAGATGGACTTGTTTCTATTTAGGAGATATTCAGCATAATTATCATTATATAAAGGAACTTGATTTTCATCAAAGAGGTCATAGGGTAGTCTTTTATCCATTCCATATAAAAGAAAATGTGGGGTATCACCTAAGGAAGAATGGAATGTATTATTAATACAAGACTGGATTGTCAATAGCGATTCATCCCATGTGTCCGATGTCGCATCAACAAGCGATCTCATTAATGAGAGGATGGAGGAATTGAGCCTTTCTGTAATACCATTACTTTGTGGGCGGTAAGGCGAGAATGTTAACACGAGTTACATTCATGATATTACATAACTTATCCATGACTTTGTTATGAAATTCAGTCCCGTTATCAGTTGAAAAATACATGGGGGCTGAATGTCTATGACAGAAGTCGTGAAAAGCATGTGCAACAACATTTGCTGTTTTGTTGGGCACGGGGACGAGTTCACAAAAACGAGTGAAGTTATCAATGAAGACTAAAATATAACGATTACCATTGCGAGAAGGTAGAAAACCTGACAATGTGTCGCAAGAGACTTTCTGGAAAGGAAAGTCTGGAATGTCATATTTCAATGCAGGGGCTGGGTCATTGGTATTTCCTTTGTAATAAGGGCATTGCTTACAAGACTGAACATGCTTAGCAACTTTGCTAATAAGGTGTGGGAAGAAGAAGCGTTGCTGAGCTAAGTGAATTGCCTTATACTTACCACAGTGTGCAGCTTCTTTCGACTCATGGAAAAGAGGAAGGATTCGACCTTCAAGGGATTCAGGAATAACTACAAGCTTACGAGATGCCTTAAGCTTTCTTGTCCTATATTAGACTTGTAGCAAAGTAGACCGTTAGCATCGAGGTAAAGTTGACTTACTCGAACAGTCTGCTAGGGGGAGGTCTTTCATTCCTTTCTAAAGCTTGAATCAAGGGGCCGTACAGATTATCATTACGTTGCGCTATCCGGATCTCGTCCTCCGTGGGTGGGTCATGGGAGGTACGGCTGGGGCAGCAAGACCGGGGCGGTAACAGAATGAATGGAGTCGGAACGGCGACCATTAACATGTGCAGACCGGATCTCGTCTTCGAAGAATCCTCAACGGTAGGAGCGGCAGTATTGCCAAGATCGGTGCAATGTCAGAGAATTCACTTGCGGGAGGCAAGGTGGGCGAGGAGCTAGATTCAGGCAGTAGTGAGCGTCAGAGAGGGGAGCGCGTGATAGCGCGTCGGCAACGACATTTTTTTCCCGGGTAAATAACAATGGTGACGTCAAACTCTGCAAGAATTTCAATTGCGCGGAGCGCCGTCGTCCATGAGGGTCCCTACCTTAAATATGGACGTGAGGGGGGAATGATCAGTGTGCACTTCTATCTGATAATCCCAAGATTAGCTCTCGAAAATGACGGAGGGCCCATGTGATACTGAGAAGTTCACGGTCCGTGTGTGATAGCGTTTTTCAGCTGAATTGAGGGCGCGACTTGCAAAAGCAATGGGCTGCGTTTTTCCAGAATGGCCATGTTTCTGGTGGAGTACTGCTCCGAGCCCGAGGTTTGAGGCATCAGTGTGTGAGGACAAAAGGCAAACTGAAATGGGGGAAGGTAGAGTGGAGCCTTAATTAGTCGCGATTTAAGAGTTGAAAATGCGGCTTTTTCCTCGTCTGTCCACTGCCAAGTAGTATCCTTTTAAGGAGATGGTTAAGCGGTGTCGCGATGGACCCGTAACCTTGAATGAACGGCTGTTAAAACCTGAAAGGCCTAAAAAAATGATTTCAATTCCTTCTGGTTCTTAGGTGTCGGAAAGTCGGCAATGGCTTTAACTTTTGAATCATTAGGTGCAATACCTTTAGATGACAAGGTATGGCCTAAGAATTCTAACTTAGACTAGAAGAACTGACACTTACTAGGTTGAATACATAATCCTGCAGTTGATAGCCTATTGAAACCTGGCGCAATTTCTTCTCGTGTTCAGAGAGGGAGGGTGAGCAAATTAAAATATCATCTAAATACACGAGGACCTGATCATTAATTAATCCTGATAGTACAAGTGCATTAATCTGCTAAATGTGAGAGGGGAATTGCGAAGGCCAAAAGGACATACTAAAAATTCAAAGTGTCCATATGAGTCGAGAAAGCCGTATATGGCACGCTTTCAGGAGCCGGAACTTGCAGGAACCTTTAGCAAGGTCAATAGTTGAAAAAATCTTATTATTAGAGCAATGTCTTGCAACAACAATCTAAGATTAGGAATTGGGAATGGTTTGGCACTGTTACTTTATTCAACTTGCGATAGTCGACCATGGGCGGAAAAGTATTATCCTTTTTGGAACAAGGAGGAGGGGAGAGGCCCAGGGTGAATTGCTTGGTTGAATAAGATTCATGTCTAACAATTGTTTTAAACTTCCTTTTCCAAGGCTGTCGCTTCGAATGAGGGATCTTATAACTCGGTATGTACGAAGGCTTAGCATCAGGCTCGAGGTAATGGGGGGTTGAAGCACTGTTGTTTTTCCGATGGGACGGCCCTTGGATGGCAGTACGCTTGGGAATTCTTTAACTAAGTTATTCAAAATATCATATCCTTCATGCAAATCTAAATTTTGTTTAGAACATGATCAGAGCTCTGCTCATAGGGGAAGATGATGTTGCAGAAAAAACAGGGGAGGGAACAGGTAAATCAAATTCGCAGATAGGCAAGTCTGTGAATTCATAAGATATTACAGTACACCAGCGTTAATAGTCAATGGGGCCGGGGTAGATTAAATCATGCACCTGACATCTATTATCAGTGATATTATACAAGGAAGGTAATGTTGCACAACCTTTCACTCGTATATTATCAGGTAATATCAAGCGGTACCTTGCCGAAGGACAAGAAACGTCTATCAGTAGATCATGAAATGCCGGGATAGTAGTGGTAGCACTAGTATAAATTTAGGAGCATTATCATTAGCGGGTCCACGATTTCGCACAGTCGTCAACGTGGTTTGCGCGCGAAGGTTTGCGTGATGCGGGTGCGCGCGCAGCGAGAGGAGAGGTTGAAGCGAGGGCGGGTGGGAGGAAAAATAGGGGTGTCTAGGGGGCGGCTGGTGGGTAGGAGAGGATGGGAAGTGAGGTGTAGACATGGTGTGACTATGGTCATGTGTGACTTCATAGATTGACATTGCGGGTGTGAAAGGGTCGGCATGCGTCCATAGGCAAGAGGGAGTCCTTAATAGGTAATTTGACATTAAAAGTAATGCTATTTGCTTTACTAACTGAGGGTGGAGGGAATACTGTACGGTATAAGAAATCATGACCCAAACAAACGGTGTCCGGGGTAAAATTAGATTCTACAACGACCAAATTGTGAGCAAAATTTCACTACCAGAGAATGTAAGGACTTTGCTGCTAAAGCTGATACCCTTAATCTCCTGTTTATCCGCCCCCCCAAAATGGTGGTTTGACTCGGTTGCAATCTAATGATAATTCAAAATTCAAGGTATTCAACGAGACAAGAACAAGAAGATCCGGGTGTCTAAGAAGAAATACGAGGCTTGTCATTCAATATAGATGGAAGCCAAAAAAAAGGCGGTTGAGTGATATCATTAGGGATGCAACTCGTTGAGACAATGTGATGTGTTACCGGTATTGTGCTTATCGTGTAGTGTGTGCCGTGGTTTTCTGGTGTTTTTGGCTTTTTCCCTAAAAAAATGCGGTTTGCTTGGCGTTGCTGGAGCAATTTGTATGTTTGATCCACTCTGGTCAGGGAACGCATGAGCAGTGAGGCCAAGGGTGTGAGCGTGTGCCATGATAAGGACAGTACGGTGTCGAAGTAATAAACATGAGTCGGCACACGTGCCCTGACATTTCGCACAACAATTAAAAAACTACTGATCTCTGTCTGGTGCCCCAATTCGTGACACAAGGTTGTTTACGTCTTGGTACTATGAGGTGAGTTAGATGACGGGGGGGGACACAAAACGAGTCTTATCGTCCCGTATTATATCTGTGAGGGGAGGTTGTCTTGAGGTGTTGCGCTTTCGTGTCTTGGTTGTGGAACCGCGGGTTAGGGTTGCGTTGTGGTGTTTGTCGTTTGGTTTTTGTGCCTTATTTGTGTTACGCAAGGGTGTGTGTTGTTTGTGTGGGTCGTGGTTTTGCCTTAGTCGTGGAGATGCCTGCGTTGACTGATACTGCTGGAGCCTTCTCTCTGATAGACTTGGCAATTCGCCGGGTAACTTTGAGTAAATCAGTATCTTCACAGGGTTCCAAACTTGTTCTTGTACAGAAGTAGGTTAAAGAAAGAACAAGGATAGATTTGACCATATACGTCATAGAGGAGACGTGATGGGTCGTTTTTTAAACAAGGACTTTTTACGTGGGAGTCATGGTTGTGGGGAATACTCTTAACCCATTTTGAAAGTTTTTTTGAAACCACGCAGCTGATTGATAAAGATCGAATGTCTTCTTCGGACCAAGGAAGCAGGGCTTTAATTGAATAAGTCTCGCGAACTGAAATATGGAGACTTACATCCAAGGATTTGAACGAAGATCTAAATATATCCTGGAAATAACTCCAACTGCGACACTTCGGATGCAATGTTTTAAAGGCCGTTATCGCGTTACCGTACTTTTCGCTGAGGTAAGCTCAAACGTGTTTTTCAGCCGCGTTTACGCATTTATTGCCGAAAGAGGGGTCCATTCTCTAGACATTTCAACCTTGAATTAAATCATAGATTCAACATTTTTTCCAAAAATCTTCAACCGGAAATGGACGCGCCATCAAATTTCTGTACTATATTGAATGTTTGGTGAGGTTTGGCGAAAGTCATGTTGGACGAAGGGGGGGCGGGTGGGGGGTCAGGTCAGAGGGTGCGGACCGAAATGTGGTGGAATTAGCAGTGTAGAGATGATTGTGTGGGGGTCAGGGTCAGAGATCGGGAAACGGGACGAGGAGGGAGAATGGGAAGTACAGTATCCAAACCCAAAGGAATATTTCGGTAGTTTCCCTGAGGTTTTCTGAACACTTTACCACTTCGTAATTCACTCATGAATAGGCGCGAGAAAGAACATTCCATATCACTTCACAATAGAAAGAAAAAAGAAAAGAAAGTGGTAACACATATCACAACACTAGGCGTGTGAAAAACTATTAAGAGGAAGAAAAAATTACACGAGGGATTAATCGACCTTAGTCGCAAAAACCTTCAATTACCGATGTCTTCGTCCTGGTCAGTCACTTGTGATGCGCTGTTTGCTGTGTGAACACTGGAAAAAATTATTCGCTATCGTGGGTACGTACTAATTTATTGTACCAATTATTGCGAAAAAAAGAAACGTGAAGGTTCTCATCTTATGCTCGCCACCAGATTATGTGATGGGTACTAGATTACTCTAGTATCCCCACATAGTAAATATAAGGTTGGTGTCACAACACAGCAGCTGATACAATAACAAGTATATTATAAACTTCAATGAAGATGACACGATCGCATAATAAATATACTATAAATAATAACAAGGAAATGACTCTGGCAAATCAATAGATCGGGAATTAGCAGTAGTTCACAATGGTAGATGTAGGAGTGCGAGTGGTGGATGTTGGTGATTAAGGTCTCAAGGACCTCGAGTGACTTCGCTAATCGTCAGTATATCTTAGGACGACTCGCTAGGCGGGGGCCGATCAGCCGTCTACAGGAAAGTCAGCGCGTACTAGCTATTCAAGTGTCAGCTTGGGTAGCGATTTCCTGATTGGCTGGGACTTCGGTTCATCATAATTCATAGTCCGCCCTCGGTCACCTTTGAGCGGTGATATTCCTATGAATGTGGAGATGACCAGAATATCAAAGGGCAAAAGTTGCAGGTGCTGGTCTTTAACGAAATCTTTGCCCGATCCTGGGGATATACGAAATCCATAATTGTGAAGGTCACATCTGTGTATTGTAATTTTGAATCATGTATCTCAGGACAGACATATGCCTGGTTAACCGTTAAACATAAATACTTCATAACAAGTGTTTATTCTTAGGGCAAAGACACAAAATAGGGTGTCTGTGATGTGTATGTGCAAATATATATATAATATAATATTATATATAGATAGCATATTATATATAGATATATATTATAATGTATATATATATACATACATATATATATTATTCTTATATATATATATGCTATACATATAAATATATATATCAAATACATATATATATATCATATAGATATATTATATGATATATAGATATATATGTATAATAAATAATATATAATATATTTATATTATATATATATATATATATTATATACTATATGTATGCATATAAAATATGAAGTGTGTGTGTGTGCATATATCTATAATTATATATATATATATCTATATAATATATATATATACTATGTTACTACTATATATATAATAGGTAATATATATATGTAAATATATATATAGATATAAAGTATATATATATATATATTTATTAATGTAATATATATACTACATGTATATATAGATATTATATCATATAATATATATATATATATATAAATATAGACTATACCATAGTAAATATATTATATACATTATCTATATATATATATATATATATAAATATATATTCGATAGAGATGTATATATATATATTCTATATATAGATATAGATATAATAATATTATGTATGCAAATGTATGCATTAAATAATATATATATATAATATATATTTTAATATATATATATATATATATATATATATTTATATGATATGCATATATAAATTATAGATATATATAAATATAAATATAATAATTATATATCATATTATTTATAGATATATATATAT
>NW_028234411.1:33876252-33883963 GCF_977035675.1 Penaeus japonicus
TTCCTCTACAACATTTACTTATCTTTCTCGTCGACCATATATTATCCTTTAAACCCAGAGAGCCGTCAGTGACAAGGCTGAGAGCGTTAGTTTCACATTCAGCGGGTCGTTGGGTGAGGAGGTGGATGTTGACCCTTAACCTTTAACCTTTTTTCGCTCCTTGACATACAGGATCTATTGTTTTACGCTTCATCCATGAGGATTGAGAAATATCCTCTTTTTTATATTTATCTTTCAGTTTATTTCTTGTTTTTTTTTTATCCTACACTCGTTAATAATTGTTTTACATATGTTTAACCGTTCATTTTACATCGTTGTTGTGTTTCCCCTCCTTTTTCTTTTTCCGTTCGGATAATGTCAGGGGTTCGTTTATTCAGAAATTCAGAACAGCCAGGCCGACCCAATCGCACCAGAACATCAGTTCCATGCGGTGTTATATCTAATCAATATGTACACAGAATATGAGTACCCTCAGGATGAATTGAACAGGTCTGGATAATGATGTGCAGGCGTCTCTCGGCGGACGAGAGGAAGAACGGCGAATCACAAAACAGCATCACTGGGTCATCTGTAGAAAATTGCCGAAATCGCTCTTTTTATGCACGGTCGTCTCGTCGTGACATCTCCTTAGGTCAATGAGGGGAAGGGGGGGTCATAGCGATCATTCAAGGTGCCGGTGTAGAGGTCAGGGGGCGGTCGCTTCTCCGTCACCACACACAGTTAAAGAAACAGGGTCGCTGGCTGTCTCTGTTACCTCCTCGCTAGTTGTGGTCCTCTTGTACCTATTGGGTTACACTAAACGCCCCTGTATCATCCACACACAAGGCTTAAATACTCGTCATAAAAAACATAATACACAAAGCTTCATTGGTCTGTATTCATATCTTAAAACTCCACCTGCCTAATCGCGCAACTGTACACATGCAATATTGTGACCATGACACATTACATGTTACATTTATCTTGCAAAACTTCCTGAAATTCAAAATAAAAAAGAGGAGAAGGGAAGGAGAGAAATAAGAAAGAGAAATACATCAGTGTTATTATCCGAGATTCATATTATCCTAAGTAGTGTTTCTCGGTAATAGATAGGTTGGATTTTCCTAATGTTTGCTTTCCCATGGGGAGAAGGTGACACTTTACTCGGAATTTATGGAGGGCCTTCCTTAGCGGCCTATCTCGAGTTCGCATGTTTTTTTTTTGCAGTTGTTTCCTCTGTATTTTTGTTTATTATGTTATTTTTACTATCTCTTTTTCATCACTTTGTTTATCAATACTATTATCTGTTTGTTATTATTTATTATTCTGTTATTATTTATTATTATTCGCTATTATAAGTTTATGGATAATAATGATATGATAGCAATTTATAAATTACTGCTAATAATGATATAATAATAAGGACAAATGAATGATAATAATTGATTTACGATTGATGATGATAATAAAAGTTAGTAATAATCATATTGATGATAACAATTATAACAAAACCTAAATGATAACGTAAGTTTGATGAAATAACAATCAAAAAATCATAATCAATGATTCATCAGCAATGATAATAGAGATGAATAAGAATTTGATAATAGGTTAATTTTACATTACTAATAACATACAAATAAAGAATGGACCCAATCAAATCAATTAAAAGCATCAGTGATATTAAAACATATAATTGACCTTAGGAAGTGGATAGAAAATGAAGCACTTGAAAGAAGAGAATCGATCTTATGTCCCTTTCTCTGCCCACTCTTTCTATACGCGATCCTCTGTAAGCCTCTAGTCTTAAGTACAAATGAGATGTCAACAATGAGATTTCAAGCTCGGTTCTGTTGCGGAATTATACAAAGGATTCCAAAAGGGATTACGGATAATTTTCTTCCTTTTTCTTCCTTCTAAATCGAGAAATGTGAGTGATGGTATTTGTAATGCTCTTTGATACTCGGTTTGAATCTCGCAACTTGCTTTAGTATTCTTATCCCGATTGACTTTCAGTATTCGTATTAATATGTTTTTTTGTTGTTTTTTTTTTTTTTTTTTTTTTCTCTGTAAGTGAAAAGCGGGAAGAAATTGAAAGGAATTATGCACATGTGCAGAGATGCATTCATATATTTTATCTACGTCTTTTAAATGGCACTGCCCTTTTCAATAGGCTTGTAAGCGTAACACGTAATAGAATCATAGCCAAAGCTTAAAGTTAGTGCTTTATAAGTCAATAGGAACGGTCGCTTTCGAAATGCTCTTTGATGATCTTATCATATTCTCATTACGGTCACCTATAAATTTCATCGCTAACTTGCTAACTTTCTTACAAGAAAGAGAAAATGAATAATAAAAAAGGGGAAGAGAGAAAGGATGTTTTTTTAAAAAGGTTCAGGAAGGAAATTATGAGAATTAAAACGAAGATTTTGTTTTTTCTTTCTGTTCTATGCAAAGGACCTCGAGAAGTCGCTGTTACATTACGCAAGCTGAGTTACTTGGACTGGGGGATTTGGGTGACCCTTGTCTATACAGTGTTTGTTGTACGTACTTGCTCCTTGCATTGGTACCTTCGGGCGGTTGGGCACTTAGAGTATTGCTTTTTTTTTATATGATGACATGGTGATGCAAAGAGGACAGAGAGGATAAAAAAAGGAGAAGAAAAGGAAGAGAAAAGGAAGGTCTTTCAGAGTTTCAATCAGGTATCTTTTGACGGAAGAGATTAACCAATATGGTATGACAGATCATAATTGTTATGAATACACATATATGTCCGTATATATTATATATATATATATTTATATATATATATATATTATATATATTATATATACATTTTCCGGCGAGATATGGATATTATAGATATATATTTATATTTTTTACTTATATATACAGTTATATGGATGATTTATGAATCTATATATATACACCTGATAGAGGTATTATAGATATTGGAATATTTATTGATGAGAGTATTTATATATTAAAGATATTTAGTTACTTTGTACTTTTTTTATATTTTATATTTATATATAGATATTAAGAGATTATAATATATATGGTCTTACTATTTATATATATATAATATTTTTTATATAACATATGTTATATATATACAATAGTTATTTATAATATATATATACTTATATATATATAAAATGTCTTACACATAGATGTTTATATATTATATATATTATATATATATATATATTGATATTTAATTTATATTTATATTTATAAATTTATATAATAAAAATATATATATATATATATATTTATAAATTTCTATATAATTTTATATATATATATATATATATATATATTTATATATTATATATATTATATACAGATTATATATATATATATCTATAGAGATATATATATATATATTATATATATTTTATATATATATATGTATGCATGTATATATGTTAATGCATATCTATTTTATTATATTTATATATATATATATTTATATATAGTTATATATATCTATATATATAATATATATATTTATAATATATAATATATAACATATATTATATATATATATTATATATATATATATCTATATTATATATATTATATATATATCTATATATATAAATGTATTAACACATTATGTGTGTATATATTATTATCTTATTATCAATAAATATATATATATCTAATATTTATTATATATCTATAATAAATATAATATTTTTTTTTATGGTATCATATATACATATAAATGAAAATACCAATCTGATTATATATATATAATATATCTCTCTAAATAACTATCTATCTATACCCATCATATAATTATAATCAACCCCCCCCCTTATATATATATTTAAATATATATATATACATATAATATTATAAATATTTCTATATTATATATATATAATATTTATGTTTATTTATATATTATATATATATATATTCATATATGTATTATGTCTATACTCATATCTGTATTATATATATATATATATATTATATTAATATATATAAATCTATCTATATATATATATATATTTATTTTTATATATAAATATATATCATTATAATATATATATATATACTATATATACATACATCTATATATGGATATATTTATTCAAATATATATATATACATATATATACGTATATATAGATAACAGGTAGATAAAGAGTTAGATAGACAGATAGATAGATGAATACATATATATAATATATTATATCTATTTAATATATACTGCCTATATAATATATTAACATATATATATATATATATTATATATATTTATATATATATATAAATATATTATATTTATATATATATATTATAAATGTATAACTCTTATATGTGTATCTATTATATATATATATATTTATATATTATATATATATAATTAATATTATTATAATTATATATATATATATATATATTTATAGTATATATATATATATATATATATATAAATATATTGATTTTTTTATGTATATATTTAACCTATAAATGTAATACACTCTATATGATTATTATATATCTATATATATTATATATATATTATTTCTTTTATATAATACATATATATTTATATATATATATATATATATATATATTATATATATATATATATATATATAGTTATATACATTATATATATATATATATTATATCTAATATATATATATGTATATATATAATATATACTATATATATATTATATAGTTCTTATTTGTATATGTAATACTCCATATAATGTATATATTTATATTTATTTATTTATAATAATATATATATATATTTTTATTTATATATATAGATATATATGATATATATTATATATATATTTCAAATATATAGATTTATATACATAACATAAGATCTGGATTATTTATTTCAAATATATATATACATATATATACATATATATAGATAAACAGGTAGATAAAGAGATAGATAGACAGATAGATAGATGAATAAACTAATAGACAGACATAGATTTAGTGACACAGAAGGAAAGTGAAAATGATATAGAAGGCTCTCCGTCCGTGCAGAGCATAAGACACCTGGGCAATGTGAACATCTCTCTCTCTCTCTCTCTCTCTCTCTCTCTCTTTCTCTCTCCCTTCTCTTCTCCCCCCCCCCCCCCCCCCCCCCCCCCCCCCCCCCCCCCCCCCCCCCCCCCCCCCCCCCCCCCCCCCCCCCCCCCCCCCCCCCCCCCCCCCCCCCCCCCCCCCCCCCCCCCCCCCCCCCCCCCCCCCCCCCCCCCCCCCCCCCCCCCCCCACCCCCCCCCCCCCCCCCCCCCGCCTCCCCCCCCCCCCCCCCCCCCCCCCCCCCCCCCAACCCCCCCCCCCCCTTCACTACTTCTACCCCCCACCACCACCTACCCCTCCCTTCCCCACCTACCCCCCCTACCTCTCTTTCTTTTTCCCCCCCCCCCCCCCTCCCCCCTACCCGCCCCCCCACGCCCACCCCCCCCCCCTCCCCCCCCCCCTTCTCTCTTTCTCTCTTTCTCTCTCTCTCTCTCCCCTTCTCTCTTCCTCCCCCCCCCCTACTCTCTTTCTCCCCCCTCCCCTTCTCTCTTTCTCTCTCTCTCTCCCTCTATCTCACACACACACACAAACAAACACCTCCCACGTGACCCCCCCTGCCCCCCTCACCTCCCCTTCCTAGACCTCCGTGTATGACAGAATATCAATAACTGAAAACGACCGAAGAACGAGAGGCCGCGACGGTGACCACAGTGTGGCCAAGGGAGGAGAAGGAGAACCTAAACACCTGCATCGAACTTAAATGGAGATTCTAGTTCCGAGGTTTTTACACATGGGGTTTCTGTTACGAATGAATGGATTTTTCTTTTTTTTCTTTTTTTTATTTCTTGCTTTCTTTTTTATTTTTATGATTATTATTATTATATTATTTTTTATTATATTTATTATTTATTTTATATAGGTGTTCTTCACTTGATCCAGATTGATTTCGTCTAATGGTTTAGGAGATAGTTAGATGTTTTGTAATTTGGGGGAGGGAGGGGAGGATGGAAGGAGACGTGAAAGCCTCAAGGAGAGGGAAATGAGGAAAGAGAAGAGAGAGGAGAGAGAGAGGAGTGAGAGAGAGGAGAGAGGTGAGAGAGGAGAGACGAGAGAGGAAAAAAGACCGAGAGAGAGGGAGAGAGAGAGAGAGAGAGAGACGAGGAAGAAGGAGAAAAAGAGATGAGAGAGAGGAGAGAGAGAAATGAGAGAGCGAATGAAAGAGAGAGTGGAGAGAGAAATGTGAGTGAGAGTGAAGAGAGAGAGAGAGAGATACACAGGGTAGAGGTAAATAGGTAGAGAGAGAGAGTCGTGAATGACAATTACGACAAACACCTGGTTTCAGAGCGTCATCTCGTACAAGCCACATCAAAGTCTCCACCAGAGCCTGCCAGGGGCGGAGGAAGTTCACCCTCGTATGGTCACGGAACAGAGGAAATCCATTATGCCTAAATGTCATTGCAAAACCATTGCAATTTACCAATGTTCATTATTGAACTATAGTGACTCTGTACGATATATCGACCAAAGATCACAAGTCTGAAGGAATGGAGACAGAGGCAGAGTATTACACACTGCTTGGTATCTTGAAATGGTTCGCTCCGATGCACCGGTGCCAGAATATATAAATATTTCCAACTCAGGCAAAAATGAAAGAAAAAAGTAAGATCACATTGTTTCTTAATCTGGTAATTCCTAGATATTATTATTACTAGATATAATGATTGCAGATTGAAATGTAATAATGTTATATAATTTGTGATAAGTCAGCAAACAGCTGTGGTTCTACGCGCCCTTTAACGCTGAAGCAAACGGCCAACAATCTTCATTACGTATATTCTGACAGGATAGAACTTTGTACGGCGTTCGTTAATTTTTGATGTGCCGCGGGGAAGTCTACAAGCCGCAACACGCGATGGCTAAGTCAGGCTATTCCATATTTACAAGTTTTTTTCACCATGGACGTGCCCATTTTATTTCTTTTGTTTGTAAATCCTCTAACTTTACTTCCAGTTATCGACAATTATACATAAAAGAAAGATGATTTAAAGTCCATCGAAGCCCGAAATCCTTTTTTTTCTTTTTTCTTTCGTTCCTTTTTTTGTCCCCTTGCATTATATATAAGTCCGTAACTGTCAGTATACCGTCCCTATATAATTACGTCTATAATTTCTCGATAAGATACAGTTACGGGCGTCGGTCGAAGGTTCCCCGTCAAACAAGAACTATGGCGTTTGCACCAGAACAACTAAGTGTGCTATCAGGATCTAAAAGTTGTTGACAGAAAGTTCCGAATCGGGGGATGTGGCTTCAGGACCACCAACGGCATCGCGAAAGTGAATGCGAGTATATCTTCTGTCAATGAAGTTTTCGTATAGCTGGCGTCTATTGGCATGGCAGAGGAGAAAGTCCGTGAGGAAACAGAGCAGTCCGGTCTACGTTGGGAGTCTGAGAAACACCTTTGTTTTCTTTGGCACGGGCGTGGGTCAAAGATGGGATCTTGTGAAATATCTGTAGATTTAACCTATTATACCATAAAAGTCAAAATCCAGGCTCTACAAAATAGCTCTACAGATACATATCTATTGTTTGCAATATAAACACAATCATTATTTTTCATATAGGCAGGGTATAATCGTACGATTAATAAGAAATTTACTCAAAAATATTTGTGTTCGTGTGTGTGTGATATATGTATATAGACGAATATATATATATA
>NW_028234411.1:33891563-33898768 GCF_977035675.1 Penaeus japonicus
AGGACTTCAAGATTCAATGCTTGCGGGAGATACAAATATGATGAAAGTGATGAAACGCCCACCGCTACACCGTGGGAAGGTCCAGCTCACCCAAAATAGGGGGAAACGACATCAACTATCTAACAACAATAGGTAATGTAGACACACAAAGAAATTACTTGAGACTCTCATATTGCAAAATATACAGGGATTATATCCAAAGAGTAACCAGACAAAACCTACATATCTAGAGGACATAGCAAAGATCAACAATTATTCAATGATAGCTCTTACCAGAAATTCATCTGAATGAAGACATAAAAAATGAAGAAATTAAAATTAATAACTATGGGCTAATAAGGAAAGATAGAAATAAGAGAAGCGGAGGAGGAGTAGCTCTTTATATCAGAAAAAAATAGCAACTAGAATGGATATTGTAATAGAATACTCTAATAATACAGTAGAAATACTATGGGTATTGACCAAAGATACAAAAAAGCTATATATTTTATACAGACCTCCTGGAACAGCAGAAACATCTTTCAATAAATTACTAGGCATCATTAGTAATTACATTATCAATACAAGGGAAATTTCAGCTATTATGATAATTGGCGATTTTAATTTCCCCTTTATCGACTGGGAAACAAAGAAAATAAAGATAGGAGCAAATGCCACTAAAAATGAAAAACAAGCGAGAATGTTTTTAGATTTTGAGCAAATGCCACTAAAGTTGGAAAACAACAATCGAGGATGCTTTTATATTTTGAAGAAAGTTTTTACCTCAACCAAATCATCAATATTCCAACAAGGGAACAAAAATTCTGGGCCTTGTTTTTATTAATATAGGGAAGATGCACACAACATATCAACTTATACAGCTCAATCAGAGCACAAAATAATTGAAATCACAATGAATAAGTTAAATAATCAGAGCAGTAGTGAAAACAGATAGCCGAAGCAGAAAAGAGTCTCAGATCTTTAAACTTTAGCCAAAATAAACGTAACACTAGAAAGGTCACCGAAAGATATTGACGTCCTCTTAACACCAAATGATATATTAAAGAAGCTTTATAATGCATGTAAAGATGTTTATAGAATGTTTGTGCCCCCATAAAACAACAGAAACAAGAATGTTATACCAAGAGATCGAAGGATCATGTTAAGAAACAAGAAAAATAAGATTAACAAATAGAAAAAAAACAAAAAAACTGATCAGATCAAGAGAGAAAGGATCAAAGCAGAGATAAGGCTATTAGAAGATAAATTAAAACTCTTTAAGTAACCAAAAAGCAGCCGAAGAAAAAAAGAGCTGTGGAAGCTATAAAACAGAATGCAAAATATATTTTCTCTTATGCAAACAACAGGTTAAAGAGAACAGAAATTGGGCCTCTTGAGAATAATGGTGCATTGGTAACTGATTCAAAGGAAATGGCTGAATTACTCAAACTGCAATATGAAGAAGTCTATAGTGTCCCAAGAATAGAACAATTATTCATAGGTGCGTTAAGCCAATATTCAAGAACATTTTAGTATATTAGTAACGAAGATGAATGTCTCACTGACTTCCGATTCATGAGCGCGATGAAAGAGATATTCTTGAAGCAGTAGGTGAAATCTTAACAAACTCAGCAGCTGGACCAGATGAAGAAACCATAGCAAAGCCACTGGTAACTTTGTGGAGAAAATCTTTGGACATGGGGATTATCCCCAGCTTGCTGAAAAAGGGTACTATAATTCCAGTATATAAAGGTGGAAACAGGCCAAAAATTATAGACCAGTAGCATTACATCTCATATAATAAGAATATTTGAAAGGGTAGTGAGGAAAATAAATTGTTCAGTTTTTAGACAAAGAAAACAAGATAAATGCCGGGCAACATGGATTCAGAAGTAGTAGATCTTGTTTATCACATATCCTGACACACTTGGAACACATACTAAGGGACCTAACTGAAAATGGAGAAGTTGATGTAATATACCTAGACTCTGCAAAAGCTTTTGATAAAGTAGATCACGGCAGTCTGCTACATAAGATTAAAGACCTTGGAATCGGCGGGAAAATTGGAAGATGGATTTACAACTTCCTAATAAATCGTAAACAAAAAGTACAAATTAATGGGCTTTACTCGAATGAAACGATCATTATGAGTGGGGTGCCACAAGGGTCCGTTCTTGGGCCCTTGTTATTCCTTATTATGATTGGTGACATTGATAATGGTGTGAAACACTCGAGAGTAACATCATTTGCAGATGGTACAAGAATAAGTACAGTCATAGATATCCAAGATAATGAAAACAAACTTAACGAGGATCTACATACCATCTGTAAATGGGCATATGATAATATGAAATTCAATGCAGATAAATTTGACATCATAAGATATAGTCCAACTGAAAATTTAAGAGCAAGATCATATTTTGTCAAAGGTGTGGAGATTGGGGAGAAAAAAGTAGCAAAAGATCTAGGAATATATGAGTAATGACATGAGTTTCAGTCACACATAGAGCAGATTGTCAACAAAGGAAAAGTTATGAGTGGATGGGTAATGAGGACTTTCAACACAAGAGTCCCAGAACACCTTTTACCACTATGGAAAACATTAGTGACCACAAGATTATAATACCAGCGCCAAGTATGGAGCCCAAATATTACAAAAGATATAATGTTGATAGAACAAGTCCAAAAAATCTTTACACGCATTAGATGATATGATGGGTCTAAACTATTGGGAAAGACTAAAAAAAAAAAAAAAAAAAAAAAAAAAATCTAAGACTGTACTCACTACAAAGGCGGAGAAAGAGATACTTCACTATATATATGTGTGGAAAATTATTGAAAATTTAACACCAAATGCAAGACCTGTTGAAGGAGGGGGAATTAAGGTATGACATTCCCCCAGGCAGGGGATAAGTGCACAAACATCCCCAACTCCACGCTCTCCACGCCTGTGCCCATGACAAGCAATCCTCCCTCACCCGTTGCCCGCCCCTCACTCCGCGCCCGCGGCAAGCCAGCTACCTCGCGCCCTTGCCGACTCAGTAGCCTCCAACTGTGCTGAGCCATCCATGCGCCCCTCCGCCAGTGCACCCAGCCAGAAGTCCTCCACCCCCACAACCACACCAACCTCCCCCAAGTCTGCACCACATAAGCGCTCACCCACAGGAAAAAAAGAAAGAAAAAGTAGACAATGCCAGCATTGGAGCTTCAACACAAGTAACACCTAAACAAAGCTCTAAGAAAAAACAAAACTCGATCTCAAACGCCAATGGGAAGACAGCTCAGCAGCAGGTGTAGGGTACATCTGTCCTTTCTACTGCCCCCCCCCCCCCCCCTGCTCCGGTAGTTCCACCAGTGGTCATCAATAATTATGCTGAGATCACAAAAACTATGCAAGAAATTAGTAAGCAGACAGAATACTGCCAAAATGTCGATGAAGAGGGTTATACTGTAGTTTACATTAGTAACCCCAAATCTCGGTACTGCCCCCTAGATTTCTGCTCTATCCGTCGCAAGGAGCGTTAAGTCCACGTAGCTCCTGCCAGTTTAAATGTCACCTTTGTTTATTCTATATCGCGTATTTTTTTTTTTTTTTTTTTTTTTAGTTCAGTTTAATAAGTGATATGTAATTCATTCTTTTATTTCATCTATGCACATTTTTATGTTCCTTTTGTTTCGTTTTAATTAATATTGATTTATTTGATTATTGCCCTTTACTTTTGCACTTTAAATATTCGCATTTTATAGCTTTATTTGTTTAGTTTTTAATTTGAGTTTGTAAGGTCTAGCTTATAAGTATTTAAAGGGTATTAGTAATTATTTTATAAAATGAAATTGAACCAGAGGCTTGCCAATCGCCTTAACTTTATTAAAATAAATAAAGTGTGATTTTGGGTTACAAGGCAAAGGGCGGATTATATTTGAAGAATAATGCTTTGTTTTATTAATTATTAAACTTGTTATGCTGGACCGTTTTTAGTGCTTATTTTATTTCATTTTGGTACTGCTTATTTTATTCTGTTTTACTTTTGTGTTTTTTGTTCAGTTTTAGTATTACCCTTTTATGTTTAGTTGCTTGTATGTCAATTCTGATTTCTGTTCTTTTATGTTTTTGTTTGCTCATTTTTATTTTTATAATAAATGTAGCCATTTTAATTTGCATTTCCTAACATAACCTCTGCTAGTTATATTGGCTCTGCCAATTCAGTTATAATTCAATAGTATGAGATGAACAACCTGATGGGTATTAGTGAAACACTGCAATACCACTGTTCTCTCAAGAAAACAGAAAAGAAAAGCAAGAGAGGAACGCCAAACACCCAAACCGTTGAAGGCAGCCGATCGTCCCGATACCCTCTATATCACCAGTTGCCACCTCTACACAAATGAAGAGGATATATTAGAACATCTCTCAGAAAATTTTGAAAATATATCCAGTATAAAAGCTCACATGACAAAAATGACACATAGATACTATACAAGTTTCACATTAACAGTCAGGGGCAAAGACAAAAAGCCAGAACTATTCATAAACTCAGATGCGTTCCCCGACAATGTCAGTGTTCCTAAACAGAAACAACTACAAATGTTTGACCGCGAAACACCGTCAGTACGGCTGGTGATTAGATTGCAGAATATTTTTAAAAATTGAACATATAAACGCGCAATCTCTCCTCGGTCATTTTGAAGAAATTGTATTGTTAGTAAAGGAGAGAAATGGAGACATACTGTGTTAGTAAAACATGGCTCCACTAGGAAATGATAAGTAACTTGATCAAAATTCCAAATGATCATGTTTATCGATGTGATGCAGGGCGAGTAGGAGTATGTATATTTGTAAGGGATACCCTTAAGTCAAATATGATATCAACTACAACAGTTAATAATACTGCCGTAGAAGATATCTGGGTTACCGTACAAGACAACATGCTTCCTTCCTTTATTATTGGCGCCGTCTATAGGCATCCCCATGCAAAATCTGAATCCTTTTGAATACCTTGAAAAGGTTTTTAGAGAAATGTCCTTAAAAAGAAATCATTTTTTATCTTAGGTGCCTTAGCTGATGATTTAAGTAAACCAAATGCCAAGTTAATCAAGAAAAATAAATTAGAATAAGTGATTACTAAACTTACAAAGATCACATAAAACAACTCGTCTATATTAGATGTAATAATAACGAATAGATTAGATATCATTCTCTATGTAGACGCCATTCCATGTCAAGTTGCTGACCATGAACTTATTACGATGACGTTAACCATAAAGAAATCAAAGCGACTACCGGTTACAAAAACTTTTCGTGACTTTAATCACTATGACCCTCAGTCATCATGCGAGCTAATCATATCTAAAGAACTAACTCTATTAGATATTCTATCGACAGATAATGTACATTAGGGTATTTCAATAATTGGCGATTTTTGGAAAATCATTCAAATTCACAGGGACTGTTCAGAAGTAGGCTCCATTTTTTTTTTTTTTTTCTTGACTAGTGATACCAGTTTTATTTGTTTTTATCAATATTTACCTATTGCACTTTTAACTCAAAGATACAATTATATGATTATATAATTAGATTAGTCTGGGGTGAAATTCCCGTTTTCTATATTTTCTTCGTCATTTTAGCAGTAATTACTTAACGATGTATTCAAATTATGTTGATTTATTTAATCGTGTATAGTAAAATTCTAGTTTATAAGATTGTTTTTTTCTACAATTAAGCATAATATTACACATGGTGAAAGTATATTACAAATTGGAAACGTATCTTTTATTGGCAATATCTATAATATGCAACAACTTCTCACATGTACTATATTCCCCTATCCGCAATTACTGTGTATTTGATATCCTATATATAATGGAACAAAGGAGAACTAAACACTCTCCGAAAAACCTGGGACATTCACAAACTTTTCTGTGCTGAGGTTCCATAACTTCTCATAGGAAAAAAATTACCAAATTCGATACTTCAGGTTTGGTTGGTTTGTATATCCAGCTTTTTCCGATTCCATTTTCAGCATACCAAATACCTCATGTATGCAGTCAGCATCGTGAGAGAGTGGCATGAAAATGACATCTGTGTTATGCAGATATCTACTGATGGATGCAAAGTAGGATTTGTCAAACCCTAATCTGATCCCTACTTCTGAACACATTTGAGATGCCCCAAATGCTGTCTGAAATATTGTCGGCTCGGTACTAATGACAGCTTTTCGCCAGCAAAAGAAATGGATCTTGGAGAACTCGAAGATACCTTTGATAACAGTAGGGTTCTTTTGTAATGTTCTCAAGCATCTAATCAAATTGTCTTTCAAACCAAATTTTGTCTTGGATGGCAAATCAGCATTTTCAATACTTCATAATTTATCAAGTACAACATCAAGTGATATACAAACATGTAATGATGAACACATAACCTAACCACCTAACACCAAGTGGCACAAATATCCTAGGCAATATCATGTTTTTTTTTTTATTCTTTTAAGGACTCAAGACAAACAAATTTTGCATGTCTGTTCAGTAGTTCATGAATGGTTACCCGTCATTAGCATTAAAGTTAATTGGCCACTGAAAACGGACCTCATCATTTATATCTTCATAAAAATTAACCACTTCTGTTAATTCCCCGAGGTTATGACATGTTTTTATTCATATTGGTTATCTTCAATGAAGCTAGAGTGTCATCTCTATTACCAATAGTTGCCTACCTTTTCTTGCGGAAAATGGTAGTATCTAAAGGAATCAATCTGCTGTCAAGACCTACTACTTATAAAAAAAAAAAGCAGTAAAATTTGTTGCATTATTTCCATGGTGTATTTCCGTTTCCCTTCTGGCAGTCATCAGGAGTGGATAAATTTTCTAAGGTTGAGGATGATTGGTTTCCGTCGTCATGTTCATCATCTGTATCATTTTCACATATTCCTGGATCTCACTCAGTCATTTTATTTTCCTCTTATCTCTGTATTCCTTCCTTTTAGTAGGCTTTATGGTCAGCAGAACCAGGGGATCCAGCACTACCATTTTATTTTGCTTCATACCACTCGATGTCTTCTTGTAGCACTCACATCGGGTTGTGTTTTGCCTTTAAAAGATACGATTTCAGTACCAATAAAACGAAGCTTTCAAAACTCTCTCCTGTTGTATAATAATATACGTTTCTTTATGTTAAGTACCTTTTGTGATGGGCTTTAGTTTAGTAATAGTATTCAGTCCAAATTTCTGAT
>NW_028234411.1:33898868-33906368 GCF_977035675.1 Penaeus japonicus
AAATATATATATTTATATGTATCTTATATAGTATATTATATATATATATACTATATATATTATATATGTGTGTGTGTGTGTGTGTGTGTGTGTGCGTGTGTGTGTGTGTGTGTGGGTATTCATGACATAAATTCATATTTATGTATATATATATATATATATATATAGTATGATATATATATTTATATATATATATATATGTATTTATGTATAGATTTGTACATTACATATTACTTGTGTTATATATATATATATGCTTTATGATATGTATATATATTATATAGGTGTGTGTGGATGTGGTGTGCTGTGTGTGAGGGGAGGGGTGTGTTCTTACGTACATACATACTTGACGTAACACACACACACACACACCTCACACACACTCACACAGCTTATAATCTATATATATATATACTAATATATATATATTGATATATATATATATATGTTGTTCGTGTGTACACCAACACACAACACTGCTTATCTATCCACGTTCCCGTTCCATGCATTGGTGTGCTATGTCTAATTGCAGAGTCCGGAGGCAAAATTAGGGGGTGGAGAATCAGGTGGTAATGTGACTCGAGAGCAAATAAAAGCAGCTGAGGTTCCAGAGCTGGGCTGAGGAGGGAAGCTCGCAGGATCCTTCTGAACTACCCTGCGAGCCGTCTGACATTGTTATGGTAGCCTAGCTAATAGGGTGAAGTCACAATAGCAGCCGGCGCAGGGTGGAGCTGTGTGCAAATATCTACGGAGAGAGAGGGAGTTAGGTAGAGAGAGTCAGGATCGGGTGGCACAAGGAAAACGGTTTGTCAAGTTTGGAACATAATTATTTTAAGAAATTCCCTGTAAGTGTGAAACTAGAATTTCTGCAACCAAACGTGTGAGTTATATCTTGATGAAGTCTATAGGCTCGAGTTTTTGAAAAATAAGAACAATATGAGATTAGGGGTGAATGATCGTTGTGGGAAAATGGAGCAGCGTATACCCACAGTGGATAAATTCGAGTAAACAGGAAGTCAGAGGTGAACCCTGGAGTTATCACCACAGTATGAGCAAGAAGGGTAGGGGTTACAAGAGAGGTGTTCAAGATCGCAGTCTTAATTAATGCCACGGGTAACTATGAAGTAGCAAGGTAGGAGCGTAAGGATTTCCACTTTCACAGATTTACGGATAGAATAAAAGAGAAGAATTCACTGTAAAAGGGAATCAGGTAGAGTAGATACGTTAATAAGCATGTTTTTAACGGATAATTACTTTACCATTTATTGTGCATTTTTCGCTGTCGGTTGTTAAAGATCTTACACGTGAGCCAGCCTTCTATCGAAAAGCTGTGTGTGGGGCATAGCTAGTATTTGGGCGGTGATGTAGAATTTATTTATAAAAAAAAACATGTTCGTTTAAATGTTCACCTTTTATTGATTATGTTCTACAAGTCATATCTATTGCTGCCTCTTTAGTGATTTAGTAAATAAAAATAATAGTCTAAAGTAAATCGTTGAAAAAATGTGCAATCTTAAAAAGAATAGAGAATGCCATAAACGAATCCAGGTTGCAAAAATGCAACCATTGGACACCCGCCCTTCGATGTTGGAATAATTTAAATGTTATTTATTGTGTTGGGCAGTTCACAGAAATAAGTGACTGGCCGCATATAAAGTTTGTTCGTTGCCGTTTGCTGGCGTCGATATAGATAGGTAACGTTAATACGTTAAAGTAATATAGAAACTAGATAAGTTTACTACCCATAATTTACCTCCTATAAATTAAATAATCGAATTTTAAGGACATGTATTTCATTCGAATTGTTATCATTTAACAATATAGAACAAAATTTAAACCCAACGTGTAAGTATTATCAGTACAACTCCCGTTATAACAGTTGAAGATATGGACAAACCTGATTTAGAATCTCAGACAATTTTAAAAATCATTGCGTGTGACGCATTTGCCGCGGCTGCTTGTGTCATAGTTAGTCAATATCATGAACAATAATATCATTTCTTTGTGTATTTCTTGCGATAGATAATTTTACTCTAATGAGTTTTATTCGCGGGAAACATAGGAAAGTATCTGTCACGTTTTCAGCCAGTGTTGCAAAACCCAACATTGATTAAAGATTATCGGTCGTTTAACATCATTCACATCCTTGCAAAGTGGATCAGAAGAGCTAGGTACTTATGATAACTCTTGCGCAGAGACATACAAAGTTTACATCCAAAAAATAAGGTTATTCCATAAGTAGGAATAAGAGTTATTGGGGTTTTGTGATTTTTTTTTTTTTGTTTTTTTTTTTTTTTTTTAGTAATGAAACGTGTTGTCGAGTTAGCACATATACGTACAAAAAAGGCATCCTGTTTATGAGTAAAAAAAAATCATTACAATAGGGAGTACAATACCTTATGCTAGAAATACGACCCGGGGCTAGTTATGGTTACCCGACAGCCTAGCTATTGTGTATTTTGACGTTGTAATTACTAGTGCGGGTGGTCTGAATAGTGGAAACCATTTATCTGCAACCATTGGTTAGGCGGGAGGGAATATAACAGATTTGACGCCAATAGTGATGGGAAATAGTGACAGTGCCATATATTGGATTGTTCAAACAGTTGCTGATCTGCATGAGGAATGTTACGAGTGTCAAAGATAGTGAATATTAGCCTTATTATATCCAAACAGAAATTCTAAATAAATTAAAATAACATAAAAAACAAATAAACAGCCAGGAACTGGTACTCTATTTGGATATTTGCAAGCATTTACAAACTCGACTCCATTCTATAACCTTGAGTCAACGACATTTGTGATATTTACTTACATCTATAACTTGTAGATGTAATATATAATGTTCGATTATAAATGAGGGTTCGACCTGCGTGTATTTCGAGACTGTTGAGGCGAATCGTATTTGCCCTTTCATGATCGACAAAAAGTCGTGGAATAAAGAGGTCGAGCTCTATGTTCCTGTCAGTGTCTTAGGTAAATGGACGCCGGTTGTAATATCTTGCTGTTAGTCTGCATGGAAGTTTTGGTGACAGGAAAACTGCAACATCGCAGCATGGGGGGCGCGTCTTGGTCATTATTAGTATCCATTCCATATGAATGAAGTGAAGATTCACTCAATCGGGAGACCCTCTTCAACTTTGATCGTTCCAAATACCGCCAGCACCTATAAACGATCATGTCTTATTGGAACACTATGTGAAAGGAACTCAAATACAGACGGATATGCAGTGATCGTAATCATTTAGAGTTAAGGAATTTTCTAACGCTTTGGTAAATCTTGTAATCAGAGGAAATATAGTTGTACACAAGAATACTGACAATAAAAATACGGCTAAGGGAGCGTCTGCTGAAGAACAGTTATAAGGACAAGAAAGGAAACTACACAGCTGCGATTAAATAACGGATGACCTTCTGGAATAATTACATGGGTAAAATGAATATTAGGCCTGTCGGGCATGGTGGCAAAGTTAATGGTAAGATTCGTTATGGCCAAACAAGGTGTCAAAAAGCAACATTGAAAATGTTAAGGTAAGGCTATGAGCAATAATATGATCATCGTAAAATCATTCAGTTGTAAAGTAATCAATTACGATATAGATAAGGGTCTGATAGAGTTCAAAGATTTAATAATTTATGCTAATCGGCTTAGCCAGGTAGGTAACTCGTTCCGCATAGATAAGACAAGTTTTACTAATAACGATACACAAGGGATTCATACGTAATAATATGATATAATACCATTATAGGTTAGTAATTCAAGTTATGATCCTGAAGTTAAAATAAAATTAGATTCCAGATGATGAATTTTTTATAAGTTAATCGAGAATGTTTATGTACGGGGCATAGTTGAAGATTAATACAATAATAATAATATTGGAAGAAACAGGAAGCAGAGTGATAATCCTACATGTGCAATGATATTTCGGGTTAGCATTCAATGCAACCTTTATGGGAATTACATGATTCTGCTAAATTTTTGTTCTGTATTGAAATTACTTCTTTTCATCCATACATAATTCCGATTTCATTTGTGACCCCTGAATATCAGTTTTACTCCGTTAGGCGTTAGTCTACTTGAGCCACATCTCTCTATAACACAACGGTTTCAGAATATGAGTACATGCTTTCGACAAACAGTGATTGTGAGTTTCATCCGAAATTATTTACAATTATATCTCATTACTTTTTGATAAGTAATCCATGCAACTTCTTTGTCTAAAATATATCTCGTCATAAAACAACACTGTACTAAACAAAACATAATATAATATGTTGCCAAAAAAAAAAGAGTATGGAAGGCGGTCTTTTGGTCTTTAAAAAAATATATAAAATTATCATAGTAAACACATTTTAAGTTCTACCACAATTCTTCCGAAGTCATGGGAAACCTCTCTATGGTATATGCGTTTTAAATAAAACAAACATTCGATATATGTATATAATGAGTATACTCCTTATTTTTTCTGAACATTGATTGCTAATAACAGCGTATGACATACAGAAAGTAGTTTCTTTAATTTCTTTTAAAGGGAAACATTAATATAATTCAAAACCTGACTCCGATAACGATTTTATATCACCTGATCGGGTACAGTAGCATTCCTAGTCACCTTATAGACTGACTGGCTTTCTCCATTAATCACTCATATGTATGTATATATATATATACAAACAAAAATATATACCTATATGTTAACAAAGACATAAAGGGTTGTTGGGGGTTTCACAGTGTATGAGAGAATGGGTGATTAATGGTGCGTGTTTGGGGATTGGGAGGGTTCGGCTCTTTGCTTCTCCCTCGCTGAGGGTGTTCCTTTTTGACCCGCCACGAAGTTGACTGTATATGTATGTATGTATTGTATATATATATATATATATATATATATATATATAATATATATATATAATATATATATCTTTATATATATCATATATATATATATATACATCGTATATATGCCCCACTCATATATACACTGTATATACTATATATATAAATAAATATATATTATATATATAATATATATATATATATATATAGTATATATATAATATATATTAATATATATATATATATATATATATATATTAGATTATATAGATTTATTCTTATATATAATTACTCATATGTATAGTATAATATATATATATACTATATATATATATATTTATTCTTATGTATAATATATATACTATATATATATATATATTATTATATATATAGTATATATAATATAATATATGTTAGGTTATGTATGTATATAAGTTTGTGTGTAATACCTTAGTTCAAATTTTTGTTTATTTGAAAAAGCTTCAAAATGGAAGATGCAAGTCTGCCCCAGAAAAGGGCGATATATCTCAGTGTCATTGTTGGAAACTTGACTTTTATAATAATCATCTATTTACAGTCTCTATTAACATTGGCTTGAGTAAGTTTGTAGTTGCGTAGTTTATCACCTAATCAGCGTTGAGCAGTTAGCCAGGACTGACCCAATTATAATCAGGGCCAAGCTATCCTGGCTGTCCGGTTATTTCGTCCAACAGATTTGATATATCGACTTCCACCGTAACATTGTAAGCAGAGCCCCACACCCTTGTTGCGCTGCAGTCGGGATATTTCGTGTTGTGTAGTGTTTTTTTTTTTTTTTTTTTTTTTTTTTTTTTTTTTTTTTTTTTGTGTGTGTGTGTGTGTGTGTGTGTGTTGAAACTGTAGAATTAGGAATTTTTGTTTATATATTCTTAACTAATAAATATATATTCTTAACTAATAATTTAACAAACTGTTTTTAGATTTTATTCAAGTACCTCGATTGACCTCCTGTTCTACGAAAGGACCATAAAATCTTTAAAATGAAGCTAAACCCTGGATAAAAGATGTAACTACAACAATATAGTGAACATAAATGTCGATTTATCATCTTACCTTTAGGGATGCCATGAAACCCATTAGTGGCCCCTGGGTTAAGAAACCCTGTTAAGCAACATAATCCGAAACTCGGCTAAAACTCAATGGAGACTTAATATCTTCTCCAGATACTTTGGAACCCTGACTGATAAGGGCTATTTTCGATACGACTGTTATAAATGCTTTACACTTAACCAACCTCGGTGAAAATCTCACGAATATTTCAATGTGTTTATAAACACACTCCCTCAATTAGACCACAACGCGCCATTCAAATTTAAGTAATGCCAAGCAGCTTGATTAATAGCACCAGTTACGCAGGTTAAATAAATAGTAACACACACTTACTCTCTCTCTCTCTCTCTCTGCATACATGCGGGCGTCTCAAATGCGATCAGTCATGAGGGACGTCGAGGACGGAGCAGAGGGTTCAGGGATTCAGCGAGTACGTGCAGGTCGTTCAGGGTCAGGAGGCGGTCTCGTCGTCAAAGGGCAGGTGAGGCGGAGCGGAAGGGAGGCGGGAAAAGGAAGGCATTTCGGCGTGAGAGGGAGCAGGTGCAGGTCGGGGGGGGTCCGAGGGAGGTTGCGTCGCGGAAAGTCGAAGTGCTCTCTCGTCTTCTCTCTCTCTCTCTCCTCTCTCTCTCATCTCTCGTCGTCTCTCTCTCTCTCTCAGGGGCGTCTCTCTCGTCTAGGACCGCAGCTGAGGCTCTCTCCTCTTATATATTATATATAAATACTAGATTTGTAACAGCGAGTGTGCATATGTCGTTTTAGACATGAATTGAAAAAGAGGTAACGCTTGTCAGAAGAGATTGTTTCCTAGCTCGCTTGCCAGATATTTCAGCGAGCTTTCAATGTGTGGTGAAAGAAATCGTTTCATCCGAAACCATTACGAATATCTAAGCAACTGGTCCTATTCGCTCCATGGTCTTTGCCGTAGTCTTCGCGATGTCGTATTCCGAGTCGCATTGTTTTCGTACTGTCCATACGCATTTTAAAGGTGAACGAAGGTAAGCGTAACAAAAAGAAAAAAAAAAAATCATTGTGGCATCTTCTCTGTTCTTCGCACCTTACGGCGGTCGTAACGGTACGATGACCATAACAATGGCAAAGAGTGAATTAGGGAGTACCGGCTGCTCAAAGTCGCCGATAAAAAAAAAAAAAAAAAAAAAAATCATCACAAGCCATCCGTAACTTTTCATGTGATCCTCCTTACAATTAGAAAAACCAATAATTTTTAGCCGAATGCATAATGAGCGAGGGTCATCAGTAATAAAAGTAGCAAGGCAGGTGGCAACATAATGATAATAGTAAGGGCAAACAAAAGTCATGACCCCAGACGGCCCTCATAAGTTACCATCGACATCCAGCAATATTGATTTTCGATTCCGTGCAGAAAGGAAGGGCATTTATTGCAGCGCGTATTTCTCCATCATGGACCTTTGGAGGAAAAGAAAAAAAAAAAAGAGTGTGTCAGAACCACTCGAGGGAAAATCATGTGTTCAATATCTGTGGTTTTAGGGCTGAAAAGTAAGTAGTTTTAGTTATTGAAATGATAACGATGATGAATGATGAAATGTGTAAGGGGAGAG
>NW_028234411.1:33926368-33928868 GCF_977035675.1 Penaeus japonicus
ATATTTCAACTATTTTGGTGAGATCCCCTTCCGACAAGAGGATTAATATGGGGAGCAACCAGCGGGCTTTCGTGTCATCCCGCACACCCTGCAAAAAACAATTTCAAATATTATTTCCACAAAAAATAAAAAGGGAGCAAAGTTGAAGCCAGACCATCAGCTTCGGAATGGGTAGGGGGGGGGGGGACTGGCCTCTGGGGAATGTTAGGAAACTGGGGGAGGGGTTGTGCCAGTTTTAATTGTTATCGGGCCTAGTGGGACCACCGCGGGAAAAAACCTCAGCAGGGCCGCGATGGGTATTCTATTTTGTTAGCTACTGACCAGGCTTTGTTTTTATCTATTAATCGCCGCCTTTTTTTCGCTCCCCCCCCCACCCCCCCCCCCCCCCCCCCACCCCCGCCCCCCCCGGCCACCCCAAAATTTACGCACACCTCACTCTAATCCCCCCATTGGTTGCGATATAATTTTATTTATATTGTTCTTTGCGCGAATTAAAAACTATTGTAAAAAAAAAAACAGGTAGATCGGTGGGCGCTTGTGCGGTTATTGTGTTATATATGTGTGTGTGTGTGTGTGTGTGTGTGTGTTTGGTCCTGTGTGTGTGTGTGTGTGTATAATATATTATAATTATATATTATATATATTTTTATTATATATAAATATATAACTGATATATTTTATATTATATTTACTAATATTATATATAATTTAACTATATAACATATACATACAAAACATTTACATATTTACATATAAGACATATGTGGAGTAGGGGGGGGGGGGGGGCGTAGAGCAAAGGCTTGGGCACTTGCCTTCTGTGTGTGTAGTTTTGGTGGAGTGTTATTGTATGTGTTTGTGTGGTTTCTGGTGTGTCGTTGGTCTGTTGTGTGCTGTGAGTTGTGTTTTTGGTGTAGTGTTTTGGGTGTGCTGTGCTTGTGTGATCTCCTAAAAAACTGGGGGGAAAAGAAGGAATTTTGTTCTAACATGGGACAGTAAAAAATGTAAAAATATCGTTGGTCATTAAAAAATAAACATAAAACGAACTAAAAACACATTAAAAGAAATTAACTTAAAAAAAAAAACAATAAATATAAGCACAACAAAAAAAAAAAAAAAAGTCTAGAATTAATAGCAGCTTCTTTACAAAATGAAAAATTTATTAACAAACCTCACAATTCAATAAAAATCTACAAAAAAATAAAAACGAAAAACAAGGAATAAAAAACCGGGCGAAAGTGCAAAATTTCTCTCGTACCAACTGAAACGGCGAAGTGCGAAAAGGAACTGACATGTAAACTTTTGGTCCAACACTTGCCATAAAACTTTGATTGTCAAGTATACCTGGGTCGTGGCTATGATTGTTTCCCGCTGTGTGAGCGGTCGTGGGCAAGTCTGACTGTGCTTCCGGATTGGGCGTAGCAAGATTTTGTCGTTGTTGCACGCTATGTTGGAAATGAATTTCTAAAAAAACGTGTGTAGATGACATGTTTTGTTGGCTGTGTGTTTGTGTGGTTGTGTGTGTGGGTGGGTGTGTGTGTGTGTGTGTGTGTGTGTGTTTGTTGTGTGTTGGTTGTCGTGCTGTGTGTGTTGTGTGTTGGTGTGTGTTACATTTATTATATTATCTTATATTATATTTTTATTTTTTATATATTGTGATATACTGTTTTATTTTTATTGGTTTGTTTGAGTTGGGTTTATTCTGGTATTTTTTTTTATAATTTTTTGTTTTTTTAGGAGGAGATATTATTTGTTTGTGTGGTTTTTTTTGGTGTTTTTGAGTGTCTCTAACTTATACCTATAACTCTAATCACACTATCTTAAACACAACATCTCACCACCTCCCTATCAATTAATTTGATGTTTTGTGTTATTTGTTATATATTTAATATATATAATATAATATTATATATAATACATATATACATTTATATATATATATATAGATATTATATACATATTAAATTATTATTATTTATATATGATATATATATATATTAATATATATCTTATATATATTATATATATACAACACACCACAACCCCCCAACACATACACCACACACACAACACACACCACACAACACTCACCCCCCCACACCAACACACATATATATATTATATATTTATTTTTATATATATATATATATATATATTATATTTTATATATATTATGTATATTATATATATCTGTTATTATATATATGTAATATTATATATATATACTTTATTATATTATACTGTATTATATATACACCACACAATTAATTTTTGCATATTATATCATATATATTATATTATTATATATATATATTAATATATATATAATAATATATTAATTATTATATAATACATACTATATATATTATTATATATAATATATAATATATAATAATATTACATATATATTTATTTACAGTACATATGTATATTATATATATATATATATATATTTAGATATATATAATATATGGTATAAAATTACTAGTATATATATATTTCA
>NW_028234411.1:33958868-33966368 GCF_977035675.1 Penaeus japonicus
GTGTGTGTGTGTGTGAGTGAGTGAGAGAGAGAGAGAGAGAGAGAGAGAGAGAGAGAGAGAGAGAGAGAGAGAGAGAGAGAGTGTGTGTGTGTGTGTGTGTGTGTGTGTGTGTGTGTGTGTACCCTGGCTGTTGATAATAAAAGACAATGTTGAGAATATCTTACACAACCCTAAGTAATATACATCACATACTGATGTATACATGTAACATACAATTCAAATGCCTGTGTGTGGAGATTCTCCTTCTTTATCTTTTTGTTTCTTTTCCCTTTCTTCTCTTCTTCCTGCTATTATGAATGGGATCTTAGATAATGAAAAATATTTCATATTCGGTGCTTTGCTTGACGCCTTTTTCAAAGTATCCCAATATAACGCAAAATAATTAGAACTCTGTAAGTAACAGTGCGAGTACAAGAGCCATAATCATGCTTATACTGCAATTATATTCTCTTGTATCCTAGTGTTTATGATATGATATACACAATTACGGTTTCTCTTCACACGCCAAGATAATTAAAAGACTACAAATCACGTCACAAATACTTGCAAACATTTGCTTATAGTCATTATTATGATCCTATAAGGCTTAAACTCCCATCATAGCTGTACGTATTTTCGACTAGAACAACTTTCTAGATTTACGACTGTTGGCTTCGGGACAGAAAGACGCAAACAATTATGTACCAAGGGACGGATTGTCGTTGCGCTGTATAATGATCCATATCGAAATTAATCTGTATTGGAGGGTGACTGGGAGATTGATGATTGGTGTTAGCTAAAATTAGTGAATATGAAAGCGAAATCATCTTTTTGGTCTTGATTTATTGTCGCATTTCATCATTCTGCCGATTGTTGTCTCTCGTGCAATCAGAAATTCCGATTTTTAGAAAATGCTTCGACAGGATTTGCCTTATTTAAATTTCATGTCGTAATACACAAAGTTGGAAGCGAGTTAGTGTTAGGGTTGTAAAGAATCACACAATTAAATCTATATGAGGTATGCATTGTGACACTGGCAACGGCCTCAGAGTTTATGGCACGACAGCAGTAAATTATAAGTTCCCACTTTAATTTTTTTTTTTTAAAGGATTCGAAGTTTATTACATATTCTAGTTCAATTCCTACTGCCGTCTGTCATAATGATGATTACGACAGGTTAACCCTTTGTAACGTCATTTATATCTACCTTTGAAGTGCTTATCAAGGCGTGATAATATGTTACGTATGCTCTGTTTTAGACAACATTGTATACCGACCAGTAATATTGTCCTTCATCTATTCATGCCGTTCCAAAATTAGCCATCACACAACATTAAACATCTCAAGGCCATTCCACTGGATTCTATTGATAGTGAAGGTAAAGGTTAAATTCAGAGATCCACCGGTGTATTAGGGACTTGTATTAGCCACAGTAGTCCTATGAAAACTGACTCTGCCCGTGATTTACGGCTTGGTTCTCCTATAAATAATTCCGTCCTTGAATAAAATAAAGTAATAACGCTTGCTATTTCTACATCCTTGGTATTCCTCCACTTACCTCCATTTCCTCACCTCGTCGTCACGGCATGAGACCCTTCAACCTAGTCCTTCTTCACCTCCCTCAAGTTCAGGACTTAGATATATAGTATCTTTTGCTAGCATTCGTTCTCTATTGCCATGAGCAACGTGGGAGCCAGGGAACAGGTACCTTGGCGATGGTCAATAAATCCGTCCTAGGAAGAGAGCAAGGCTTCTCAGGCTTTGTCCTTCCGTGCCCTCGCTTGAACTTCTACAAACAAAGACGATTAGTCAAAGGAAGCTTTAATAGTCGTGGGCGAAGAACGCAAACACAACAGCAACAGACACAGCCTCGAATACGTTTCCTTCTCACACGCCACCTGGTTAGTCGGGTTTATGTATTCCCTTCCATCCTACCTTCAGTTTTAACAGTATTACCAAAACTTGTTACTCTGCGTGTTGGGTTAAACCTCGGCTCTTTCTCTCCTAAAATTCATTTCCTCCTTTCTTCTCCTCTCCCCTTTCTCCATTCTCTCTTTTCTTTTCAAAACTTATCCTTTAGGGATCACTTAATTACTTATAATGCAGTAGTTGTGTGCTATCCTTAGCCTGTTTGGCTAACATTGCTTACATGCATAATTATGGGGTCAGAGAGTATTATAGAAATATGATGTGACCTTTGTTGGTTCGCTAAATGGGTAGTCAGGGTACCGGATAATCTGTGGTTGTGTGTGTGTGTGTGTGTGTGTGTGTGTGTGTGTGTGTGTGTGTGTGTGTGTGTGTGTGTGTGTGTGTGTGTGTGTGTGTGTTTTCTCAATAATGAATATATAGCGTATACATATATGTATATCTTATATTATATGTATATCTATATATATATATATACATGTGTGTGTATATATTGTACATGTATATATATATATATATATTATATATATATATATATATATTATATATGTGTGTATATAATATATATATATATATATATATTATATATTATATATATATATATATTATATATATATATATATATATATATATATATATATATATATATATATATATATATTATATATATAATATATATATATATATTATATATATATATATATATATATATATATATATATATATATATATATATATATATATATATTATATGTGTGTGTGTACATACACACACACACACACAACACAACACACATACATACATATATATATATATATATATATATACATATATATATATACATATGTATGTATGTATGTATGGATGGATGGATGGATGGATGTATTATAGATTATGTCACTATTTCTATAAAATGATCTAACCAAATATGTCGTGATGGGGTGGGAGGATGATAGCATTGCAGCGCTGAAAAAAAAATTCCATCTATAGTTTCATTGGAAACTAAGGCATATTTCGAGTTTTTTTTCGGATTGTCCTCTTCTTAGCTTAATAGTTTTCCTCGTAAATAAACTTACGACTGATAAGAAACTATGAATGAAAAGAAAAGTTAATTTCTTTTTCCTCTTTGAATAAAATGTAGAATATGAAATATGATAAAAAAAAAAAATACAAACTTATGCAGGAATTTCACGGGCATTATTTTTTTTCTTTTTTTTCATATAATTTGCTGGGTGTTTAGGTGATCTTCAGGATTAAATGAGCCTAGGCCGTTTAACAATTTATTTCGGTTGGCGGAATACAAGTTCATTTATGAGGTACAAGCTTTTAATTTAAGTGACGTTTCATATTTCAAAATCAACAAAAGCAAATGCCACTCTGTTTCTGTGAGTATTTATCTTGTATTTTATTTTATATTAACTTAGAAATCTACCCTCTTACATACACTTCTACAAGCTTAAAAATGGATAAGGTTAAGATATGTATATACTCGATAAGAAAAATATCCTATAGTCTTGGCGATTGACTATAAATATATATCACTGGCTTTTTATATGTCTATGTATTCTTATTGTTACAGACCTATGCATCTATATATCTTCTTGGAGGATGAAATATCGACCTTACAGTAACAGCCAACTATACTAATTCAATATTTTTTATTCTTTTTATAATGAATATTCATTGCTTTTCCTTACCTTTTCTCAAAAACGGTACGAGCGAAATGAGAGTGAACGTAATCTAACACACCTTCCTTGGTATTGTAACGTAAAGGTATGTCCTAGATGTTACACAAGTGTTCAATAAATTTCGTAATTAGTGCAGTAACCTCAAAGGTCCCGTTGTCCGCATATTTTGGAAAGATCTTAATCACTCCCCTTTTGACATAATACCCCCTGCCACTGTAACGGCTGACATGAATACCGTTTATTCACTGAAACAACCCTGCTACTACGACGATATCTCATGTTGACAGAAAGTTACATACGGAATATATAAACATCTCAAGACCAGGTGTAGTCTTTTGCTTACAATCTGTCTTCATGAAATATATATTTTCTTAGCATCCACCTGTATTCCAATGTGTAAGTAATTGATCCTTACAAAATACTCTGATGGTTGGCATGAGGGGTAAATCTGTATTGGAGCAGGCACATAGATGTCAAGTTGGAGAGAGGTTCTGTGGTCACTTTAAAACGTGCAATGGGATTGTTATTTAATTCCTGAAAAAATATGGCAAAATTTCACCACCGTGCATATGGGTATTATGCATATTGTACCTTTTCAAAGATTACAGTTAAGCGTTCCTTGTCTAGATACAACTAAACAGGCCAGTGTTTGCGAAGAACATATAAATACATTTAGTAGGTACCATCAAAAAGATTACTTATTACATCAGTGTTAATTTTTGGTACATGAAGTGGTACAGTTTGTTCACGATAAATAAATTATCTGATAATTCAGTGGGATGTTTTCCTCGACACAAGGAATAACTTATGCATTATGAAGCCTATGCTGTTTAACCGGAAATTATGAGTTAATTATCATCATTACTTTACTTTAATCATAAACTAAAGAACAGGGATACCTTAAAAAAAAAAAAAAAAACTTCTAAGACTTAGAGTGATGTTGGAACGTTTTTGTCGCTCCATGGAAACCTTCCGGGAATGGATAATAACTGTACAGAAAGGATGATAAGTCCTTACCTAGGAAGGACCTTTCTATACTATTGAGATCTTCATCGAATGCGCCCACCGTACCATGATCATGATCCTTTGCCATTGCCCCATAACCATATTTGCTGAAGATGCTAGGACAAGTCACTTTTTTTCTTTCTTTTCTTTTCTTTTATATTTTTTCTTTTTTTCTTCAACACTCATAGACCTATTACCAAAATTCCTTAGTTTGCATGCTAGGTTAAGCTCTTAACTATTTCTCTCAACCTGCAATTTATATTTTCTATCATTATCTCTCTCGTCTTCCCATCTTTATTCCTATTTCCAGTTTTCAAATTGAGGTTTTGAGATATCTTAATTGTATTAGGCTGTAGTAGCTGGTGTAGCTCCATCGATTTCATATATTTTCCACAAATAATGAAGGAAAGTGCACGTCCCATATCTGTGCTTCAGAGATATAAATATATTAACATAATCCGTGTATATGTTTGTGTGTGTGTGTGTGTGTGTGTGTGTGTGTGTGTGTGTGTGTGTGTGTGTGTGTGTGTGTGTGTGTGTGTGTGTGTGTGTGTGTGTGTGTGTGTGTGTGTGTGTTTTACAGAGTTGGGTAGGTAGTACTTTATAAGTACTGGCGGTAGGAGGTGTCATTTTATAAAGTGCCACCTTAGCGTAGCATGACTGTCACGCTGTATGTTTTTTTTATTATTATTATTATTCTTAAATTACCTGCTAAGTGTCGAGTTAAACTATTTTTTTAACATAATAACGAACAAACATCAAACATTCTGATCAACGATTTTTCTCCAGACGTTACAGCATAGAAGCAAAGGGAATGACATCGCCATAATCTCAAGTTAGTTTTCTTCTTGGAACTAATCATCTTAGCACAGCCACTCATCGAAGAGGATACGGCAATCAGAGTGATAACACCATTTAATGTCCAGAGTGCCAGATTAAGAAGTCTTAATATTAGAACGATTGTTCGAGGTAAAACACTAAACACTGAATTGAGATACGAAAGTTTATATACTCATATCAATTTTGTTTGCCACACAGGCAAACAATATTCAGAAATTAACAGGAAATAAAGTAGAGTACAGTAAATAAAGATAACACATGAAATACACTCTAGTGTCATAAGAATACTACACATTTTGAAGTTCACTCGAACAAAATGCGGAATCCCCACTCCTTCAGAGTAAGATGAAAAACTAGTCGTTCTTTTATAGCAGTTCCGTCGAGTTAAAGGTAAGGCTATCTCTGGGGATATTCAAGGATGAGATCACACAATTGATTGCTTTTAGACGTCTTTCTATATCGGCCTTCGTCAAGAGTTGGGTCCTATGCAAGAAATTGAATGAAAAATGTAGTGAATATATCACTCAATTGAGATTTACCCAATTCTTATGCACTTCCAAATATTACAATCTTAATTATCATGTGTTTCGCTCTAATACAAACTCATTTATCATGCATTTCACAATATTACTAATTAAATTATCATGCATTTCACTTTATTTCAAACACGATTATCATGCACTTAAGTATATCACAAACTCAATTATTATGTACTTCACAATAATACAAATTTAAAACAAAGAAAACCTTTAGTAAAGCAAATTAACTTTATCTTACCAACTAAGAGCTCGTGGTGTTCTGACTCACTTAAAGCTGGTGAACACGTGGATCCAGTGTCCACACAAACCATTGTGCGAGAACCCAACAAATAGAATTGGGGAGATAAATATACTACCCTTTACAATTGTCTCTGTCAGAAAGACATAGGTAATAGGTTCTATTCTTTCCAAATAAGCAGCAAATAAAAGCTAGTCCCTGAGCCGTACGGAAGAAGAAACAAGTTGAGGTTGTCCTTATCAGGTTTTTCAATGAAGGTTTATGAAATAATGCACTAGACGAAGGAGGAAATTAAATATCTTTCGGTTTTTAAAAATGTTTGTCAAAATATTATTTTTTTCAATAATGTATACTGGCATTAAACTTCCTGGATTCTTGACTGCTTATATCTGGAACAATGATTCAAAATTTCATATTATAAATCAATATCCCTCGAATGTCTGGAAAATGTTAATAGATTCAATGATTCCAAAATGCCACCAATGAACTAGGAGTACTGAAATATCTGTGCTTTAAAATGTTAGACTTATTTTCACCTGTGATAGACGTAAAGTACTACCATACGACTTTCTCGCTTTCTCTCGACAAACGGCTAAGGCGAGAGAGATAAAAGTGGTAAGGTACCCGAAATAACATTCCTTGACGTTGTAACCTAAAGAAAATGATGGTTCTTCTATCTTGATTTTACATGATTGTAAGAATAAAGGATGGAAAAGCTGTCACATTAATGGTATACCTCAACTGATTCTAATCTCTGGTTATTACTATTATATAAATGTTTGTTTTCTCTTTCGAGGTGTGCCACTCAGAGAAAATCTTAATCCGCAATTTAAGTACCTGTTGCAGTATATGTTTTTTTTTTTTTTTTTTTTTTCTCCATCGACAATCTGACTTCCATCCAATAATTATACATTGTCTGCAATTCTAGCCATCTCAGCTACATTCCACTATGTAATTACTTGATTCTCACAGAATACTCTGAAGGTTAGCGTGTGACAGGTAAATGCATGCGGGAGTGAGCACCTGCAAGACTAACTGAGCTTATTTCATAGTAATGAAGACCGGGGCGTATACCCGCATAAATGTGTGTGTATATATATATGTAGTATGTTTGTGTGTGTGTGTGTGTGTGTGTGTGTGTGTGTGTGTGTGTGTGTGTGTGTGTGTGTGTGTGTGTGTGTGTGTGTGTGTGTGTGAGAGAGAGAGAGAGAGATAGAGAGAGAGTATTGGAATGTGAATGAAGGTTTTCATTGCAAATCAGATATGAATATATATATATATATA
>NW_028234411.1:33968868-33971368 GCF_977035675.1 Penaeus japonicus
GGGCACATTATAATTCACGTGCATGTGTGTGCACGCGTGGACGCTGATGTGTATGGGTGCTGTATGCATGCATACGGGGGTAGACAAACGCTTGGAGTATGTGCATAATTGCTTATTTGTATATATAGGCGTCTACGCTGTACATTCTGCATATCTATATATAGTAACGAATATAAGTGCGGGCACGGGAGCACACATAAACATGCAAACATGCATTTTTGCGTAGGCCCTGCACGTATATATAAACAAATGCCCATTCTCACATGAGTAGACCGGAAGGTCATGAGATAGATCGGTGGATACAAAGATCTAATAACATACGAGACTAACTCAAACGTGTTATTGGAGATTAATGGTACTTCCGGACTAAAATTACTCCCCCCACCGTGCACAAGGCCGCCAGGTGGGGATACCAGGCCACACACCTCTTAAATATGATTTCCCAGTCAAGACAATGGCCCTCATTCCCCGGAAGCGAAGGAGCCCCTGGTCACGGCGGCGATCAGGATCGCTCCGGAATAGAGGGCGCTAAGAATCTCCGGTTAAACCCAGGCCGCCTAAAGAGGATGAACTTATGCACATACAATGTAAGGACCCTGAGAACAGAATCTGATCTAGAGGAACTTTCATTTATTAAATGGGATATTGTAGGACTTTCTGAAGTTAGGAGACTAGGCGAAGAGCAGAAATTACTAAATGATGGGCACTTATTATACTGGCGAGGTAAACCCTTGGATAGCAAACAAGAATCAGGAGTAGGTTTCTTAGTTCACAAGCGACTTGAAAAGAATGTTAGGGAATTCCATAGTGTGAGCGAAAGAGTGGTTTCTGTAATACTGAAACTAAACAACAGATGTAGCCTAAAAATTATCCAAGTGTACGCTCCTACCAGCAGTCATAGTGATGAGTAGATAGAGAGCTTCTATGAAGATGTGCAAGCAGCTACCGATAGAGCAAAAACCCATTTTACCGTGATTATGGGGGATTTTAATGCCAAGATAGGAATAAGGGAAGATGGAGAATTATCGGTTGGTAAACATGGAATAGGCACCAGAAATGAGAGAGGCCAAAGGCTGATAGAATTCGCCGAAGCTCGATCCCTTAAAATTATAAATACATTCTTCGAAAAGAGACCCGGGAGGAAATGGACATGGAAATCACCATCCGGCATTAAAAACGAAATTGACTTCATAATCATCAATAGGCGTGACATCATACAAGACGTAACCGTTATCAATAAAGTAAATGTCGGTAGCGACCATAGACTGGTCAGGAGTAGAGTTAAGTTACAGCCAAGAAGGGAACGAAACAAGCTCATACAGAAGCCTCTCGTCAATCTAACAAACATCAAGAATAGGGCGACGGAATTCAGTATCAACATCCGAAACAAATATTCAGCTCACGAAGATCTTGACATAGACCAAATGAACGACCAATTCAGTGAGATAATAACGGAAGCTGCACTTGAAATAGGGGATAAAGACGAAAAAGCAAGGTTCAGTAAGCTTTCGGTAGAGACAAAAGAGCTTGTGAAACAGCGTAGGGAAATGAAAATAACATCAATCAGAGACAAGATAGAATCAACAGAGCTGACTAAGACCATAAACAAGCAGAAGAAAGAGGATGTACGCAAATTTAACATACGAAAAATAAACGAAGCTCTGCTTGCCGGCACCAGCCTTAAGGCAACAAAGAGGAGGCTCGGAGTAGGAAACCCAACGGAGAGGCGACATACAATAAAAATGATATCAAAGTAATAGAAGACTTCTATCGCAGCCTATACCACTCAAACGACCAACCACATACGGAGACAAACACAACAATCGGAGATGTTTCAAACATCACGGTAGATGAAGTAAATAGGGCACTAAAAAGCATGAAAAGAGGAAAAACACCAGGAGAAGACGGCATTAGTGTAGATCTTATTCAAGACGCAGGAGAGATTGCGGCAGTAAAGCTGGCCAGTCTTTATAACAAATGTCTAGACGTCGGTGAAATTCCGAAGGCCTGGAAAAACGCAATAATAATTCTAATACACAAAAATGGAGACACAAAAGACTTAAAGAATTACCGACCTATAAGCCCCTCTCAGTAATCTATAAACTATAATATATAAACAAAAATCATCACAGCCCGTACCACCGATACATTAGATTCAAAACAACCCAGGGAACAGGCAGGGTTCCGCAGTGGATTCTCAATTACAGACCATATCCACACACTAGCTCAAATAAGGGAGAAAACAAACGAATATAGGAAGCCCCTGTGTATGGCATTCGTAGATTATAAAAAGGCATTCGACTCGGTACAGATATCTGCAGTACTGGATGCAATTCGTAAACAAGGAGTAGAGGAAATATACTGCAGATTATTAGAGGATATATATACAGATCGTACAGCGACCGTCAAAATCCACGCAGAAACCAATAAAATACCAATAAAAAAGGGTGTTTGGCAGGGCGACACCATCTCACCGAAGCTGTTTACAGCCTGCTTGGAG
>NW_028234411.1:33973868-33978868 GCF_977035675.1 Penaeus japonicus
CCTCTTCTCTCCACGGACTTCCCCCGGAATACACGCTTGTACGCGGTAGCTGTGTTTCTCTGATCCTCACATCAATTATCTGTATATCCCTTAACTCACGCATAGAAGATAACATCTTCCACCACCTCAACAGGTTATGGGCCCAGATTTAAGGAATTTGATGGTAATGCAGATAATTATGATTTGTGGGAAGAAAACTTCACTGGTGCTCTCCGAGTTCTGAAACTTCATCTTGCTTTTGATAAGTATGCTTGCAAACGCCCTGATGATTATGATTTAGAAGAGGCCAAGGAAACAATCTATGCCCACTTAACAGGTTGACTTGGCTGAACGTCACTTGGCATGATAAAGCGTGAAGCGAGGGGAGATGGAGTGAAAGCATTGACATTGCTACGAAAACACTACCTAAGAGAAACACAACACAAATTGTTTCCTCTATGGAGATCACTCATTAACAAAAGAATGGATGATGGCAGTGTTATAGTATATCTATAGATGAGACAGAAGCTGCTCTCAGGGAAATAGATGAACACATTACTGATGGTCTTATAGTAGTACGAACACTGGATGGACTTCCAAAGAAGTACATAAAATTTGTTGATGTAGCTAACCAGCGTAATCCTCCATATCAATACAGTGAATTAAAGATAGCATTGTTAAGTCAAGAGGATCGTCTGAAGGATACTTCTAGCACAGATAATATCATGAATGTCAACACCAACAATACAGTGAAACAAGAAATGTTTCAGGTGTGGTGAACCAGGCCATTTTGCATCAAAATGCAGCAAAGGAGGTAAGTTTCCTCAAAATACTAGAAAGTGGTGTGACTTTCATAGATCCGGAACTCACAGTAACAGTGAATGTAGAGTGAAGAATCCTAAGAGGAATAGTAATTCAGTAACTCAGCAAATGACACAAGTGAAGAACAATATCAAGAGTATTCTTTTCATGTAACACACTCATCAAGGTTTTGTACTGTTTAGGAGACCAACACTGAGGTAATTAACTTTGGAAAACAGAATGTAGCTAGCTTAAAAGAAGAAGGCTTCTTAATGATTGACAGTGGCTGCACTTCACATATTGAGAAAACTGAACCAAAGTTTGTGAGATTTCAAGAGTCTTTTGATCCACAAAACCATTACAAAGAGCTGGCAGACGGCCAAAGACAACAAGGAACAGTACAAGGAGTCGGTGATGTGAAAGACTTCATTCAGGATCGAGACGGCAAATCACGAAGTATTCTACTAAAAGATGCATTATACATAACAGGATTTAAACAAGATATCATGTCAATTTGGAAGGCTATCAAGAGTGGACATACTGTTACTTTCTCACCAGAAGACAGTACTCTATCTATCAAGGATGGCAGGATATTCGACATTGTGGAGAAAAACACGTAAACACGAAAATCTACATAGAGGTAAGCCACACACTGGTTCTCAGATGGATAAATTTAACAAAGTCCATGTAAGGGAAGCCAAGCACACCCTAGAGGAGTGGCATAAAATCCTTGGGCATTGTAATATGGCTGATGTGCAAAAACTTGAAGCAACTGTTGATGGAATGCATATAATTAGGAAAGATGAGTTCAACTGCACCATATGTACACTTCGTAAGATAACACAGTATAGGAGTTGAGAGCCTGACAAAAAGGCCCAACAGCCATTAGATTTAGTCCACTGTGATGTAGTTGGTCCTGTAAACCCATCAGCACGAGGAGGTTACAGATACAGCATCTCCTTTATTGATGATTACTCCGGAGCTCTTAGAATTTACCTAAATAAAACTAAGTGATACAGTGACAGCTATGAAAAGATATCTTGCAAAAAAAAAAGCTCTACATGGTTGTATCAAATGCCTAAGATGTGACCACGGAACAGAGTTTACGAACAATGAGTTCAGAACACTCTTAACAGAGAACAAGATTAAACAAGAGTTTTCTGCACCCTATTCACCACATCAGAATGGCACAGTTGAGAGATCACACAGGTCAATATTTGACATGGCTTGTTGTTTGCTGATTGAATCAAAATTACCTAAGGATATGTGGAGCTATGCTGTGAAGACTGCCTGTGACATCAGGAATAGGTGCTATAACCCCAGGACTCAAAAGAACCAAGTAGAAATGCTTACTGGAAGACGGCCAAACATTAGTAAAATGAATGTCTTTGGAACAAGATGTTTTGCATATGAACTAGAGTGTAAGAAATTAAATCCAAGGAGTACGGAGGGAGTATTTGTGGCCTATGATGATCAAAATCCAGCCTACTTGATATACTTTCCAGATACTCAGACCATAAGAAAAGTAATAATAGTCAAATTTGTGGATAACTCATCTTGTAAGACAGAATCCCCAAGTGCCGAGCAAATTTTAAGTGACAACTACATTTTGGTGGAGATGAGGCTCCAGCAAAAAACACTTCAAGCGGCCCAAGATGAGACACCAGCTGACGCTGATGGAGACAGGAAGTGTCCAGCTAAAGACCGAGAAGAGATACCAATGGATGAAGATATAGGAAGAAGATATCCATCCAGAGAAAGAAAGAAACCCTCGAGGTTAGATGACTATGTTACAGATGATCTGGACGGCAGTATCTCAAGTGTGACACATACTAGCTTTATACATCACTGCTATCGAATGTCACATGACCCAATACCAGTCACCTACCAAGAAGCTATAGCATCTCCAGAGGGACATCAAAGGAAGAAAGCCATGGATCAGGAGATTGCTTCACTACAGGACAACACCTATGAACTCACTTCACTACCCAAGAATTGCACAGCAGTGGGTGAAAGATGGGTTTATCAAATGAAACCTGGACCTAGCGGCAAAGAAAAATTCAACGCAAAGATTACATTGAAGTGAATCAAACTAAACATTTGGAAAATATATTGGACAGATTTAGAATATCAGATTGTCATGCAAGAAGCACACCATGTGATCCAAGTATTGTTAACACTTCTACTGTAGAATCAGATGTATTACCTATATATAAGATGTATTATTTAATGTATACAACCTCTTCTCTCCACGGACTTCTCCCGCAGTGGCTGTGTTTCTCTGATCTCCACATTAATTATCTGTACATTGACAAGCCAAACTTCCTTAATTCACGCATAGAAGATGACATCTTCCACCACCTCAACAATATATATATGTATATATATATATATATATATATATGTCTGTCTCTCTTTATTTCGTTTGTCTCTCTTTGGTATGTTTGTTTGTGTATTTGTGTGTGTATGTATTTGTGTATGTGTGTTAGTGTGTGTGTAGCACTAGCCCCATCTCTCTATATGATTAAAAACGTTCCGATAATCCGAACCAAGTAAAATCATTCTTATCCGACTGCTCTCATCACAGCGCTCTTCTGATCACCCCAACCCCCCTTCCTCCTTCCCTTAACTCCGCCATCCCACCCTCTACCCAACCTCCCCTTCTATCCATCCCTCTTGTCCCCCCCCCCCCCCCAACAAAAAGAAAAAGCTCAAGACACACAGAAATGTTCAGCTATTTCATTTCCCCGACGCTTTCCTTCCATTCGCAAGACATATAACCCGCAGTCCTTTCAACCCTTGCCGAGGCGGAGGTCCCACGTTAAACCTACGAGACCGTGTTGGTATTAAGAGAAAAACAAAATCACGTTGGCGTTATCAGAGCATTCTAGGGATGTCTATGGATCAAAATTTGTTTCCGTTGTTTATTTATTCACACTTATTCACCATCATTTTATTAATCAATTCACCAATTTTGAGAAATATCTGTTTTAGTCGTTAGTTATATATATGAATAAGATGGAAGTGATACGAGAAGGAGAAAACAGCTTTAAGGAGTGGGATGGGACGTAAAAATATTGCTCGGGAGAATAGGAGAGAATGGGAATCGTAAACAGGAAGCTTCGCCTTGAGATAAATCGAAGAAAAGGAAACACAAGAAAAAAGGTAAAAAGGGCACACGCACATGCACACACACACACACATACATATACATATTTGTATATATGTATCTGTATGTATATTGATGTATATATATATATATATATATATATATATATATATATATAAGAAAGGATGAATAAATAGATATATAGCGAGAGGGAAGGAGAAGGACACAGAAACAGAGAAAGAGAGAATCTAAGCAGAATCAGACCCCCCCCCCAAAAAAAAAAAAAAAAAAAAAAAATGTATATATACACACACACACACACACACACACACACACACACACACACACACACACACACATATATATATATATATATACATATATAATGCTAAATAAATAAATAAAATGAATAAATAAATAAAACGCATACAGACACAGATACACACAAGCAGACAAACATCCAGCCAGACCACGAGAGACAGTCAAGCAAGCACCCATCCAGGCAGCAGCAAGAGAGAAGGGAGAAGAGCGAAGAGCGAGTGATTGCCTCGCCGTCAGCGGAAAACTAATCAAACTAGAGAGTGAATCGAAGGAGAGCAGAGTCCAGGATGGCACCAAATCACTCACTTTATTGAATCGAACATTTGTAGTCGAATATTTGCCTCTGACGTGACGCTAGGATAGAGGACGAGGAGGATGGTGTCAGGGTGTAGACCTCCGAGTGAGTAGGAGGAGGAGGAGGAGGAAGAGAAAGGAGTAGGAGGAGGAGGAGGATGTGAAGGAAGGGGAGGAAGAGAAAGAGGACGAGGAGGAGGGTGTCAGGGTGTAAGCGCAGGGACACATAGGGTGATTTATCAGGGTGAGAAGGAGGACCTCCGAGTGAGTAGGAGGAGGAGGAGGATGTGAAGGAAGGGGAGGAAGAGAAAGAGGACGAGGAGGAGGGTGTCAGGGTGTAAGCGCAGGGACACATAGGGTGATTTATCAGGGTGAGAAGGAGGACCTCCGAGTGAGTAGGAGGAGGAGGAGGAAGAGGAAGAGAAAGGAGTAGGAGGAGGAGGAGGAGGAAGAGAAAGGAGGAGGAGGAAGAGAAAGAGGACGAGGAGGAGGGTGT
>NW_028234411.1:34021368-34023868 GCF_977035675.1 Penaeus japonicus
ATTCTGGTGATGGCAATGGTGATGGTGGTGATGATGATGGTGATGATGATCGTGATAGTGATGATAAGGATTGGGATGGAGATGATGATGACGATGGTGACGTTGATGTTGGTGTTGATTTTGATGATTTGCTATAAAAGAATAATAAAAACATCACATATTACCAGGTTAATATTACCAATGAATAATACTGGTAGTAATATTAACAAAAATAATAATAGCAATAATATTAGTGGTTATGATAATTACAATTATAAATTGAACAATAATAATGATAAGCAAGAGGATAATAAAGACAATGATAAAAATAATTCTGAAAGTGATATCTGAATTAAAATCATCACTATCGTCATTACTGTTATTATCTTTATAAGTAAGAAAAACAATTTTAGAATAATATGAAGCAAAATAGTAAGCATGATGAAAATAATGATAAAGATAGCACTGGTAATGAAAAAAATGCAAGAAAAATAAAACCAAATTTCTACTTACTCATTTTTCTCTTTTTTATTGGTGTTCCGGCATTCCTTTATTCAGGCAATAGTCATTATGCTAATAGAAACGAACCAATAGGGCCTGATTTTACACCAGAATAAATAATCATTAGTAGATATACACATCAAACAATTCATGCATTATTAAGTGATCTATTTCAATTGAGAGTGCAGTTGCAAAAATTGCAAATGACATGAGCTGAAATTCTGAATAACATGATAAATATGCATATCTATATTTTTGACAGATACTCTTTATAGTTTGACAAGTGATTTTTTTTAACCTATGAAATAACTTTGTTAAATAAAAAAGTATACCTGGAATAGATATGCACACCCTTTAGCATAGATATTTAGTTTTTTATTTCTAGGAAATTTCTGTATATTATGAATTAGATACATATGTGTATGATTAATAATATTAGATAAAAGTGAAGCAATACGTCGAATAACAGAATATCTTAATTATGTAAATTCATTTCATCTGTGTCATAATACTGATAATGATGACTTTAATGGTAATTGGACACAACGGTTCTAATGATATTGATGATAATAATATTAGAGTAATATAAAAGAGAATATTATTAGTAATAGCGTTGGGGATTTTGGTGATAAAGGAATGCAGCAAATAAATAAATAAATAAATAAAAAATAATCATAATAACAGAAGTAAAAAAGAAAGAACGTTAATGATACCGATAACAGTGCTATCAATAACCACATATACAATTAGTAATCATAGTAATAAAGCTAATCATAATCTGGTCTTATCTATTTCAAACTCAACAAGCATGGTATCAACATTAACTTACTGTCAGTAAGCTCTAAACCTATCCCGATTTACAGTACATGTTCATCCTCCCATATTTACCATATATGGCATGGCTAGAATCTCCTCTTTCAGGTATGAAACACACCCAGTCTTGTATACATCCTTACATGAAGAAGTTCTGGGTGAGATCTAGATTTAGACTGATCCTCGTATATTGTAGTATTTAGTGAACTGGATTCGTAAAAAAAAGTTGAAGGCAGGAAAGGGTTACCGCAAGATTTGTCACCACTTCACTTTCTTCTGAACTTACTCAAAATGCTAACACGTAAGACATGACCAGGGTAATAAGCTTGAGACCTTGGAATAGATCATGGGCGGATCATGTAATTTTTAGAGGCTGTGATAGCTCGAAACTTCAGTTGGATTTAATCGTTAAATTTGGTTTCATTTCATCCTCTTCATCTTGTACAAAGGTTTTTATTTTTCCATGTTCCTCTTTAACTGGTAAGCAGTCATCTGCTACTTAACAGCTTGCATTCTGTATGTAAACTAGCATTAATAATACAAAGAATGAAGAGTAAATCAATAGCAAAAATAACTGTTATGATGATAATCTAATATCAACTTCATATGATATTTTCATTTCAGTTCCCACTTCATTCAAAATCAGAATCGGATGATAAGACAAATCATGTTATCATTCCGATACACACATATTTATACCGCACATAAGGGGGGGGGAGTAAGAGTCAGAGCTGGAGAGAGTGAGTGAGTGATTGGGTGAGTGAGTGAGAGAGAGAGAGAGAGAGATAATGGAAAATGATAGTGTTGCAATTTTCCAGAATTCCACATCACCAGAAATTATTAGAAAATTAACTGGAAACAAAAACATTAATAGGAAGATACATCAAGAGATTAAAAAAGAACGAATCAAGGTGTTAAAATATTCAGCTTGACAAAAAAGAAAGAAAGAAAAAAAAAAGGATTTTGTGTAAAAAAAAAAAAAAAAAAATAGCCATGGGGATGGATATATTGTACGTAACATGGAACGATATATTTATTGTACAGTTTTTATAAAATTCTCTCATAATAATTGTAAGAAAACAGACAGTACTTAAAAAGGAGCAATAGTAGATAATTGAGGCTTAACTTTTTCCGAGCTTTCCTAGAAAAAAAAATAGATAGATGAGATAAATAAACAAGTAAATAGAATAAAAGTGATGGATACCAG
>NW_028234411.1:34033868-34038868 GCF_977035675.1 Penaeus japonicus
AATTCAAAATCACGGACCTGCTTTACATACCGGCAGATAGTGAAGGTCCGAATTCAAATTCGTGACGCCAGATGGCCGTACACTTAAGGCGTACTCCTCACAATTACTTCTCTACTTTTTTCCATTTTAGAATGATAAGAATTACACAGAAAGTATTGTATAAGAAGTGAGCGTCCTGTGGGATATGAGTGGTAAGATCTGGGACCGGCCATTGACTTTTAGTGTTATTTTTCCTCATGATATTATCGTGTAGAGTCAAAATGGAAATCATGTTTAGCGATATCAGTGTATGACCTTGATCATCCATGTCAATATATGTCACTGCGTATTTATTTCTTGATATAGGAAGGTGTTGGTTGTTTGAGTATGCAGATATTTGAATGTGATCCGAAGTAGAGGAATAATCCAGGTTCAGTATTAAATGTCTGATTGTCGAATTGAAAGGCGTTTAATGTTCCGGGTAGATAAATGGGTAGTAAATCTTATCACATATTATTGTTATTTTATAGTAAAATATTTAACATGAATTTAAAAAATAATAATAATAATAACAACTACTTAGTTTAATATCTTTCAGATATAAATATAATTCTTTAGATTAAATAAGCAGTAAACCGGATTGCGTCACATTCAGATGCCATGAATAATCAAACATCATCAAATGGTTGTGTGTGTGAAATATATGACCGGCCATTTTCGTTCGATAAAGATGAGAAGACAAAATTTAAATTCTCATTAATAACTATGGAGGTTGAAGTAATTATCCCAATTTGATATAAACCTTTGCCACTAAATCTAATAATTAACAATTAGTTGTTAACATTCTGGATGGTCAGCTTCATTCCCAAATGGATACAAGTAATTCAACCTTTGAACATTTTGCGTTGCCCAATTAAGAGGTCAGCGGGTGGTGGCAACGTTATACTCAATAAATGATAATAAAGAAAATAATTCCAACTAAAGTTAGGGATTCCCCCGGAACTAAAGCGTGGCTCATGGGACGCACTGAATTTGACATCATTACTCTAGTCGAGGAGTAATGGTAATTATAAAGATAACTATTGCTATAGATACAAATGTTATCCCTTACGTCATTAGTGATCAGGATATTGTTATCATCATCATCATCGTCATCACCATCCTTATCCTCACCATTAGGGGTAGTAATAGTATTAATATTAGCGGCAATAATATTAGTAGTCATGGGACTATCAGTAATAGTACTAGATGTAGTAACACTTAAAATAATAATAATAAGAAGAAGAATAGTAGTACTAGTATTAGCAGCAGCATTTGCAGCATTTTTCTTCGAATGCTGTACGTGTTCTTGCCGCGGTTACAGAAGAATACCGATACTTGCTTTAGAATGAAACTCAAAGCTGGATAATGAATTGTTAAAGACGACCTGCTTTTACATATTCATTACGTAAATGCTTTACCTCTAATGATACTGGTCTTTGATCAAGTTCCTAGCTATGATTATCAAAGTATGGTGATGGTAATTCCAGTGATAGTGCTAATGCTATTAGTTGTACACCTGTTGATAGTGTAATTATAAATTGGGATGATGATGGTGACATTATAGTGATAGTGACAACGAGGATCATTGTCCTCTTTCATTATCATTATTGTTTGAATAGTAGTAGAAAGGGTATAAGTAATGATCACCATCTTTGTCGGTGAATTATAACAGTGATAATGGTATAATACAAAGAAATAAAGATTGATGTTAAACATAGGAAAAGTTACAACTTAAATTAAAGGAAAATAATAATAAATAAACTGACAATCAGATCTATATTTGTAATAAAGGTAAATATTAGCATTACTTTGTAACCACACACACACACACACACACACACACACACACACACACACACACACACACACACACACTTACACACACACACACTTACACACGCCCCCCAGACACATAACTCCGTCAGAGCCCTAACTTCCTGATGTGCATTAACTTCCGATGAAATCTTCGAAGCAAATTGATTTATCGAAGTTTCCCTAAAGTTGGACCATAACTCGCACACTGCGGGATCCTCTTCCATGCGGTCGGGAGGTTGGCGACACTGGGAGTGGGAGGGGGGCGGGGGGGATGGGTAAAGGGGGAGTGGGAGGGGGGCAGGGGAGGGAAGTGGAAGAGGGTATGGACAAAGAGGGACAGGTAGAGAGGAGGGTTGGAATGGAGGGGAGAGAGGGAAGGGTGAGGGGGAGGGGGGAGGGGGGAGAGGGGGCAAGGGGACATGAGTAGAGGAAGACGGCGAGAAAGATGATGATGAATCGGTCTTATGAAGTATGGAACACGCCGTCGGGGGTAAAGTAGGTGAAGATTTCGGAGGTATTTATCATTATTGCTATAATTTTAGTTATTTAGATTATATAACTACTTTAGATACTACTTATGTTGTGCAATTTTATCAGTACTATTTCTTTTTCACTATTACTTTGATAATGTTATTTGCATTGTCATTAATAAAATCATTATTATCATTACACCGTCAGCTTATCCTTATTGCTATTGTTGTCTTTAACATCCTCCTGTCAATCAATATTCTCATTAGTACTGTTTTTATTAATATCATTCTTATTACTTCTATATTTGCTGTTGTTAATGCTATCACTATTGATTGATTATAAATTATAATTTTTAGAATAAGTGTTACTACTATTAGTACGAAGTAAGACGTCCCACAATTATCCTCATATCAATTTTAATCTTATTGTTATCATTTGTGCGTTATGTTAGTCTTCAGAAAACATATTAGAATGGATATTTACAAAACAAAAGTCAACATGAATAAGGGTGTAAAAAAGACCCAGGACTAATTTTAATATTGAAATTGAAATTGAAACAAATTTCTAGCAAAGAGTCACATTCTAAATGAAGTCAAACTGCTTAACGAAACCACAAGTTTTCCCTTTACTAAAGAAATGACTTAATGTTGTTTCTTAAAGGGATAGCTTTATGGTCAACTCTAAAACCAATTTAAGAAAAAAAAAGAAAAAAGGATGAAATGATAATGACACTAAGGAGGATAATAGCTAATCTTAATATCATGGGCTTTCGGCAGCTGGTGGCTTAAAAAAAAAGTGCGTAAAGATCTCATTACTCTTAAGTGCAGGTTCTTGTCAACCTGAAAACGTCCGTTTCTTCTACATAATCCTTGTAGTAAGCTTGCTTACATGATGGAACAACAGACTGGGGTTTATTCATGTTTGATATAAGAAGATGAAGTCACATCTCCATGATGAAGCGGAATATATTTACAGTATGTGGGATAGTAACCAAAGTAAATACAGTCGTTGCAATTGTGATAACGATGTAATATCAAGGAAGCTTTTCATTATTGTGATCAATACTACTATCATCTTAATCATAATTTTTGTTATAGTAGTTATAGTTATGAATATAATAATGATTGTGATACTGATTTCATAAAGATAAAACTAATAACAATGATAACAATATTATTCATAAGGGTAAGGATAATGATAACAGTAATAGTAATACCAATAATGATGTTAATGACAATAATAGTAATAACAATAATAATGATCATTATTGTCAATGTTGATATTATCTTTATCATCATTAACATAAATTTGTTATTACCATTATTATTGTCAATATCATGATCATCATTATTGCTATTCTTGCTTTTGCTACTATTGCTGTTGTCATTGTTATTATCAATTTTTTTCATTATTACCCTTATCAATATCATTACTATTTATACTGATATTGTTCTTTTTTTTGTTATAATGATAATAATAGTAACAATGATAATAATAATTATTATTATTATTACTATTATTATTATTATTGTAATGATGATAATGATAATTATTATTATTATTTTTACTATCATTATTATTATAATGATAATAATAATAATAATAATAATAATAATAATAATAATAATAATAATAATAATAATATAGATGATAAGGATAAGGATAATGATAGTGATAATGATGATGATAATAATAACAATAATAATAATAATAATAATAATAATAATAATAATTATTATTATTATTATTATTATTATTATTATTATTATTATTATCATCATCATCATCATTATTAATATCATCATTATCAGTATTATCAATATTATTATTGCTATCAAATCAATCATCATCATCATCATAATTATCTTCATCATTATCATTATCATTATAATGGCAATGATGATAGTATTTTCTATTATTATTACAATCATCATTATTGCTACGAGTATTATCATTATCCCAATCGCTGTTGTTGGTTGTGGTGTTGTGTTCTTGCCACATTATCATTCATTATCTTCGAGATAGTGACGATAATCATAATGATAATAATACTAATGGTGGTGATGATGATGATATTGATAATGAATGTGTTGATGATGAGGAGGAGGATGAAGATGAAAATGATGGTGAGGATAGTAACAATGATGATAATAATGATAATGGTGATAACAAAAGTAACAATGATGATGATAAAAATGATAATAACGATAATAACAATAAGGATAATCACTACTATCATTATCATTATTGCTAATACTATTAACATTACAAATTCCAGCAATGATAATAACGATGATAATGATAAAAGATAATACTAATGATAAAAATGAAAACAAATACAATGATAATAATACCAGTAATAATAATAACAATAACATTTTAATTATTTTAGAAAGATGACCGACGAGACGGGAGAGAGATTACTATAGGATTATGGAGCAGAGTAATTGACACGAGATTAAAGCAAGGGTTGGCCGTGATTAAAGTGACGGATAATCAGTAGGCAGAAATCCGGATGTCCCTGGTAATCAAAAAGCGGGAGAGTATTAGAGGAAGAGAGAGGGAGTGGGAGAGGGAGAGGGAGAGGGAGAGGGAGAGGGAGAGGGAGAGGGAGAGGGAGAGGGAGAGGGAGAGGGAGAGGGAGAGGGAGAGGGAGAGGGAGAGGGAGAGGGAGAGGGAGAGGGAGGAGAGAG
>NW_028234411.1:34041368-34043868 GCF_977035675.1 Penaeus japonicus
AGTGGTGTGTATGTGCTGCAGGTGTAGCAAAGGTTTGGTCGTGTGAGGGTTAAAGCACCGCTTAAGAATGTTTATTTATGTTTTAAGATTAATATTCTGTGTTTAAGGACATTTCAGCTCCCCTGAGTGAGTGAGAAAGAGAAAGAGAGAGAGAGAGAGAGAGAGAGAGAGAGAGAGAGAGACGCACACAAAGGGAAATACATAGAACGAGAAGAGACAGACAGGGAGAAAGAGAGAGAGATGGAAGAGACAGAGACAGAGAGAGAGAGAGAGAGAGAGAGAGAGAGAGAGAGAGAGAGAGAGAGAGAGAGAGAGAGAGAGAGAGAGAGAGAGAGAGTAGTAAGAAAAATATCATAACGACTGAGAATAAACTTAGAATAAACTATAAACCCGTCCACTAGAAATCAAGGTTATCTATACCCATTTATTTTTTACCATTAACCCCTTAAGAGCGAAAGAGCGGAACGTTAGCACATGCAAATTAGCTCTTAGTGTTAATGCCCCTGTAGTAAAATGTTCCTTCAAACCTGTATTTGATGGTTCATTTGGGATCAATCATGACGTCATGGGCTAATTTAGGTGTACCTTACGTGCACTAAAACTCGTCGAGGACTGAATAGGAGGTGGAGGACGAGGGGAGGGGGAGGGGAGTGTAGGGAGAGAAGAGGATGATAGAAGGAATTAAAAAAAGAAAGAAAAAAGGAGAATAGTTTGAGAGGGTGTTTGTCGTTGTTTGAAAGAAGAAGATATGGGTTGTAATGATGATACAGATAACAGATATTAATGCTAATAATAACATTATATATATATATATATATATATATATATATATATATATATATATATGTATATATTCGTATATATATATTTATATATATATATATATATATATATATATGTATATATATATATATATATGTATATATATGTATGTATATATATATATATATATATATATATATATATATATATATATATATATATATGTATATATGTATATATATATGTGTGTGTGTGTGTGTGTGTGTGTGTGTATGTGTGTGTGTGTGTGTGTGTGTGTGTGTGTGTGTGTGTGTGTGTGTGTGTGTGTGTATGTATATATATATATATATATATATATATATATATATATATATATATATATATATATATATAGATATATATATAGTGATAATCCCATTTAGTATCTTCATTATCATTATCATTATTATTGTGTATATTATTATTTTGATTATTACTGTCATTATCATTATGATTATTATCATTAGTATTATTGAAATTGTTAGCGTTGTTGTTATTGCTATTACTTTTATCACCATCACTATTATTATCATGATAATGATAATAGTATTTACTAAAATCATCATCATCACTGATACTTCCTCATCATTATTATAATCACAACCGTTGTTATTGATGGAGGTGTTGTGCTCCTGTTGTCACTAACATTCATTATCATTGTTATTATAATCATCGTGATGATACTAAGGATAATGATCAGGATAACTGGAAGGAGAAAAGATGATGATATTAATGAAGAGAAGAAAGATGATAGCCTAAAGAGATCAGCTAAATGCAGGATGAAGGGGATGAAGGAAAAAATAATGATGCGAAAGAAGAGAAAGAAGAAGGAATAGAAAAAAAAATAGTATTTGTCTCTTTACAGTGATGTTGGTTGTTGATTGCAACATCGAAGATACAAATACCACTGACTGATTATGTAAACACTTTTATACAAACTGATGCATTAAACAACTGTAAACAAATTCATCAGGTAAGCAACTGGCAACAGATTGGTCAAATAGACAATTGTTGAATCACTGAATATGCAGAAATTGTTGATTGGAGCATACAGATACTTGAGTAAAGGAAAATCAAAACTTATAGACTATAAAGCTTGCAACACAAAGGTTGCAAAAATTCGGCATCACCGTCCCTTGATCAGCGATCGGACAGAATCAGAAAATGCTTTTCCGACGACATCCCTTAAAATCTAATTTGAGGATTTGCATTAATGTGACACCTGCAACACAAAACACGACTTTTTGAGTGCTTATATTAAGACAAAGGTATTCAAATGAATCTTTTCTTGTATATCTGTTGATTTAATTTTCTATTCCTTCTTTATTGATGTATATTAATTCGTATTTTTGTTCCGTATTTATGTTCATATCCTTCATCTCATATTCCTCTTCCATCAACTGCATCAATTACATAAACTGTTGTATGTGTATGATATGTGATAAGATAAAATTGTTCATCTAGGATACCATAGACATCATTATTGCTTTCACATTATCGCTATTGCTGCAACATCCGCAAACAGGCATAATTATGATACATTTAGATGAAGGAAACAATTAATTCTAAAAAATACTCGGGAAAGATTAAGAAAGACTTAAAGTGCGTGTATCTATAACTTATTGAATATTGCAAAGGGTTGGACACGTGTGGAGGAAGTGGAGGCTGGTGGACGCGCATGTAGTCTTATGGGACTCGT
>NW_028234411.1:34076368-34078868 GCF_977035675.1 Penaeus japonicus
TATATATATATATATATATATATATATATATTCATATATGTATATTTATATATATATTCATATATGTATATATGTATATATATATATATATATATACATATATACATATATACATATATGAATATATATATATATATATATATATATATATATATATATATATATATATATATATAGAGAGAGAGAGAGAGAGAGAGAGAGAGAGAGAGAGAGAGAGAGAGAGAGTGAGTGTGTATAATCTTTTAATCGATAAAGCGAGTGACCCCATTATGTATTTATATCCAGAGTAGATTTTTTTTAGCAATTCTATTTGACAAGCTTGTTAAACCGTTGATTGCATATGCACATATTTCAGTCCTTCTAGAAAAAAAAAATGTTTAAGTGTTTACACATGGTTTGATGTAAGTCTATTCATATCATATACATACATATGTACAGTTAGAGACAAAAATAATATTCCACCTCCGTCCATACTGTGTCTGTCCCGGATGGCCATTTCTGCACGACGGGTCGAGGTAGGAAGGTAGGGGGAGAGGGCGGCCCTGTATTGGAGGGGTAGAGGGAGCGGTGGGGGGTTGTTAGCCGAGATGGAGAGGGGGGGGGGGGGACTAATTCAAGGTAGGGGTTTCAGAGCGGGGATCCTTTGTTGTGTGTTTTTTAATCTTTAATTCGAAGCAATGTATGTAGAATAACAATTGACAGTTAGCTAGTGCAGTGCCCGTTTAATTATGTGCCCGCTCTCTGTACACAAAGAAACATTCTCTCTCTCATACACGCACACACATACATATATATACATGCATATACATATGTGTGTGTGTGTGTGTGTGTGTGAACTCGAGGATGAAACCGAAAGAAACAGCATACTTGTTAAGAGAATTTATTATACAGCCTCTTTGTCCGTATTTTGATACAAAGTATATATGTATGTATCTTCACTTTTTTTTTTTTTTTTATCCTTTATTTTTCTTTCAACTAACTCTTGAAAAAAACATGGATAATAAGAAACTTATATACTCGAGAGAAGTTCTACCAAGGAATATCACCCATCAAAAAAAAAGAAAAAAAAGACAGAAAACACATAATTACATAATCATCCAGAAAGGGTGATCAATGTTCCTTGTAGGTACTGTTGTTGGTTGCTAAACCTATTTATTTTTAAACAGGAGATTTAATAAGTTTTAGAATGAGATAACCTACCGCCTTCACCTTCAAAAGGCTTACAAACTTTGAGTAACACTAGCAGTAGTTTTGCAACTTCCGTCTTGAGACATACAGTTGCGAATACGAGAGTTTGTTATACATAAGAGCTCAGAAGGAAGGAAGCCAAGATCAGGGTGTCTCAATATGACGTGATTTATTGGGGGCGCCAAAGACTCGGCCTTTTGCTTGGATGCGAGGTCGTACGAATCGGGTTTGCGAGGGTGTAGGGCTTTGGTGAGGGGGCGGGGGGTGGGGAGGGCCGCAAGGTGTCACCGGGGGCTATGAGGGGTTGGGCGGGTGTTAGGTTCGGGACGGAGTAGGTGTGTGCTGGGGGAACTGGTCATGGATTTGTACATTTGACAGAGGTGTGTGGGGGGGGCCGGGCTGTGTGTGTGTGTTATAGAGTGGGTGTGGGTGTGGTGTGTTGTGGTGTGTGTGTGTGTGTGTGTCATGTGTTTGGATGTAGGTATCTTGTTGTGTGTGTGTGTGGGGTGCGGTCGTGCTGTTTGTGTGTGTGGTGTGAGGGTGTGTGTGTGTGGAGTTTGTGGTATGGTCTGTATGCGGGTGTGTGTGTGAGTGAGTGTGTGTGTGTGTGGTGTTAGATGTGTGTGTGTGTGAGTGTGTTGTGTGTGTGTGTACTGTGTATGTCTGTATGAGGTGTGTGTGCTGATGTGGTGTGTGTGTGTGTGTGGTGTGAGTGTGAGTGTGTGGTGTGTGTGTAGTGTGTGTGGGTGTGGTGCGTGTGTGGGTGTGTGGTGTGTCGTTGTGTGGTGTGTTGGTGAGTGTTTGTGGTGGGGGGTTGGTTGATTGTGTGTGGGTGTGGGTGTGAGTGTTTGGTGTGTTGTGTTGTGTGTTGCTGGGTGTGTGTTGTGTGTGTGTTGTGTGTTATGTGTGTGGAATGGCGGTCTATTGTTGTGTGTGAGGGTGTGTTTTTTGTGTGTGTGTGTGTTTGTGTGTGGGTGTTTTGTTTGTGTGTGAGTGTGTGAGTGTGTGTGAGTGTACATGTGTTATGTCTGGTCTTGCGTGTGTGGAGTGTGTGTGTGTGTGTGTGTGGGTGTGTGTGTGTGTGGTGTGGGTGTGTGTGTGTCGTGGGTGGTCGTGTGAGTGGGGGTGTGTGTGTTGTGGGTGTGTGTTTGTGTATTTAGGGGTGTGGTGTGTGTGTTGTGTGTTGAGTGTGTGTGTGTGTGTGTAAGTGTGTGTGTGAGTGTGTGGGTGTGTGTGTGTGTATGTGTGTGGGTGGTGTGGGTGTGTGTGTTTGTGTGTTTGTGTGTGGTGTGTGTGGGGTGATTAATGGACT
>NW_028234411.1:34103868-34108868 GCF_977035675.1 Penaeus japonicus
TGGTGATCGGACGTGTTTTTGCCTCCTCTCCGCCGCAGCATTACAACTTAGCAAACCATGTCATCTCATGGTCCCGCAGAGTCAAAGGGGACTCTGACCCCTCCCCTCGGATATGAGGGGGTATTCCAGGGGGCCTCCCTGGATGGCCCTTATCCCCAGGGTAATGTGCCCCCTTCCCAGAGTACCGGGACCTCAGCCCTATTAGATGGGCCCTCAGGCAGCATGGGTCAAAGATGCCTCCCTGCCCAGGAGAATGTGCACCCCCACGGCAGCCAGGGTCAAGGGTAAGGGGCACCCTAGCACCCAAAGCAACCCTAACAGTGTCAATATTGAAAACATTAAAAGCAAAATTCTGTTCTGTGTATCAAGCCGACAGTGCCATAATAGTGCTAAACCTAATTCTGTGCTTTATTGCTACAAAAACGTCATGGGCAAGGTTAGTCATCTTTGAACAGAATAGGAAACTATATCGGACGGATGAAATCGAACAAGTCCATGACATTGTTATCAGTTTATCTGACGGTAGAAAACCTAGAAACACGACTCGACATTTTAAAAGGATAACAAACATCGTAAACACTATGATTGATCAGTGCCTCAAAAATGAAAACATAACTACACTACATGTTTAAAACAAGAAGTAAAAGAAACTCTAAAACTGAAAAATATTTTAAACACAATGAAACAAAGCAATTCATATGCCAAACCTGTGATAGAAGAAAATGCCACAAATGTGAAAATACTTACTTGAAAAACAGGAAAGAAATTATAAGTAATATTGATGCTTACCTAACAGGCATCAATATTGAACTAAAATAAATAATCAAGAAAATATACAGAAAGACTGCAGCTGGTGCAGAGACATCAATACTAAAAGTAATTCTAGTCTTGAAACTGAACTGGAAAAAAATCAAAGTTGTGTCGATATATCAGAAGCCAGTATTTTTTTTTTTTTTCTTTAAGAACTAATTAGAATTGAGAAAAATAGGGACACAATGGCAGAAAATGTATATGCACCCGTATCAGACAAACTGGAAAAAGAGGAAATGAGCCATATCGGTGACCAAAAAATCAACACACCCAAAAAGTGTGAAGGGGCATGCCCACTAGTAAACATAATTCAGGAAATGTATAAAGAATTAAAGGACTTCAAGATTCAATGCTTGCGGGAGATACAAATATTGAGAGATGAAATTCATAAATTAAAACAAGAGCAAAAAGAAAAACCTAAAGAAAAAAAGGTAACTCAGGCTGCTGAATTGGAGACAGAAACGGCTGTACAAGACACTAAAAATGTAAAAGTTAAAGCCATAGAAGAAACAAGAAAATCCAAGAGGTGAGCCAAGTAAAGTAAATCAGGGAGAAGACAGCTGTTTTCTGAAATAGTAAGGAAAAAATCGGATAAACAGGTCAAGAATATTCTAGACAATGATATTTCAGACACTGAACAACGAAAATTAGAAGATGATGATGCTGACTGGAAGGTTGTAGGCGACAAAAAAAAGCAACCAAAACCAAAACAACCTACAAAAGAAAAGTATGAGAAGAAAAATGAAGATACATTCAGAGCAAATAGGCTTTTTATATACAATCTCGAAGAAAAAGAAAATGATCCTGAAATCAAGGAAACAAATGATATGAAAACAATTAATGATATTATAACAAAATTGAACCTCAATGAAATTATCAAATTTGAAAGTGCTTTTAGAGAAGGCAAATATTTAAAGGAGGCTTTGAGACCAAGGCCAATTAAGGTCAAATTAGAAAATGAAAAACAAAAATGGAAACTGATTGGAAAGAATACGAAACTGAAGGAAATTGACGAATATAAAGAAGCATAGATATCACCGGATTTGAGCTATGAAAAAAGGCAAAGTCAAAAAACTTTGATAAATAAACAAAGAGAAAACAGAGAAAAAGACGGAACAGGAAAACACTGGTATACCAGCAGCAATAAACAAGGACATTCAGCCCTGCGAAGCATACCTATTCGAACAAAGGCAAGTGATGAAACGCCCACCGCTACACCGGGGGAAGGTCCAGCTCACCCAAAATAGGGGGAAACGACATCAACTATCTAAGAACAATAGGTAATGTAGACACACAAAGAAATTACTTGAGACTCTCATATTGCAAAATATACAGGGATTATATCCAAAGAGTAACCAGACAAAACCTACATATCTAGAGGACATAGCAAAGATCAACAATTATTCAATGATAGCTCTTACCAGAAATTCATCTGAATGAAGACATAAAAAATGAAGAAATTAAAATTAATAACTATGGGCTAATAAGGAAAGATAGAAATAAGAGAAGCGGAGGAGGAGTAGCTCTTTATATCAGAAAAAATAGCAACTAGAATGGATATTGTAATAGAATACTCTAATAATACAGTAGAAATACTATGGGTATTGACCAAAGATACAAAAAAGCTATATATTTTATACAGACCTCCTGGAACAGCAGAAACATCTCTATTATGATAATTGGCGATTTTAATTTCCCCTTTATCGACTGGGAGACAAAGAAAATAAAGATAGGAGCAAATGCCACTAAAGATGAAAAACAAGCGAGAATGTTTTTAAATTCTGAGCAAATGCCACTAAAGTTGGAAAACAACAAGCGAGGATGCTTTTATATTTTGAAGAAAGTTTTTACCTCAACCAAATCATCAATATTCCAACAAGGGAAGAAAAAATACTGGGCCTTGTTTTTATTAATATAGGGAAGATGCACACAACATATCATCAACTTATACAGCTCAATCAGAGCACAAAATAATTGAAATCACAATGAATAAGTTAAATAATCAGAGCAGTAGTGAAAACAGATAGCCGAAGCAGAAAAGAGTCTCAGATCTTTAAACTTTAGCCAAAATAAACGTAACACTAGAAAGGTCACCGAAAGATATTGACGTCCTCTTAACACCAAATGATATATTAAAGAAGCTTTATAATGCATGTAAAGATGTTTATAGAATGTTTGTGCCCCCCCAAAACAACAGAAACAAGAATGTTATACCAAGAGATCGAAGGATCATGTTAAGAAACAAGAAAAATAAGGTTAACAAATAGAAAAAAAAACAAAAAAACTGATCAGATCAAGAGAGAAAGGATCAAAGCAGAGATAAGGCTATTAGAAGATAAATTAAAACTCTTCGAGTAACCAAAAAGCAGCCGAAGAAAAAAAGAGCTGTGGAAGCTATAAAACAGAATGCAAAATATATTTTCTCTTATGCAAACAACAGGTTAAAGAGAACAGAAATTGGGCCTCTTGAGAATAATGGTGCATTGGTAACTGATTCAAAGGAAATGGCTGAATTACTCAAACTGCAATATGAAGAAGTCTATAGTGTCCCAAGAATAGAACAATTATTATATAAGCCACAAGAACATTTTAGTATTATTAGTAACGAAGATGAATGTCTCACTGACTTCATATTCAATGAAAGAGATATTCTTGAAGCAGTAGGTGAAATCTTAACAAACTCAGCAGCTGGACCAGATGAAGAAACCATAGCAAAGCCACTGGTAACTTTGTGGAGAAAATCTTTGGACATGGGGATTATCCCCAGCTTGCTGAAAGAGGGTACTATAATTCCAATATATAAAGGTGGAAACAGGCCAAAAATTATAGCCCAGTAGCATTAACATCTCATATAATAAGAATATTTGAAAGGGTAGTGAGGAAAATAAATTGTTCAGTTTTTAGACAAAGAAAACAAGATAAATCCCGGGTAACATGGATTCAGAAGTAGTAGATCTTGTTTATCACAGATCCTGACACACTTTGAACACATACTAAGGGACCTAACTGAAAATGGAGAAGTTGATGTAATATACCTAGACTTTGCAAAAGCTTTTGATAAAATAGATCACGGCATTCTGCTACATAAGATTAAAGACCTTGGAATCGGCGGGGAAGTTGGAAGATGGATTTACAACTGCCTAATAAATCTTAAACAAAAAGTACAAATTAATGGGCTTTACTCGAATGAAACGATCATTATGAGTGGGGTGCCACAAGGGTCCGTTCTTGGGCCCTTGTTATTCCTTATTATGATTGGTTACATTGATAATGGTGTGAAACACTCGAGAGTAACATCATTTGTAGATGGTACAGGAATAAGTACACCCATAGATATCCAAGATAATGAAAACAAAATTAACGAGGATCTACATACCATCTGTAAGTGATCAGTAGATATCTGCATAACACAGATGTCATTTTCATGCCACTCTCTCAATGTAATGTTCTCAAGCATCTAATCAAATTGTCTTTCAAACCAAATTTTGTCTTGGATGGCAAATCAGCATTTTCAATACTTCATAATTTATCAAGTACAACATCAAGTGATATACAAACATGTAATGATGAACACATAACCTAACCACCTAACACCAACTGGCACAAATATCCTAGGCAATATCATGTTTTTTAAAAATTCTTTTAAGGACTCAAGACAAACAAATTTTGCATGTCTGTTCAGTAGTTCATGAATGGTTACCCGTCAATAGCATTAAAGTTAATTGGCCACTGAAAACGGACCTCATCATTTATATCTTCATAAAAATTAATCACTTCTGTTAATTCCCCGAGGTTATGACATGTTTTTATTCATATTGGTTATCTTCAATGAAGCTAGAGTGTCATCTCTATTACCAATAGTTGCCTACCTTTTCTTGCGGAAAATGGTAGTATCTAAAGGAATCAATCTGCTGTCAAGACCTACTACTTATAAAAAAAAAAAAAAAAAAAAAAAAAAAAAAAAAAAAAAAAAAAAAAAAAATTTTGCATTATTTCCATGGTGTATTTCCGTTTCCCTTCTGGCAGTCATCAGGAGTGGATACATTTTCTAAGGTTGAGGATGATTGGTTTCCGTCGTCATGTTCATCATCTGTATCGTTTTCACATATTCCTGGATCTCACTCAGTCATTTTATTTTCCTCTTATTTCTGTATTCCTTCCTTTTAGTAGGCTTTATGGTCAGCAGAACC
>NW_028234411.1:34118868-34121368 GCF_977035675.1 Penaeus japonicus
AATTCTACAGTATGAGCGATAGAGTGGTTTCTGTAATACTGAAACTAAACAACAGATATAGCCTAAAAATTATCCAAGTGTACGCTCCTACCAGCAGTCATAGTGACGAGGAGATAGAGAGCTTCTATGAAGATGTGCAAGCAGCTACCGATAGAGCAAAAACCCATTTTACCATGATTATGGGGAATTTAATGCCAAGATAGGAATAAGGGAAGATGGAGAAAAATCGGTTGGGAAACATGGAATAGGCACCAGAAATGAGAAAGGGCAAAGACTGATAGAATTCGCCGAAGCTCGATCCGTTAAAATTATGAATACATTCTTCGACAAGAGACCCAGGAGGAAATGGACATGGAAATCTCCATCCGGCATTAAAAACGAAATTGACTTCATAATCACCAATAGGCGTGACATTGTACAAGACATAACCGTTATCAATAAAGTAAATGTTGGTAGCGACCATAGACTGGTCAGGAGTAGAGTAAAGTTACAGCTAAAAAGGGTACGAAACAAGCTCATACAGAAGCCTCTCGTTAATCTAATCAACATTAAGAATAGGGCGACGGAATTCAGTATCAACATCCGAAACAAATACTCAGCTCTCGAAGAAGATCTTGACATAGACCAAATGAACGACCAATTCAGTGAGATATTAACGGAAGCTGCACTTGAAATAGGGGGTAAAGATGAAAAAGAAAAGTTCAGTAAGCTTTTGGTAGAGACAAAAGAGCTTATGAAACAGCGTAGGGAAATGAAAATAACATCAATCAGAGACAAGATAGAATCAACAGAGCTGACTAAGACGATAAACAAGAAGAAGAAAGAGGATGTACGCAAATTTAACATATGAAAAATAAGCGAAGCTCTGCTTGCCGGCACCAGCCTTAAGGCAACAAAGAGGAGGCTCGGAATAGGGAAAAGCCAAAGCAGTAAAGAAACCCAGCGGAGAGGCGACATACAATAAAAATGAAATTATCAAAGTAATAAAAGACTTTTATTGCAACCTGTACCACTCAAACGACCAACCACATACGGAGATAAACACAACAATTGGAGATGTTCCAAACATCACGGTAGAGGAAGTAAATAGGGCACTAAAAAGCATGAAAAGAGGAAAAACACCAGGAGAAGACGGCATTAGTGTAGATCTTATTCAAGATGCAGGAGAGATTGCGGCAGTAAAGCTGGCCAGTCTTTATAACAGATGTCTATGCGTCGGTAAAATTCCGAAGGCCTGGAAAAACGCAATAATAATTCTAATACACAAAAAGGGAGACACAAAAGACTTAAAGAATTACCGACCTATAAGCCTCCTCTCAGTAATCTATAAACTGTTCACAAAATCATCACAGCCCGTATCACCGATACATTTGATTCAAAACAACCCAGGGAAGAGGCAGGGTTCCGCAGCGGATTCTCAATTACAGACCATATCCACACACTAGCTCAAATAATGGAGAAAACAAACGAATATAGGAAGCCCCTGTGTATGGCATTCGTAGATTATGAAAAGGCATTCGCCTCGGTACAGATATCTGCAGTACTGGATGCAATTCGTAAACAAGGAGTAGAGGAAACCCTACTGCAGATTATTAGAGGATATATATAGAGATGCTACAGCGACCATCAAAATCCACACAGAAACCAATAAAATACCAATAAAAAAGAGTGTTAGGCAGGGCGACACCATCTCACCGAAGCTGTTTACAGCCTGCTTGGAGGAAGTATTCAAGAAGTTAGATTGGAAGGAGAGAGGGATTAAAATAGGGAATGAGCACTTAAGCAATCTAAGATTTGCAGATGACATTGTTCTTTTCGGCGAGTCAGCAGATGTATTGCAACAATTAATAAGCAATTTAGATAGGGAAAGTCTGAAGATTGGCCTTAAAATGAACATGAAAAAGACTAAAGTCATGTTCAACATACAAATCCCAGTTAAGCAAATACAAATACAGGGCGAGGTACTGGAAGCAGTGAACGAGTATGTATACCTAGGGCAACTCATTCAGTCGAGTACATCCTGGTTGGAGTGCCTTCGGTACACATAGTAATATATTACGAAGTTGGCTGCCACTATGCCTAAAGAGAAAGATTTTTGACCAATGTGTCCTCCCCGTCATGACATATGGATCAGAGACATGGACTACGACCAAGGCACTCGAGAGGAAATTAGTAAGCGCCCAAAGAGGAATGGAAAGGCTTATGCTAGGAGTTAGCTTAAGAGACAAGATAAGGGCCACATGGATCAGGCAGCAAACAAAAGTAGAGGATATACTCAAGAGCATCAAGAAGAAAAAGTGGCAGTGGGCTGGACACATATATCGGAGACAGGACAACAGGTGGACAAAGAAAACAACAGAATGTGTAATACCCGACACAAAGAGACCCAGGGCAAGACCAATGACTAGATGACGGGATGAAATAGCAAAATTCGCGGAAGTAAACTGGAATCAGAGGACACAAGACCGGAATGACTGGAAAAGAATGAGAGAGGCCTACG
>NW_028234411.1:34151368-34153868 GCF_977035675.1 Penaeus japonicus
TCTGCGAATAAATAACCAACTAAACCCAGTATAAAGCTTAAAACTTACAGAAAGCTTCAAACTCATACAAGTCAACGCAACCCGACGTCGGCCATATCCGAACTCCTTCCCCCTTCGAGAAATCCCAGCGCTTTAACTAGAGTCCAGACGAGGCAATATGTTGGCTTTAGACTGAGCTTAGTATGGTGCCAATGAGCATCAAAGGTCCATGCCTACAGATCTAGCTAGCTATAGGGGTAGGATAGTAACTAGTTATTGGAGGTAGGCAATCGTGTGAGCAAACGTAGGGATGTGTATATGTATCTATCTAACTACTTGTTTGTTGTTATCTCTATCTAACTGTTTCCTTATCTGTGCGTGAGCGGATGTGCGTTTGTGTGTGTGTTTGTATATGTGAATGTGTGGCGGTGTGCCTGTGTTTAAATGTGTATGTGTATGTGTGTGCTTAAATGTGCATGACGGTAAGTCTGTGACTTGCATATCATTATAGGTACAGTATTTACAATTTGAAATATTCATTTTGATGTTCTTCTGATTTTGTATGTACTTATTTGTTCACACGGACATGTATATAGAACGAATATGTATACGGACCGAATATTATCTATTATATATTTTTTATCCCAAATGATAAACACAAAATCAATAGAATGGCGTAACCCGGACCCTTCGTAAGGAATGAAATTTGATCTTCATTATACTGCTCTCCTTTCTTGTATATATAATGCACGTCTCCAGCTCATAATTAGAGGAAAATATGCCCGGGCTAAGATTTAGAAAAAAATAAAACAAGTTTAATAAAAATGAAAAAAGAGATAAGAAATATATATTTAATGATCATCTAAACATAATAATCATCATCATATCATTACATTCATTATTGCTTTAATTATTATTGTCCATGATAACTGCTTTTATAATATTTATCATCGAGATAGATACACATACATTTATATACATAGTTATAGAGATAAACAGAAAGATGGGTGGGGAATTAGATAGAGAAAGAAAGAGACAGAGAGAAGGAGAGATAGAGAGAGAGAGAGAGAGAAAGAAAGAGAGAGAGAGAGAGAGAGAGAGAGAGAGAGAAAGAAAGAAAGAAAGAGAGAGAGAGAGGGAGAGAGGAGAAAGAAACTTTGAATCTAGAAAAGGACAAGTGAAAATATAATAAATAAGAAAGTGCCGACAGATGTGTGGGGAATAAGAAAGAGAGAGAAAAAGAGGAATGACGAAAGAGAGGCAACGAGAAAAAAATGAGAGAAAAAGAGAAAAGATAGAGAAAGGAAGATGGGAAGATAAAGAAAGTAGGAGTAGATAAAGGAAGAAAGGGAGTGAAAGGAAAATAAAAGAAGAATAAAAAAGAGAAAGATTAAGAGAGAAAATGAATAGAAAAAAATAGAAAATAAAAAAGTAAGAGAGAGAACAAAAGACAAAAAAGTCATAGAGAGAAAGAATGAAAACAAAAGATAGAAAGGGAGAAAGAGAGAGGGAGAGAGAGAAAGGAAGATGGACTTTGGAAAAAAGTAGTGAGAAAACAAAGAAAAGAGAGAGAGAAAACAAAAAACAGAGAGAAAGAGAGGAGACACAGGAAAAAAGAGAGAAAAAAAACAAAGAGAGAAAGATTGAGTAAGGAAAGAGAGAAAGAGAGAAAAAAAAAGACCTAAGCCAGACGACTTCCCTCAATGCATCCGTTCTCAACAGCACCTCATCATCCTTGATATAAACGGTGGAATTATTCAGTCCCTCGATAGAGTTGTGAAGGAAAACTTCGGTCGGTAAATGAGGTGAAGGCCATCTGTCAGGTAGCCGTATTGACAGAGGAGTTCATACCGCTCTTTCAATAGCTCTTGTCCAGTCCCTGCCCTCCCAGCGCCTTTCAGTCATTGAGTGTTTACTTTTCCTACTCGAGCCTGCACTCTCAAATGAGAAGGTTGATTAGCCATGAGTCAACGGCTCTATTTTCTGCTCCTTTTTTTTTTTCTTTCTTTCTTATTTTGAGAGACGTCGTAATCAGCAACCGAGGATTTATTTCGTACCCTTTGTTCCGTTGGGGTTTGAAGGTTCGCTGAGTCGTATTCTTTTTTCCCATACGACAATCAAAACCTAAATGTGAATCGGATTTGTATTGATTTGGCAGTTCAAAATTCAGAGGATGTGTCTGATGAATAGATTTCTGTATCTAAATTCCAGACAAACACATCTAAATTCCAGACAAACACAAGTGGCGCAATGTGAGTTTATTAATAAACCATTGAATAATGCTGATATCGACTTTCTTCATTTTGTTTTGGACTTGCTAAAACACTAACGGTTTAAAATGTGTGTGATATATCGTGCAGAATTGGCAGTTCGCCACGTGATTTATCTTCTGTTTTCCGATGCGAGAGCTCTGTAGAAGCACATTCACACCCTGTGTAAACCTTTATAATGGATCAAGCAATGTTACAGCGTCGTGTCACCTTGTACCCAAGTGTTCCATGTGTTTACATTTCGCCTTTAT
>NW_028234411.1:34166368-34168868 GCF_977035675.1 Penaeus japonicus
AGAGAGAGAGAGAGAGAGAGAGAGAGAGAGAAGAGAGAGAGAGAGAGAGAGAGAGAGAGAGAGAGAGGAGAGAGAGAGAGAGAGAGAGGAGAGAGAGAGAGAGAGAGAGAGAGAGAGAGAGAGAGAGAGAGAGAGAGAGAGAGAGAGAGAGAGAGAGAGAGAGAGAGAGAGAGAGCAAGAGAGAGAGAGAAAGAGAGAGAGAGAAAGAGAGAGAGCAAGAGAGAGAGAGAGAGCTCAACGCAAGCCCAACCTGCGAGTGGTGACAACGCAGTCTGGCGAAGGCGTAGTCGTGACAAGAAGGAGGCCCTAGACAGAACTTTCCCTCTGGCTGCCGGCGTCGTCCACGGCTTCCCTCGTGGTGGTGGGTGCGGCGGCGGCCAGGGACGCCCGCGGCCTCTCCGCGCCGCCTAGGCCAGACATGGCCGACGTCGAGCTGAATCGCGAGGAGGCGAAGAGCGGCATGGCCCTCTCCGCCGCCAGGATGTCGCTGAGGCCGAGACTGAGGCGATTCTGGGCGTAGGGCGGGTGGGCGGCGCCTTGCCCGTACGATGGCAGGTCTCGCGAGAACGACCTGGGCAGGGTGGAGGTCCCGGAGAAGTCGTGCGCGTAGTCGTGCGCGTAGGAGGGCAGGAGCATGGACTGCCTCCGGGGCAAGGAAGAACCGGCGTGTGCGGAGGGCACTTCTCGAGCGTATGGGGGGGAGGAGGTAGGGGGAGGGGTCGTGTCCGTAGGGTAGGAGGTGTGCCCGCGAATCGGGGGTAGCTCATATGAGGGGGCGGGCATGGCGTGGCCCGAGGGCGTGGCCCCCGCCAATGGGTGCCCGACCATTAGCAGTGGGTCGACGTCACGGGGCGCTACGGGTGGCTTCTGCAACAGAGAAGTAGACGTCGCATTTTAAACATTTTACAACCATTATTTTAACCAATTACTAAATCGTCAGAATTACAGTATGATGTTTGGTTTAGAGGGAAATGTTTGTACTGTATACACTGTATATTCAGATTTCCTTTGGAGAATTGATAATAGCATTGTATCACTATGCAGAGAAAGCGTGCTGAATCTCTTCAAAATATTGGATAAGAATATGTGTGAGAATATCCACCAACTAACCTATAGGACGAGTTTTCATCACTGTCCAAAATGTATAAAGCTTTCAGATTCTCTCTTGTTTATGGACACGAAGGAAAATCAAACACTAGAGACAAAATCATAAAAATAAACTCAAACAACGAATCTATTTCCGCTGTGCTACAAGCAAAGGATCTCCCACTCAAAATGCATCCGATGCACTTGAAAATTAATCTTCAAAATCCTTCGTCCTTTAGAGAGAAAGGTATATATGTAAAAAAAAAGGAGAAGACAGATAGACAGAAAAAAATGAGGGGAAAAAAAGGGAAGAAAGAAAAGAGAACACGCACACACATTTAAGAGCGGTAGTTATTCTTACCTGGTAGCCAGCTAGGTGATAAATAGCTGGTCTGGGTTCACTAGAAAGTGCCTTTAAAAGGTTCTGGAGAGTGAATTCAACCAGCTATTAGGGATACTGTTTGCCCAGGGGTGTGTTTGGGGTCAATGTTTTAACCATAAATAATAGCTCATTGTAACCACTGCGAGCTGTATACTGCTCTACTTTGTGAGTTGAGAGATAACGCTGGTTTTTGCTTCTTTATTAATGCAGACTGTTATAGTTTGATGCGACTTCCTATATAAGGCATCATGACAAGGAATTCCACAGTGGATAGTCAGGCGATATGGTTCAGTAACTGTACATTATGAAATTGAATGGAGAAAGAAAAATGTATGTTTTTGCATGCATGGGTGTGAGTGCGGGAGTGTTTATGTGAGTGTGTATGTATGTTGGGTTTGTGTGTCTGGGTGTGAGTAAACGTGATAATATATGCAGTTTTTGATTATATAGAAGGAAGAGAAAGAATAAGAAACAGACAAAAGATAGAAACAATGAGAGATAAGAGAGAGAGAGAGAGAGAGAGAGAGAGAGAGAGAGAGAGAGAGAGAGAGAGAGAGAGAGAGAGAGAGAGAGAGAGAGAGAGAGAGAGAGAGACTCCAGAGAACTACACACCCACTGTTGATATTTAAAGAACATGCACATAATTTTAAGGAAACTTTGCCCCTAATCACAAAGGCAACAGAGGCGAGAGTCCCTTCCACAGCTGGCACTAGAGCGCCCCCTAGGACCAGGAAGGCGAAGGCACTTATTGATAACGCTACAGTGATATGATCAAAGGCACACTGATTTACATTGGACGTATAAAGAAGAAAAAAAAAGTATATCGTTATGGCGTTCTGTGGCTGTTTTATACATAAAATATATATATGAGCGCTATTAATATATGCATGATTTTTCTAACCAGTGGAAATGTAGCTGATTAAACACACAAATGCATGAAAAATAGACTCTTGTCCACATACTCATGTAAAGGTATTAAACACACAAATAAACGATAAGAGCACAAAAGAGAGCTGTAATCAGCGATGATTA
>NW_028234411.1:34238868-34241368 GCF_977035675.1 Penaeus japonicus
CACTCACACACACAAACATACACACACACCCACCCACACACTCACACACACAACACACACACACACACACACACACACACCCACACCACACACAAATCAAAAACCAGCCAATCAAACGCCGCCAGCACAACCACACGCACAACCCCAAAGCAACTAGGTGCCACAGCCACCCGTCACAGTGGCCCCCAGCATCAGATAACTACACAGACCACTGACTTAAGAAAGAACTATGCCCAAATCAGAAATCCGTAACCAAACAATTGGGGGCAGGAGGACCAACACCCGGTAGAGGAACTAACGAAAGAAATGAAAGCAAGATATGGAGGTCTAAGACTAAATCTGATTTGTAAACGTGTGCATGTGTGAATGTGTGTGTGTGTGCAATAAGATTAAAAACATAAAGTTTATCATACTTAATGTTGCATGGTCACGCAGGTTCATGAATTTGCCTATATAGAACAAGTAGATGTCTATTATTCCATGTACAGTGCTACCTTCTGGACAAAGATGGCAGGATGAAAAAAATAATAATAATAAGATAAAAGTCTTATATGTATGTATATGTATATACGTGTATATATATATATAATATAGTATATATATATATAAAATATATCTTATATATATTAATATATATATATATATATATATATATATAAATATATGTATCTCTCTCTCTCTTCTTTCTCTCTCTCCTCTCACTCTCTCTCTACTCCTCTTCTCTCTCTCTCTCTCTCTCTCTGTCTCTCTCTCTCTCTCTCTCTCTCTCTCTCTCTCTCTCTCTCTCTATATATATATATATATATATATATATATATAATGTGGACATTTATTTCTTATTATACAATGTTCCAAGCAACTTCCATTTGTTAGAACTCATCTGACAAAGCTTAAATGACACTTCTTTTCAATTGCGTAAGAAAACGAGTGCATTTGTGTGTATTAGAGTGGCAAACAGAACGGAACAATGAGAATAGTGCTGCTGAATGAGGATATCTTTTTATACATAGAGCCCTTTTTTTCTCTTTGTCTCTCTGTCTGTCTGTTAGTCTCTATATCAATACATGAATATATATATATATTATATTATTATATATATATATATTATATATATAATATATATATATATTACAAATATATACATTATGTATATATATATATTTATATAAATATATAATATCTATGTATATAAAATATATATATATATATAATATCAACATTATATACCATATTTACATAATAGTATCTATACATATATATAAATATTAATTATTATATATATAATATAATATATATATATATATATAAACACACACTCGAGAAAATAGATAAACGAATAAATCCCTAACAAGAAAGCTTTAAACGAGCGCTTCTGTCTTGGTCTTCCGGGCAACACAATCTCACAATCCCAGTTATTGGCACTGCCGGTGCTCGGGGAGGAGGAGGGGGACGGGGGGGGGGGGGTGATGATGGACAGTGAATCCCTCCTTCGCTTTAAGGCACCTGTCGCTCCTTCTCGCTGGCGTCCGTCTTCCTGGGCTTTCCTTCCTTTTTCTCGAATTCTTGTGTCCGTGATTACGCCTTCGCTCTCTCTCTCTTATTGTTGCCGTCTGTTTGTCTATCTGTCTGTCTGTCTAAGGATGAGCTTAAATGACCCTTGACTAATCGTAGACCTTAAGAATTGTTTATTATGTTTGAAACACACGTTCTGTCTGTAGGTTTTCCATTACACACTGTCTTACAGCACTTACATAGTGAATTACGAGATTCAATTGAATATAGATTCCCATATCTTGGAGACGTTTGCCTTCAACTTTACGAATTTCAGTGTAACTCTATCGAGTGAGTTGGCAGCGTCTAATCATCTAGATTGCGATGTGATATGCTTGAACTTCCCTGGACATTAGCATGTCTTTGGTGTTGTTATTTATACCTTTTATAGGCCTAGAATCCATTAATCCACCAGAACAAGAAATTAAGCGATTGATTAAGAAAAGTTGATCAATACATATAGCAATCATAAAAGGGTTGTTCATATACACTATAACTATTTGTTTTTCTGTTCCTGTGACGTCAGAACGCCATCAGATTAGCGTCAGAGTGACGTCAGTGAAGACGTCACGAAATACCAATCGCTAAATGGGTCGAACTTAAGCAACGTTGTTTTAGAATATTATTTGGTACTGATATTGCATTTCCTAAGAGGGGATCACACGAGGGCAAATTTTCATATACTTTCTACAAACTATAATCTATTCTCATCACGTATCACACGAAGCGCGAGCGCTTCAATCCACAACTGCATTTGTAAACAACAGGAATGTTGCTCGCAAACCCTTTCGAGGCGCGTCTAGGCTGGCTCCAGAAGATTGTTCATACCATTATAGCCACATAATATTGCCAAATAAATTTCTAAGACGATCATATGCTAAAGGTCCTTATTGTTCGCCTAAAGTATGCATGACTCGGGTAAAACTCTGGGTCTCCCTCAGTTCCCAAA
>NW_028234411.1:34253868-34256368 GCF_977035675.1 Penaeus japonicus
TACCATTCTTTATCTTATGTAATGATATCGATATTATCATCCTTGTCACTAATACTGATACTAGCATTAGTGTGTTTACTGTTAGTGTTGGTGTTTTCATTTCAATAAAGGGGTAAATAGTATTACCAACAAAATCATGATTTTGGAATTGTTGGTATTATTATCATTATTACTATGATTATCACTATATTATTGTTGAAAATGCCAATATGATGACCATTTTCATTATCAACACACCTACACTAACTCCTTCAGACCCACACACACACATACGTTCATACACACTTTATATTATATATAGTTTAATGAGTCCACCATAACAAATAGCTGCTTTTGTCCCATGATCCCACGGGGAGAGAAAATCCTTCCTCCCACAAAATGATGAACTATCCAATGAGGAGAGAGAGAGAGAGAGAGAGAGAGAGAGAGAGAGAGAGAGAGAGAGAGAGCCGAGGAGAGGAGGGGGGGGAGAGAGAGGAGGAGAGGAGAAGGGGGGAGAAGGGGGGGGGGAATGGAAGACGGAAGAGCGGGTAGGGAGAGAGGAGGGGGAGAGAGAAGAGAGAAAGAGAGGGAGAGCGACGGGAGGAGGGTGAGAGAGGGGAGAGAGAGCGAGGAGGGGGAGGGGAAGGAGAGAGAGAAGAGGAGAGAGAGAGGAGAGGTGAGAGGAGGAGAAGGGGAGGCATATGAGAGAGAGACCGGAGAGACGGTGGGAGAGGGGAGGGAGGAGATGGGGAGGTAGGAGGAGGGGAGAGGAGAGGAGGGAGAGATGAGAGAGGAGATGAGAGAGTGAGGGGAGATACCACCGAGAGAGAGAGGAGGAGAGAGAGGAGAGAGGAGAGAGGAGCGGAGAGAGAAGAGAAGGGGAGGGAGAGGAGAGAGAGAGAGAGAGAGAGAGATAGAGAGAGAAAGAATGAGAGAGAGAGAAAGAGAAAGAGAGAGTGAGTGAGAGAAAAGTGAGAGCGAGTAAGAAAGAGAGAGATAAATAGACAGACAGATAGATAGAGAGAGAGAGACAGGGAGATAAATAGATAAATAGAGAGAGAGAAAGAGAGAGAGAGAGAGAGAGAGGGAGGGGGGGGGGAGAGGGATGAGGGAGAGGAGGACGAGAGAGAAGCGGAGGGGGAGCGGAGTGGGGGCGAGGGAGGGAGGAGAGAGGGAGGATGTGGGGAGATGAGGGAGGGATAGAGAGGGGCGTGAGATGGGGGGAGAGAGAGGGAGGGAGGAGAGAGGGAGAGAGAAGAAAGGAGAGGGACAGTGAGTGAGTGAGTGAGTCATATGTATCTGAGATAGAATATGTTAGAGAGAGAACAAAAGAATAGATAGAATTAGATCGAGGAAGAGAAAGAGAGAGAAGAGAAAGAGGGGGAAAAGAGAAGAGGGAGGGGAGAAAAAAGGAAAAAAGAGGGGGCAAATGAAAAATAAGAAAGAGGGGGGAAAAGAGGGGGGGGGGAAACGAGGGGGGGGGGGGAAAGGGGGGGAGGAAAAAAAAGAGGGGGGGGGGAAAAGGAAAGGAAAGAGAGAGAGAGGGAAGGGAGGAGAGAGAAGGAGAGAAAAGCGGATGAAGGAGAGTGAGAGGGAGCGAGAAAGAGGAGGGAGAGAGAGAGGAGAACGGAGAGAGAAATGAGAAGAAAACAGACCGCAGAAAAGGTTAATAACAAACGCCTTCGGGTCGACGAAGTTCATCACGATGCCGATGATTTATTGCAGGCGACAAGGCCCTGGCTCATGATGATTACATGCATGGGGTTTATTCATCACCGAGACAAGCGAAAAATCCGATTGGGGCGGCGTCATTATGGGGGGAATGTGCAAGGTTGCGCCTCTCCCTCTGACTCGGGGTCTCTGAGGTCCGTGAGGAAGGGAAGGAGGGATGGAAGAAGGGAGGGACGGAGGGAAGAAAGGAGAGAGAGAGAGAGAGAAACAGAGGGACAGAGGCAGGGAGGGAGGTTGGGAGAAAGGAGGGAGGAGGAAAGAGACATGGAAAAACCAGAGAAAGGGGAGAGGGAAGGGAGAGTGAGAGTAGGAAGGGGAGACCGGAGGAGCACGGCAAAAAACGAAAAGAGAGTGGTTGTGGTGAGAGAGGGAAGATGGGGGAAAAGAATAGAGAATGAGGGAAGGAGAATGAGAGAGAGAAAAAAAAAAAATGAAACAGACAGACGGGCAGAGAGAGAGAGAGAGAGAGAGAGAGAGAGAGAGAGGCGAGGAGATGGTAGGAGAGGAGGAGAGGGAGAGGAGAGGGATGAGAGAGACGAGAAGGGGGAGAGGTAAGAGGGAGCGAGAAGAGAATGAGAGGAGGGAGAGAGCGAGAAGGATGAGGATGGGAGGAGAAGGGAGGGAAGATGATGGGGAGGCGAGGCGAGGGTGGGATGAAGAGACGAGAGACGAGAGAGAAGGCGAAGTGAGAGAGTGAGAGGAGCGGGAGAAGAAGGAGGCGAGGAGAGAGGAGCGGAGAGAGAGAGAGAGAAGAGAGAAAGACGGAGAGAGAGAGATGGAGAGAGAG
>NW_028234411.1:34276368-34281368 GCF_977035675.1 Penaeus japonicus
AGGAGAATGAAAGGGGGTTGGGAAGATGCTGGAGGAGGGATTAGAGGAAGAGAGAAGGAAAGAGGGAGGGAGCAGGGGAAGGGGAGAGATGATAAGGAAAGGAGAGAGGGAAATGGTGGGGAAATAAGAGGAAGGAGAGATGACAAAGAGGAAGAGGTGGAAAGAGTGAGGGGAGGGAACAGTGAAAAGAAGGGGAGAGAGGGAAATTGGGAATTGGGGTAAAGTCGGTTAAAGGAAGAGGAATGGAGAGGCGAACTGGCAAATGGAGGGAGAAGGGGGAGGGGAGGAAAGAAAAAAAAGGGGATAGAGAGGGTGGGGAAGGGGGGAGGAGTGGGAGGAGAGAGAGAGAGAGAGAGCAAAGGCAGGGTAAGGGATGGTGAATAACCAGGTGCTGGCACATACATTAAAGGACTTTATAAGATGAAAAAAAGAACCCTTAAAGTGCAGCAACAATAACAAAAACAGCACAAATAAATAAAAAAATAATGACAAAGTTGATAAGATTGATAGTAATAAGGCCAGTAGTAATGTATACAATAATAACTAATGAAAATATTAATAACAATAATGATATCACTACTACTAATACTATTGCCAATGATAATGATACTAGTAATAATAATGATAGTAAGACTATTAGGAACAACAGCAATAACAAAACAAAACCATAGAATAACAAAAACAAAGCACACACATGACACTAACAACAGCAAATAGAAAAAGAAAAAACGCCTTTAACACTCGAATCAGTAATTATCATAATTACTCTCATAAATCTTATTGTGACTTTTGATATCGTTATCAACTCTATCACCATTGCTATTATCATTTTTCCTTTTTCTTTTTTAATGAAAGGACAAAAAAAAAAAAATCCAACCATATCGACACAATACCAAAAATCCACACAAAACACAAAATGAATTCTTAAAAAAAAAGACAAAAATTTCGAAATTATTATCCCTTTTTTTCAATAAATATAATTCACTTTTTTCCTTTTTCACCCTCCACACTCACCTAAAAATCGGAGTTCCAATCGAGCCTCTGTAGAAAAGCACCAGAATTGTATCATCACTGGACAGGGGCGGCGACACATCACACGGAAGGAGGACTTTGCTCATCTCAAGGGCGTGAACCACCGTCAGCGGACCTAAGGGCGTGAGGGAAGAAAAAGAAAGGGGGCGTGAGGTCTTTGGTTTGGTTTGGTTTTGAGTTGTGTTGTTTTGTTGTGGTCTTTGTTGGTGGTGTTGTGTGTTGGGTTTGTTTGCTTGTTTTTGGTGGTGTTGCTGTGTTGGTGATATTGCTGTTATTTAGTGTAATTATTATTTTTTTTTTTGTATCATTATCGTTATCTTTATCATCACTATTATCATTACTTGCATCATCATTATAATCATCACCATCACCACCACTACCACTACCACCACCACCACCATCATCATCATCATCATCATCATTACCACCACCATAACCAACACCATCATCATCACCGCCATCACCATCACTATCCTCATCAACATCTTCATCATTACCATCATTATCACTATTACGATCAGCTGACATATACAGTCTATCTTTGAGTCGTAATTCAAACAACATACATTCTAATTGTCGTTATCGTCTAATTCTGATCCTTTGCCATTTTCCGTATTTATGTTTTCCTGTTGAAGAAGAAGAACATGTACACACAGACAAATAGATAGAGAAAGAGAGAGATAGAAAATGAGAAACAGAAAAAAAGACGGGGAAAGAGGTAGAAAGAGAGAGAGAGAGAGAGAGAGAGAGAGAGAGAGAGAGAGAGAGAGAGAGAGAGAGAGAGAAGAGAGGGGGAGAGAGAGGGGGGGAGGGGGAGGGAGAGGGAGAGAGAGAGAGAGAGAGAGAGAGAGAGAGAGAGAGAGAGAGAGAGAGAGAGAGAGAGAGGGTGGGGGGGGAGGGAGGGAGGGAGAGGGAGGGAGAGGGAGAGAGAGAGAGAGAGAGAGAGAGAGAAAGAGAGAGAGAGAGAGAGAGAGATGGACAAGGATATAGATATAGGTATAGATAGATAGATAAATAGAAAGACAGATAGATAGATGAATTGAAAGACAGACAGATAGATAGACAGACAGATAGTTAGATGGATAGATGAATAGATATATATATAAACATAAATATAAATATAGAAAGATAATTCCGCGAAGGGTCGGAATTTCTCCTCAATTTGTCTTGAGAATCAAAAATATATCAACAGAAAGCAGGGGAATTTCCCTCCCGCTGGCCCCCCCCCCCCCCCCTGCCGTGATCCAGATATTTCACTTCCCCTTTCTCTCTCTTTCTTTTTTTTTCTCTCTCTCTATTCTGTTTTGCCTTTCCCTCCTTCCAATCAATCTCTGTTTCCCCGTTATCCTCTATGATTTATCAAATAATCTCACTTGAGCCTTCTTTCCTGTTTGCCTCTGTCGTGTTGTCTCTTTGTCCATTTGTCTCGTTTCTTGTAAATGTCTTTATCTTTGTGTCTGCCTTTCCATCTGTCACTTTGTCTGTAGTTCTTTTCGTTCAGTTTTATCTTCCAGTTTCTTTTTTTTCTTTTTTTTTCTTTTTTTGTTTTATATATTTACATCCATGTTTATAGATATACATGTTTCGATGTATACGTTTGAATGCCAACTATATTTCTGTATCTCTCTGCTTATCAATCTATAATCAAATGCACCCAAATCAGTCTTACAGTCTTTATGTATGCATATGCCGATCTCTCTATATCCCCACACACACACTCTATATCTTCTGTATATATTTCACTCCCTGCTCCCCCGTTCACTCTTATATCTCAACTTCCCATAAACGCTACATATATATCTGTTGAACGTGTGCTTGCTGGCGTGCCTGCATGTACACCATGTTTACTCCTGTACACTTAACTGAAGTTCTTGCCGAAGAGCTTCCTCACATCTAAGGAACGAGAGCACGCACCGCCCTTAAGGAGTGTGTAATCTACGCACACACTCTTGCATAAACACATTAAACAGCCCGAGTTAAGAAAAAGCTACTTAACGGACAACCATCTGTTCGCTTATCTCGGTGCAATTCGTTTCTACTCACATGTCTTGCCGATGTTTACCTCTAAATGTTGCAGCGATACTCAAGTTCCATAAGATACGCTGATAAATAGAGGGAGAGGCAGAGAGGAAAGAAAGAAGGGGAGAGTGGTGGAGAGAGAGAAAAAAGGGAAGGGTAAATGGAGAGGAAAAACGGAAGGGAAAGTGCAGAGAGAGAGAGAGAGAGAGAGAGAGAGAGAGAGAGAGAGAGAGAGAGAGAGAGAGAGAGGTAAACAGACAGAGAGACAGACGGACAGACGGGCGGACGCACAAATATCCAAACAAGCAAACAATAAGAAAAAAAAAAAAACGATCAGAGAGACAGAAACAGAAATGAAGATAGACAATCAGGCTGCCGAAGCCGGGAAGAAAGAGAGACAAAACAAAAATACACAAGTAGATGAAAAAAAAAAGTCAGAAAGAAATACGAGAAAAGTATTTATGTGTAGTAATTGTCCTGTCGCAGAACGTGTTAATGATCTTTCTATTATCCACGTGAATGTTTTCCATTCTTTACTACACCTATTATACACTTTGTTTTTTGTTTTTTCTTGTGTATTCTCATTCTCATTCTTTTCTCATTCATATATATACACACACATTTTTCCCCCTGAAACCAAGTATTATTTTTTCGTGCAGTGGAGCAATTTTATCTCAAAAGTATTATCAACATTTGCAATATGCAACTTTGAATGTCTTTTTTCCCACAGCAACAGTCATAATTTCTATAGCAACTTATATAAACTGCCATTGAGTTCAAAAGTTTTAGATCATATGTCATAAAAGATAATAGTTGAAATTGCATGTTTCCCGCTCAGAATGGCTTGACAAGGCAATAGAATATGAAATAATATGTCTTTGTACCATAGCGATCACACTGTCCCCCTAGTATATTATTTCGGTAATAGTAGACATTCCGTGACAAACCTGAGCTAACAAACGGTACGCAGTCTGTCTACTAGATAATGATTATCAAGGAAAGATGACGTGAAGGTATGTTATCATTATCACCATCAGAACATGACAGTGAAGGCATACTTGAATGAGCACACGCACACACACACACACACATATATATATATGTGTGTAAACACACACACACACACACTCTCACACACACACACACACACACACACATATATATATGTGTGTGTAAACACACACATACACTCACACACACACACACACACACACACACATATATATATATGTGTGTGTGTGTGTGTGTGTGTGTGTGTGTGTATGTGTGTGTGTGTGTGTGTGTGTGTGTGTGTGTGTGTGTGTAAAGATGTATATAAGAAACAAAAAAAAAAAGAAAAAGAAAAAAGAAAAAAAATATATATATACATATACGTGTATATATATCTATCTATCTATCTATCTATCTATATATATATATATATATATATATATATATATATAATATATTACATATATATATACCCATATATATATTATATATATATATATATATATATATATATATATATGTATATATATATATATATATATATATATATATATATATATATATATAATATATATATATATATATATATATATATATAATAATATATATAATATATATGCTTATATATATACACACATAAACACATATCATATTATTTACAATAATGCGATGTGATATGCAAATTTTTCTTTTTAGTTATTTCGCATTCTTGTATTTTTTATTTCACTGATTAGTTCCCTGATGTCAAGCATCCTTGAAAACATCCGGTTTTCAATCATCTCTGGAGAAGGAAAAAATAAATCAAGATACAAAACTCGATAGGACCTGATAATGAAGTCATTAGCGAACACTCACACCCTTGGCATAATTGAAGTTCGTTGTCATCTTGCACTAACGTTCATTGAAGTTCTATGCCATCCACAGATCCACGAACAAAGTGCTTTTCGTTGTTCTTCTCA
>NW_028234411.1:34323868-34326368 GCF_977035675.1 Penaeus japonicus
GACTTCACACTGCCCGCAGATGAGACTCGTAAATATATAATATTTAGGGATACCCACTACATTACCAATAGCAATATCATGATCATTATTATTACTATCATTAGATTTGTTATTGTTATTATCATCATTTTCATTGTCATTATTACTATTATTATTTTCATGATTATTGTAATTGTTGTCGTTTTCATTATCATTATCATTATTATTATCAATATCATAATCATTATCAACATTATTATTATTGTATTATTAATGATAATGGTGAAAATGGTAAGGATAATGGTAATAGCAATGATAACGATGATAATTGTTATTGTTATCATCATCGTTGTCATTAATGTCATCATTGTTATTATTGATATTATCATATTTATCAGTATTGCATTATGATAATGTAATATTGTTGTTCTTATTGTTATATCAAGATTATCATTATTATCATTATTTTCATCAATACAATTATTATCATTATCATTCATCATCATTTTCATCATTACCATTCGTATCACCATCATCATCATGTTTCTCCTCATTACTAGAGCATAAACAATATCAAAATAGAAAGATAACCCAAGCAATCCAACCTAGTATTAGCAATTCATTCCGTGCAATTTTGCAACGAAGGATCCAATATGTTTCGCCAAAGGACACCATTGACTTCCTATCAATCTTGTCCTGCGATTTAGATTGTTGTTTTGTCTTTTATCGGCGACAAGAGAGATGAATACGGGTTGAGAAGGATGTATATACTTGCATATATATATATATATATATATATAATATATATATATATATATATATATATATATATATATATATATATATATATTTATATATTTATATATGTATATATATATATGTGTGTGTGTGTGTGTGTGTGTGTGTGTGTGTTTGTGTGTGTGTGTGTGTGTGTGTGTGTGCGTATATAAAGAGAGAGAGAGAAAGAGATTAATTATTGTATAGACAGATAGAAAGGGAGGGGGGAAGGGAGTGAAGGAGCAAGTAAGGGAGGGAGGGAGGGAGGGAGGGAGGAAGAGTGAGAGATAGAGAGAAAATGAAAGAGAGGAGAAAATGAAAGAGAGAGGGAGGTGGGGAGACACAGAGAGAAAGAGCGTTAAAAAATACATAGAGAGGAGACTGGAGGAGGTGGCGAGGGATGATAACAATCATAATAAGAAATTATTTTTCGATCTTATATTTTCAGAAAGGCCACAAAAAACGACAATGGTCTATGAAATAAAAACGTTTTTCCTAATTAGATTTTATAGCCACTGGTCCGCAAATGTTAATGAGGATCAAATATTCCATGATGAATAATGAAGCCAGCCACCACCCCTTCCCCCCCTTCCCCCCCTTTCCCCTCCCCCCAAAAAGGAAACGAGGTTGCAAGGAGAATTGTTACAACTGCAGCCTTGCTGTCGATGAGATATTCAATGGGGATTTTTTTTTTTTTCTTAATCTGTATATGTAAATGTAATTACACTGATATTGATTCATATTGATTGGATTTATATAATTTATGGATCAATAATATTGATGATTAATCATGTTGTATATGTATTTACAAATAATATATTTTTTTTGACTTTAACATGATCTTAATAAAAAAAAATTGTTTGTGGTCACGGAAATCGAACATAAAATCATCAATTTTGTTTGTTTAGCATTATCCATTCCAGAGTGAATTGGTTTCTTTAACATGCGTCTGGGGATATTATATATGCATGTAAAAGAGTGTATGTGTGTGTGTGTGTGCCTGTGTGATCATACAGTTTTGTGTGAAATTGTTCTTGAAATTGTGTGTGTGCCTATGTGTGTATACCTTTGTGTGTATGTATGTGTGTCTTTGTGTGTGTGTGTGTGTGTGTGCTTATGTAGTGTGAACGTGTGTGTGTGTGCTTCTGTAATATGTACGTGTGTATTTGAATGTGTGTGTGTGTGTGTGTGTGTGTGTGTGTGTGTGTGTGTGTGTGTGTGTGTGTGTGTGTTTGTCTGTGTGTGGGAGAGGGAGCGTGGTAATGTTTTAATCAAACATTCTTTCCACTTATTTTTAAGATAAAATTCCCATTTGTGTTAATACTAAAAGCTTCTAGCGCCTTCTTTTTAGCTGTGTTTATTTTTTGCCTGACTTGTTGAGGAAAATCTATTTTGGAGGCTTTGCAAATGCGGTTAGTTTAAAAGCCAAATAAACAATATTTTGGTAAACTAATATGCAAAGAGATTTTGATAGCGTTAGTATTTTACAAATTTATCATATTCGTTACACATTTAGATTTCATTATATATTACTATTCTTAAAAAAATAAAAATAAAAAATAAAATAAATGGAGTTCTTCATTTGTGGGTAATCATGCACTGATGTCTTATAATATCTCAAAGATAAGTATGATTTAAACAAAAACATATCAGGCCACCCTGTATCTCAACTTAGTCTATCAATCATGTATTAGGCATACCTTTTCTACCTTTTCTTTATATAGATGTTGATGCATGTTTGTGT
>NW_028234411.1:34376368-34383868 GCF_977035675.1 Penaeus japonicus
GGGGGGGCGAGAGGGGGAGAGGGAGAGAGAGAGAGAGAGAGAGAGAGAGAGGGGGGGCGAGAGGGAGAGAGAGGGGGGGGCGAGGGGGAGAGAGAGAGAGAGAGGGGGGGAGGGGGGAGAGAGAGAGAGAGGGGAGGGGAAGAGAGAGAGGAGAGAGAAGAGAGAAGAGAGAGAGGAGAGAGAAAGAGAGGAGAGAAAGAGAGGAGAGGAGAGGAGAGAGATAGAGAGGAGAGAGAGAGAGGAGAGGAGGAGAGAGAGAGGAAGAGGAAGGAGGGAGGGAGGGGAGGGAGAATAGATACATAGATAAAGAGAGAGAGAGAGAGATGGAGGGAGGGAAGGAGATAGATAAAGAGAGAGAGAGAGAGATGGAGGGAGGGAAGGAGATAGATAGAGAGAGAGAGAGCGCGTTTTTATTAGCATAAACAGCTATCTGTTCCTTTGTTTACTTTGTACATTCAAATAGCTAAAGAGCAGGATATTTACCGGCTCTTACTTAGGTTGTGATTTTCGACCTGCAAAGATGGAACCGGCCTTGTTTTATTCAGAAAGAATTGGTAGTATTTTTGATCATATATTCATGGTGCAGCTTCCCAAAGTTGTGATCTTTTTATGAAAAAGACGCGTTTTTCTTTCTTTTTGTCCTATTTCTTACTTCCACATGAATACATACCTGTATTGTAAAATCGAAAAAAAAGTTATACGGGTTATACACATTTGTCTAATGCAATGAAGACAGACCCGTCTTCATCGTTCAAGAATTACGGCCAGATTATTTCTTTTTCGTCATGTCTTTCGTATTAGGTACCTTGATAACATAGCTTAAACAATATGCAATGTTAATACACACAAAAGATAACAACATAAAAACATGTAAGGTGTAATGATTTCTATGTTGTTATTATCGAATTAATCCTCCCCTAAAAAGAAAAATAGAAATACATATTTTCTGTGACATAGCCTTCTCTCCCTTTTCGAAATTCAAGGTGGCTTTCTTAAGATTATGGGAGAAAAATCATGACAAACGCATGTAAAATTGTATATATCCAAAACATTGCGACCTATTGCAGTGATGGAATTTGATCTACCATAAAAAAAAAATGTAATCTAGAAACTAAATTTGGCGATGCTATTTAAGGCTTTAGCTTAGCCTTTATCTCCCACACAGCTTGAATGGGTTCTCAATCGCCATATTTCAAAGCAAAATACAAATGATATTAAAACCATTATGAATGTACGGAAGATTTGCAGATAGTAAAATCACAAGTACTGATGATTGGCCTGCCAAGTACAACACACTTGTGCTGTTTCTTGAGATGTTAGGTTTTATTTCTCTCTTCATGATTAGGTGCAGCCTTTCCTTGAAATGAAGAAAGGTCGGGGGAATTTAGTCTTTTAAACAAGATTGTATATACGGTACGTAATGGATAACTAAAGCCTGCCAACTGGTGTATGTTCTACTATCCTATGCTGCCAGGTTTCTGGATGGTATTGTAAAATCATTGCATATATTGAACCGTTGGAGCCTAACCTTCCCTATTCCATGCTGGAGAATATTGATACTGCAGTTTACTTGCAGAATCTGTGCCCTTCCACCTGTCATGCGCCAATGTATCTGGGCTTACGTCCTGGTGTCACAACATTATCCTAGAACGATACTGACTACCTTGAGGACACCTTAGTTTGGGCGTAACTCTTTATGTGTACATGACATTCCCATTCGGTAGAAGGATCTTACTGATAGAAGAAGAAAATGCCTGGGACCCCGAAACACACGCAACGGCCGGGCGCCCCTAAAACAGCCGGGCCCCTAAAACAAAACGACCAAGCATGTCTTCCTTGCCCACCCTCTTCCCTATTTCCAATGCTGGTAAGCCTGATGGCCGACGGCACAAGATTGAATGCTCGAAATAGACTGGATGTATAGGCAACCCATCCCTGATTCTGTCCTGAGGTTTATTGAAACAATGCAGAGCTGGGGAATTCAGTTGCTTAGGCACTGGGTTGAAATGCATTTACATGTGCAAGCTGCAGGGCTGTGGAAACCGCTAAAAACAGGCACAGGATTTTACAAACTACTTAGTATATGCATTTGAATATTTCAGATTCAGACGAAGAGGATGGAAAGCAAACAAAAGGCAACAAATTTCGCTTCATTTCTTTAGTTGTGTTTTTGTAATACAGAAAAGTCATTAACTCTCCCTACCCTCAAAACAAATAACTTCTTGACCTCTCATGACCTTCTCACCACATATATTTACCATACCTATGCTCAGAGTAGAAAACTCAAAAAGATTCAAATTGTGTGTCCAACCGAATCTGGGGTTGGTTGCTCGAAGAGGTATAGCCATATCTATCTTTCCAAACCCCAAGAATGGGCGTAACTTTATGTCCATGCTATCGTTTTAAAAGATTGAGGACTGAATTCTAAACTAGACACATAGGCGCCTGAAAATTACAATGATCCTTGAACCCCCTGACTTATATCATTATCTGCTCTACTAATAATATTAATAATGATAATAATGATAGTAATGATAATAATAATGATTATGATAGTAATGATAACGGTAGTAATATTCATGAAAATAGGATATCAATATTAATGATGATAATAATAGTGATGATTATAATAAAGTAATAATACTATTACTACTTGTAATGATAATGATGACAATAACAGTAATACTACAACTAATTATAATAATCATCATCATCGTCATCATCATAATAATGACAAACGATATTGAGGATAATAGCAATAATAATTACAAAAACAACAACAACAATGCTGAAAATGATAGTAATAATGCCATTAGTCAATATGAAAGTGACAAAAAAAAAAAATAGAAAAAAAACAATAAGACAGTCATCTGTTAGCCATCACGCCTCTCGGAGCAGCTTCCACTGAGGTGTTCCAGCCCAGCGTGTTACTTCCAGCGCATTATCTCTGCTCGGTTGCAAATTGCATTTCTTGAGGGCGGAATAATGGAAGGTCATTGGAGATGGGCGTGAGAAATGTGCTCGCTTTGTTAAGACGTGAAGGTGATGTAAGAGATGAGTTTGAGGCTATAGTTTAAGGGTTTTGTTTAATTCTTTGTTTGGTGGTGATGATAATCGTGTGGTAATCACAATAGTTACAGTAGTGATCGTATGCAAGATAATAACCACTATATGATAATGATGATAATATCCATGAAGAAAATTAATATAATGATAATGATGATAATATTAGCAGCGATGATAATAATGATAGTAATAACACAAACAATGATAATAATAATAATGATGATGATGATAATGATGATAATACTAAGTATAATAAAAATGATATTGACAATAATGATAATAACTGCATTAATGATCTAGATAACAACTAAAACAATAATGAAGACACTGATAGTAATGATAAATTATAAAACTGGTGATAATAATAATTATATGAATAGTGAGTGATAACATATATAATCTTGGCAATCATGATGATAATGAAAGCTGATAATGATAACATCAAAAATATTAATAATGATAAAAACGAAAATAGTAATAATGATGATAATGACAATAGTGATAATGATGATAATAATGATATCAGTAGAATAACAAAACTTATTATAAAAATGATAATGATAATAATAACGAAAATAAAAGCAGTGATAATGTTAAAAGTAATGATAATGATGATAATAATAATCATCATAAGAATAGTGATAAAGGTGATGATGTTTATAATAATGATAATGATAATAATATCAACAATAACAACAGATTAGCAATTATTGTAATAATGATTAATGGTAATGATAATGATAATAAAAATTATAAGCTTAATTCAGATAATGATGATAATAATTATAGTTGTAAGGATGATATTGATAAAAATAATGATAATGATAGTAATGATAACGATAATGAGAATAAAAAAAATGATGATCTTCATATTATTAATAATAACGATGATGACAATAATAATGATAATAATTATGATAGAAATAACAATGACAATGATAACAATAGTAATAACAATGAAAAGGATGACGAAGATAAAAGTAATGATAATAATAATAATGAGAATAGCAGTGATAAACATATCAATAATGATGATAGCAATAATCATAAGAATAACCAAATATATCCTAAAAATCTCCATCCTACTGCTCAAAACATCTGCTTATCCGTATGCAAGGCCTAAGTCCCTCCTGAGCCTAGAGTAAAGTCGGTTGCATCATCAATCTGCACTGGCTTGCTTTCGTAACATTAGTTGCAAATCAACTTATGAATGCGCCCCTGATGAAGGGATTATAAAGCATAGTCTACCCTCGCGTGAGACTAAGATTTTAATATTGAGTGGAATTACCTCCCTCCTGCAATAAGATGGAGTTATTAACGTATAGAATATGCAATAATTCGTATACATTGCAAGCACGTAGTGAAAACTTGTTGCAACTGTATGCAATGAAGGTAAATGATATGCAGGTGGTATGAATCAGGAAGATAAAACTTGTTGGGGGGATGAAATTAATGCTGTATTTGTGACTGGGTTAACATTTTCATTTTAAGTAATTCCATTGTATAACATTAAAATCTATGTAAAGAGAATGATCGTGATCCGGTTTGTATTTCCCCCTTCTTTTTCTTCCATCTGTCTAATACATATTCTTTGTTTTTTCTTATCTATATATACCTATTATATTAATTTGATTCGGATATGTGAACCTTTATCTTATGCTATCAGGTGTCAATGGATTTTGAACCTTATGTGAAGGGAAGAAATGGGTCCCGCTATGCATTTTCTCCTTCTCCTTCCCTTGTGCTTTTGAACATTACATATTCTAGCTTTTTTCATTAGCATATATTAAAGCACTTCAAATCACATACGTAGTTGCTGTCGTTTCATCACATATTCTAGATTTTTTTTTTTTCATTATTATATATCAAATTACTTTAAATTAGAATCGTACTTGCTGTTATTTCCTCTTCAGTCAATTATTTATAACATATGAATAATTTCTAATCATAAATTTTCATTATTGGATTATCAGATGATTAAAGGAAATTCAGTAAAAGAAGTAGTCTCCTTTCTTATCCTTAATTAACCCCAACGCAGCAGTAAGGAATTCCTTTCCTATACCGTAATCAGAACGATCAAACAACCATCGGATCACTGATTTGCATCTCGCATCACTTACCTGATTGCCGGATGCAATACAAGATGCAAGATGCAACCGTGCCGACTCATCTACAATGGAATAAAATAAAAGAATATAATCCAAGCCCTCCCCTGGTCTCTCCCTCCTCTCCCTCCCCCCTCCCCCTTTGCATCTGATCAAATTATTCCCAATGCCGACGCAACAGAGGCTTCAGCAGGATGCAGCCCTCATCGACTGGTCCTCGAGTGTGCAATTGCAGCCGCTTCTTTCAGCACGGATCAAGACGATGCTCTTACCTGGAAGGGAGAGAAAAACACATTTACTAATACGAGTCTCCTTAATGGCGTTTGCAGAGTGAGGCTCCCCAGTCCATAAGACGGCAAATACCATCTTGCCCGGGATAATGCCAGGAGGAGAATGAACAAGGGGGGGGGGGAGCGAGAGAGAGAGGGGAGGGGGGAGGGAGGGAGGGAGGGAAGGAGGGAGGGACAGAGAGAGATAGAGAGGAAAAGACGGAGGGAGAGAGAGAGAGGGGGGGGGGAGAGGGGAAAGAGAAAAAGTCGGAAGGAAAGAGAATTACAGACAGAGAGAAAGGGGAGAGAGAGAAAGAGAGTTGAAAGGACAGAAAGATGAATGACATGGAGAGAAGCATGGGAGATAGAGAGAGAGAGATGGAGAAGACGAAAGGAAGAGAGACAGACAGAAAGCTAAAGAAAGGTGGTGGGAAGTAAGAATCTCTTTTATATCAACAAGAAGAGAAATAGAAAAAGAAGAAAAAGAAAAAAAAAATCTTAAGAAGGAATGAAGAAGAAAGGAATAAGAACAAAATGATAAAAAGAAGAAAATGAAAAAGAAGCAAAAGAGGAAGACGAAAAAAAGATAAAAAGATAATCTATTATGCAAAGATATTTTAGCTCTAGTATGAAATCTCGCCAACATGGTGTCTGCCTTCAAAACTCTTGGCCAAAGTACCATAGAGGGCTGAGTACAAATAAATAAAAAAAATAACTCGACCAGGATGATATAATGATAGTTACAACAGTTCCCGATAACAATACTAAATTTCAGTAATGGGCAGGTTACTCAAGAAAGCTTACATATCACTTTGCGAAAGAGCCAGACGGTGCAACACACACCGTTTGATCATTGTGTCGAACGTTAATCAAACAGAACGTTTTCGGGTGTGTGTGTGCGTGGGGGTGGGGGGGGGGGGGGATGGAGAGGGTTATGTGTGTGTGTCGGGGGAGGGCGGGAGAGGGGGGGGGGAGGTTACGATTCTTCTGTTCGAAGTTGATTTAGTCGCAAACGTTCCCACAACTGCTGCTACGATCTCGAGCGTTCCCGAGGGTGAGTTACGGTGGCTAAACTTTCGTTGCATTGGTAGGAATTCGTGGCTGGGTATGTTTTTCTTTTGCGATCGTGTAATCAGATAAGCCGGAAGTTTTGAAGGGGTGAGGTTGTGGGGAGGGGGGCGTTTAATGTATCAATATTCTTAAAGTCTTCTTGTGACTTTTTTTGGCTTGTTTCGACTCAAATGATATACTCTCTCTCTCTCTCTCTCTTGACGCATGGATTGATTAATAGATGTACTCTCTTCTCTCTCTTTCCCTCTATATGTCTCTCTCTTTCTCTCTCTCTCTCTCTCTCTCTCTCTCTCTCTCTCTCTCTCTCTCTCTCTCTCTCTCTCTCTCTCTCTCTATATATATATATATATATATATATATATATATATATATATATATATATATATATATATATCCATCTATCCCTATCTAGTAATCTACTTACCTATCTATTTATCTACCATTCTATCTAGCTATCTATTTTCTCTCTCATTCATACACACACACACACACAAATCTCAGCAAAAAAATTCTCACAAGATTGCAAAATATTTTTCCTCTTCTTCTTTTTCTTCTCCTTCTTATATTCAACTCAAATGTTTCTGATCTCACGACTCGGTAAGCATGACCCCTCCAGTACGTGCATTTTTTCCAAAGATTCAAATCCGCGGAATTAGAACAGGAGGGAAGGGGGTCGGGGTGGGGTGGGGAGGTAGGAGGTCCAGTGGAGGGATGGGTAGGAGTAAAGAAAAGAGGATTTTTTTCTTCATTATTATTATTATTATCAAATAAATTAGAGTGGAAAATTGAATAAATGAATCTGGAGGGTGAGGTGAGTGATGATGATATTGATGAAAATGTTGAGTATGGCGATGAGAATAATGACTATAGTGATAAGATAGTAATAGTCGTAGTATTGCTCATTATTCTCGATAGCAGTTGCAGTAGTATAGTAGTATGGTTGTTAGTGCTTATGAATAGAAATTTAGTAATAAGAATAAGAGTAAAAG
>NW_028234411.1:34391368-34393868 GCF_977035675.1 Penaeus japonicus
GATGTCTTTGTCGATCCAGCTCTTAAAGGCTCAGCCAAGAGGAACTAACCCCCCTCCACCCTTCCCCCATTCTTCCCTCACCCCCACCCCCTCAAAGAGACGACGACATAATAGAGAGAAGAAAGAAGACGAAAAAATAAAACAATAAAAGAAAATCAGATCATGGGAGAAGAAGCAAATTAAAAAGATTCCAAAACTAAATAAATCAAAGATGCTACAGAGAAATAAAGAGATGGAGAGAAAAAAGAAGAAGGTAAAAGCGTAAAGAAAGAGAGAGAAAAAAAAGTTCCACTTACGCTTGAAAAGAAAGTTTGTTTGTTTTATTGTAAAGAAAAATAAAACAAAGAAAAGACGAAACAAACAAACAGACAATGAGCACCATAAAACAAAACAAACAAAAAGGATTAATAAAATAAATAAAGAGAAAGACAACATTCCCCCTAACCCAAACGCCCACCCCCTAAAGAAAAAGAAAAAAGAAAAGAAATAAATAAATAAAGAAAGAAAGAAAAAAAAACATTCTTAATGAACCAAGTCCCAACGGAAGAACACAATTTATGATGTATGAAGTGCATGAGGAGACTGCGAAACAAGTAACATGGAACTCAATTAGGGATTTCCACTCGGTCTACACACAATGAATGGCGTACACGTGCCCGGACTTCAGCGGCCAGATGTTTCCATTTTGCTATTTGTTTGCTTACGTTAATCATCAAAAACGGCGCTTCACCCCCACGCGAAAAGGGGGGAGGGAGGGTAGGAGGGTATAGGGTAGGGGAGGATGGAGGGGGAAGGGTAGGAGGGTATAGGGTAGGGGAGGATGGAGGGGGAAGGGTAGGAGGGTATAGGGTAGGGGAGGATGGGGGGGAAGGGTAGGAGGGTATAGGGTAGGGGAGGGGGAAGGGTAGAGGGAGGAGGGTAGGGAAAGTGAGTAAAAGAGGTGGCTAGGGGTAGACTAAAAAGAGTTGGGCAGGGGTAAGTGAGTCAGAAGAGGAAAAGGGGAAGGAGAGAGAGGAAAAAAAAAAAAAAACGAGGAAAGACAGCATCGGGGATGTCGTACAGTTGTATGAGAAGAATGGAGACGTTTTAACCCAAAAAAGAGTAGATAAAACATGTTTTTTTCTTCTTCTTCTTCTTTCTTTCTTCCTTATTTCCTTTCTTCCATGAGAAAGAGGGGGGTCAGTTGATTATTTTTCTTCTCAGTATAGTTGATGGAAAACACACTGCGATGACCATTATGCATGTTCACAATTCACTGGGCGGTGAAGGACAGGTCAATGAAGAATTTTCTTTATGGTGTTAAGTGGTCTAGACTTGGATCTTAACGTCATTTTCTATTTGCTTATGTGCAATTCTTCGTGACACATACGGCGTTATGTCTAGTGATTGCAATGATATATGTGATAGCCCAAGGGTTGATATTGTTCACTTACAAGGAATGCCGTATTGACTAGAAATAATGCGACGCCCGTGTGTGTGTGTGTGTGTGTGTGTGTGTGTGTGTGTGTGTGTGTGTGTGCGTGTGTGTGTGTGTGTGTGTGTGTGGCTGTGTGTGTGAGAGAGAGAAAAAAAAGAGAAAGAGAGAGAGAGAGAGGAAGAGAAAGAGAGAGAGAGAGAGAGAGAGAGAGAGAGAGAGAGAGAGAGAGAGAGAAAGAGAAAGAGAGAGAGAAGAGAAGAGAGAGAGAGAGAGAAAGAGAGAGAGAGAGAGAGAGAGAGAGAGAGAGAGAGAGAGAGAGAGGAAGAGAGAGAGAGAGAGAGAGAGAAAGAGAGAGAGAGAGAGAGAGAGAGAGAGAGAGAGAGAGAGAGAGAGAGAGAGAGAGAGAGAGAGAGAGAGAGAGAGAGAGAGAGAGAGAGAAGCATTGCACCCAACTTCTGTAAATCAAGCAAAATATAGCTCTCACGCTGGTACGCTTGTAATAGGTGTTTATGAAATTGAGTACATTCCCTAATAAACCCTTTTCTGTCTGTCTACGTGTATGCATGAAAGTATGTATATGAGTGTGTTTGTGTGGGCGAATATTCACCTCTAATTCCCTTCCTCGCTCTTTCTCTCTTCGTCCTTCCTTCCTCTTCCCTTTCCTATTTGCTCTCTCATTCCCTCTCTCCCTGTCGCTGACTCCTCCCGTTATCGCCGGCGAAACGAACCGAACTCCGCGACGCGTATTTCTCCGTAACGAGACCGCGGCGGCGATTCCTACGGAGTCGGCAAACAGCCCCGCGCCAAGCGGCTTGCCCTTAACTCTCTAGATAAGAGCTTGGCATTGCACGTAAGGAGGCTCTTTACAGATTCTATGGCCCATATTTCGTGTTATCAGAACTGTTCTCTTCCGTGCGAGACGAGGAGTTGAGACGTCATTACGGAGGCTATAACACGTTATGGGAAATTATGGATTACAGAATGGCTTCTTTAATATTGTTGTTTTATCGGCTCTATCGACACCTGCAGTTGCTTAACGGGATATGTTGTTAGGGGGGAGAGGAGGGGGGGGGGAATATTTCT
>NW_028234411.1:34406368-34409097 GCF_977035675.1 Penaeus japonicus
TAATAACAGTAAGACAAAAATATACATCCAAACAAATGACATTCATGCAGCGTTAAATCAACCTCCATGCAACACGAATGGTTGATTTTGTGATTATTTTCTTTTGATATTTTCTTTTCACAAAAAAAAAAAAAAAATCGAAGAGGAGACAGAGAAACAATGAGTAAACAAATCCGAGTCGCGCGAAATCAGAATTTGCACACCACCAACGGTAGATATTGCAATTTGTATTTCTTCTGACATTTTCTAATACATATAAAAAAAACAACAACAATACCATGATATTATATATAAATAAATCCAGCTAGCACGAAATCAGCATTTACACAACATCAGCGGTAGACTTAGGGAATGAAATTCGCGGATCATCACCCAGTCGCAGCGAATGGATAGGCGCCGTCCGGCCGAGATTGGAGCCGGCGTAAAATCCAGATAAACATTGGACATTCGCGGTTTACGAGCCGTGCGCAACGACTTAGATAAAAGATAGATAAATAAAAAAAAAGGTAGATAGTAACACATATATATACTAAAATGAATAGAAAAAAAATGAAAAAAAGAAATCAAGAAATGAGATATGAATTTACAAAATATTTATATTTTGAAAAAAAAGAAGAAAAAAAAAGATAAAGAAAGCGAGGAAAGAGAAAGAGTAAAGTTTACATACTCCTCTCCGGTTCCACTAGTCCGAGAAAACCTGCATTGGAGCCGGACTCGGAGAGGCAAAGTTTGGGTATATATCCTGATACATTATGCATTCAATTGCTTAAGCCCCTCCGGGAAGCTCATGGCTGCGGTCGAAGCTCTGGATTACAATACAATACGTCGGCTGTCATGGGAAGCTGTGACGATCATTTTTAGTGCCATCGAGGTCCATGGGGCCACCTTTCCCTGCCCCCCTTCCTCCCCCCCTCCCACTCCTTTCCTGAGCCTACGTCCCTCTCCCTCTCTCCATCTCCCTCATCCATGGGCCTACCCCCCCCCCTTCCCTTCCTTTGGCCTGACGCATGACGTGTGGGCGGGTTGGTGAAGTGCGTGATTGTTCTAATGGTAATGACCCCTTATCTCAGGAAAGGTTTATTATCCTCAATATATATATCAACCTACTACTATTAACACATGGGCAATATATGCGTTAGGATGTATTTTGCTTTGCTTTGTAAGAAGCAGATCTACTTCTTTGCCTTAACGACGGTGTGAGCATACCCGTAGCCTCGGCGGCAAGTGTGGTATTGACGTATTGTGTGTCGAGGAAGAGAAGGCAGAAGGGTGTGGGGAGGGGAGAAGGTGGGGGAGGGGGAGGGGAGGAGAATAGGAGGTGTAGGGGAGGGGAAAGAAGGGGGATGGGGAGAAGGAGGGGGAGGGGAAACGGAGAAGGAGGGTGTGGGGAGGTGGGAGGGGGATAAAAGGAAATTAGGGAGATGGGGGAAGGGAAAAGGAGTGTGGGGAGGTAAGATGGAGAAAGAAGGAGGAGAAGAGGAGGGAAGGGGGAGGGAAGAAAGGGTGAAAAGAGGAGTAAAACAGGTTGGGGGGAGAGAAGGGGGGGAAGGAGGTGAAAGAAGATTGGAAGGAAGGGAGAAGGAGCAGGAGGAGTGGAATGGAGGTTGGCGGAGGGGAGAAGAGTATTGAGGGGTAGGAAGAAGGAAGAAGGGGTGGGAGGAGGGGAGAAGGGAGTTGGAGGATGCGAAAGGGGAAGGAAGAGAAAAAAAGGGAAGGAAGGGAAGGGAAGAGGAGGGCGAGGGGAAAGGGTGAGGTATCGGTGAGTGAAATGAGAGGATGAGAAGATCAAGGGCGTGGGGTGGGGGGTCAAAGTAAGAGAAGAAGTAGGGAAGCTGAGGGGGCTGGAAGGAGAGAGGGGAACGAGAAGTAAGGAGAGATGGGGGGGGGAGAGGAGGGGAGGAGAGGGGACCAAAAGGAGTAAGGGGAGGAGGAGTGTGAGGAGGGGGTGGGGTCAGGAGGGAAGGAGCTATTGGGTGCACGTAAGACTTCGGTGTGATCGGAAGATCTTGCATGATTTAAGCTAAAAGACTAAACCGCTATTTGTGTGTCTGTATTCCACATACTACCCAGACATTCGTTTTACATCTCTCTCTTCTGTATGAATGATGGATGTTATCACCAGGAGGGAGATAATAAGACAGAAAAGAAGAACGGTAGTCGAAAGGGACCCTGATGAAAGTATGTGAAGGAAGGCTCACGAGAGAGTATTGACAGCCCTTCGTGATCAAAAGTATCTGGAGAAAAGAAAGAAAAAAAAAAGAGGAGAAAAACAGATTGGTTCTTTCTCATTCTTTCTCGTATTTTGTCATGATCGGATTCTGTCTGGTACTGGCATTTGTTTCTGTTGTTTTTATTATTATATCTCTTTTCTTCTTCTATTATTCTATCTATTTACTTTCTGAGTTCTATTTTTTTTTTTTACTGCTTATCGTTTGTTTATTTTTATCTCTCTCTCTTTCTTGCTTTGTAGATTCAACGATCACGTTACCGTAATGACCTTTAAAAATGCAGAGGTATTAGTTTAATCTGAGAAAAATGAAATGATTCTTTGTATGCTATATGCATGCTTTTCATTTTTCTTTTTCTTTTCCTAAAGCGGGATAAAATTAACTAAAAATACGATTGCCAAGCTTCAGATTACATTTGAACCCATCAAATCAATCTAAATGTAAAACAATTTTCGAAGAGAGAGATTGGGCAGCAGGACGGAGAGGGGTAGACAGGTTGAT
>NW_028234411.1:34409197-34414197 GCF_977035675.1 Penaeus japonicus
ATATATATTATATATATATATATTATATAGGTATTATGTATATTTATATTATATATCATTATATATATAATATATCATATCTATGTATATATATATATATATATATATATATATATATGTATATATGTATACATATACATATATATATATATATGTATATATGTGTGTATGTGTGTGTATACGTGTGTGCGTGTATGTGCGCTTGCATGTATACACAAAAGCGCGTACATGTCTACCTTCAATCCCTCTTAAAGAAGAAGAAGAAGAAAAAAAAAAACACACATATGCCACAGGGCCAACCAAATAAGACAGTCCATCCGACTACGAGTCCCGGGCGTCCCAATAACGGCTTCCGCCGCTCTCCTCCCGATAAGGTCAGACAAAAACGACATGAGAACTGGAGGGGGAGGTTGCAACCGTCCCTTAATTAAAGGCTGCACAGCACACGGCCAGACAAGGGAACAGGTAATCCTCGGTAATAAGAGAGAAGTTTCCGTGCCGTTGTACCGCGCTGATTGTTACTCACCATTGACACGGGAATGAAAGACGGGGTCGTTATGGGCAAACTGCACGGCGTTGCGAGAATGACGGAGAAGCGGCTTGGCGAGTTCGCTAGGCCGGGCTCGCATCTCGCTGTTGGGGTGCGGTTAACGGGCCTGTCTGGTCTCGTGCAGCCTCTAAAGGCAGGTAAAGAGGGCTGTTCTGTACAGCAGATGTTGATATTGATTGATGGAAGGATAAGTGAGAAATTGAAAGTAGGATTAAAGAGGGCTGCAGCTGAATGTTTGTGGTATGTTTAGATATATATAAATATATATATATTTATATATATATATATATATATATATAGATATATATACATTAATACATATATATATATTTGATACATATATATATATAACAGAAATATATATTATATATATATATATATCTATATAGATATAATATTATTATGTGTGTGTGTCTCTGTATGTTGTGTGGATGTGTTGTGGGTGTGTTGGTGTGTGTTTGTAATATATACATATTGTATTATATATATAATATATATATATCAATTTATATATATTAGTATATAGATATGTAGATATGAGCATAGGTATATATATACATATATATATATATTATATACCAGATTATAACATATTAACATATGCATATAGATTATATATAGAATTTTATATATAGGTATATTAATAATGTAGATATGTACATATATGATATATATATTAACCTTTTTTACTGATAATATACATATACATATGCATATATATATAAGATATATATTATGTATATATATATATATATATATATATATATTAAAACCACACACTCTCACACACACACACACACACACAACACACAACACACACACATATATGTATATATATACATATATTATATAATATACATATTATAATATTATATTATATATATATATATATATATCCTATACATATATATATATACATATATACATTATACATTCAAACACACACACACACACACACACACAACACACACACAAAAACACCTTCAATCACACACACACACACAAATGTATATATATATATATATATTTATATATAATATTATATATACTTATATATATAATATATATCTACATATATTATATACATATATATATATATAGATGTCATATATATATCTATATATATATATATATATATATAATACTATATATATATAAATGTATATAATATATATTTATATATATAACCATATATATATTATTTCTATATATATTTATATATTATGTATGTATAACATATATTATATGTATATATATATATATATATATATTATATATATATATAATTACATACATACATATATATATGTATATATATAATATGTATATATATATATATTATAATTTAATAATTGTAGATACTATATATATATATGTTATAGATATATATATAGTGTGTGTTGTGTGTGTGTTGTGTGTGTGTTGTGTGTGTTTATATGTATATGTATATATACATATTTGGATATATATATAGTATATTTTTATATATATTTATATATAGATAATAATATATAGATCATGTGTGGGTGGGGTTGTGTGGCTGGGGGGGGGTGGTGAGGGATAGGTGTTAATGTTGTGTGTATGTGTTTTTTATTTTGTTTTTGTGTTTGATCCTGATTTAGAGTTTGTTTTTTTGGGAGTGTTCAGTATTTTTATTATTTTATGTACAGAAAGTTATATTATATTATGTATATATAGATATAATATATATATATATATATACTTATATAAACTATAATACATACATATATAGTATATATTTATAATACTATATATATATATATACATATATATATATACTATATGTATATATATATATATATTATATATTATTATATATAATACTTTTACATATATATATATACATATTTAGATACATATCATATTGTATATATATATTCTATAAATATATGATATATATTTATATATATTGATATATATATATATATCAGGTGTGTGCGTGGTGTGTGTGGGGTGTGTGTGGGTGTGTGGGGTGTATGTGTGTGTGTTGTGTGTATGTGTGTGTGTTATATATATATATATATATATATATAGAAAATATTATAGATATATTATATATATATAGATATTATATATATATACATAGTATATAGTGACTGGATAATATATATATATTTATATTTATATTTTTAATAATATATGTGCACAGTGTTATTATATATATTGTGCATATAACTAGTTAAGTTAATATTATATTATATGATATATTTATAGATATATATTTATTATAAGTATATATATTTTTGATGATTTATATAGACATTATATATTATAATATATATATATATATATATATATATATTATATATATATATATATATATACATATATACATATTCACACACACACACACATATCTCTCTCTCTCTTTCTCTCTCGATCTCTGTCTCTCTCTACCTCTCTCTCTCTCTCTCTCTCTCTCTCTCTAGAGCGATATATATATATATATATATATATATATATATATATATATTTATATATATAAATATATGTATATATATTTATATGTATGTATATTATTAATATATATATATATATAATATAATTTATGTATATATATATAGGTATAGATATATATATGTAGTTATATTAATTAATATATATATATATATTATATAATATAGAGATATATATGTTATATATATAGTATTATATATATATATATATATATATATATATATATATATATATATAAATATATATATATATATACATATAAAAATATATATATACACAATCTCTATCTATAACAAACCAACTGTGATTGTGTGTGTGTGTTTTTGTGTGTACATGTGGGTGTGTGTTTGTTTGTGTGTGTGTGTATGTGTGTGTGTGTATTCTTTTCTTGATTATATCTTTTGGGGGAATATGAACAACTGGCGACGCATTATGACAAATGTTCACAGTACATCCGCCATGAAAGTCCGGCCTCTGTCCCTTTATTCCTACAGTTTGTATGGTAATATTTCAACAACGACTGACACATCCTGTCATTTGTCACGTGATGTTTCCTTTGTAAGTTGCTGAATCTTTAATATTTCACCCATACGCGAACACAGAGACACAGATACGAATAGACAGATATCAAGATGGAAAATAAAAATACAAAAATTAGATACAGAAAGGGATAAAAGGATAGCCCTGCGGAGATGGTTGCTGTCATATATGAAGGGTTAGTGGGGTTGTTTTGTGTGTTGGTCGTGGGTGTGAAGGTCGAATGTGGGAGGGTTGGTTGGTCGGTTAGGTTGAGTTGAGGGACGTCGTGCGATGGGTTCTGGTCGAATGGTGGTTCGTTCGCGTCGATATTGGATATCACTTTAATAGCTCAGCAGGAAGCTTGACTGATCATTTAAGGGACATTTATTTTACCAATGTGTTTCGTTTTTGTTAGAGGAAATAGTTGCTTTAGAACATTTGAGATATGCGACTCCAACTTTAATTTATTTTCGTTGCACAAAAGTAAGTAATTGTAAATTTTCATTTTAAAAGCATATGCAAAAATAATAAAGAACTCTCATTTTTCTTTTCTTTTTCCCCTTTTATAGAAATGGATTTTAGACAAGGTCATACGTATCGTAATACGAGCAGTTTCGAAATAAAAATAAAAAGTGGAAATATTGTTGCAGATCACAGGTATGCAATATCTACTTTGGCCAGAATTATGAGTACGTGTAACAATTGCAAGATTATGAAATGGGATTAATCGTCAGTTTGATCCTATTTCCTGTGGTTTGTTAAGTTCCTGTTGTCTATGTTAGTGTGATAGCATTTTGTGCAGTATTTTTTTCTTCATATTTTTAGCTTTGAAATCTAAAAACACAATATATTTTTTTAGACATGTTATGGATATCTTTTCATATTTTCCTTTACCTTCTGTTCTTTTCATTTCTCTTCCTCATATTCTCCTTACACCTCCTCTTCCTCCTATTTTCCTTACACCTCCTCTTCCTCCTATTTTCCTTACACCTCCTCTTCCTCCTATTCTCCTTACACCTCCTCTTCCTCTTCTTATGCCACCTTCTCCTCTTCCTCTTCTTATGCCACCTTCTCCTCTTTCTCTTCTTCCGCTTCCCCCGTCATCATCCCATCTCTTCTTGATTCACCTCTTCTTCTTCTTCCTCTTTCGTCTTCTCCTCTTCTTTGTCCACCTACTCCTCTTTCGCCTGCTCTTTCTCTCCTTATTCATCCTCCTTTTCTCCCTCCTCTCCCCTTCTTCCTCCTCCCTCTCCTCCTTTACCTCTTCCTCCTCCCTCTCCTCCTTTACCTCTTCCTCCTCCTCCCCCTCCTATTCTTCCTCCTCCTCCTCCTATTCTTCCTCCTCCCCCTCCCCCCTTCCACCTCCCCTTCCTCCCCCCCCCCTTCCTCCTCCTCTTCCTTCCCTCCTCCCTTCATAGCACGGCCATCGCGTCCCGTATTGTAACATGAATGA
>NW_028234411.1:34441697-34444197 GCF_977035675.1 Penaeus japonicus
TTCTGAGTGACAATAAGAGCGAAAGTCGAGGGTCACTGTCTGATGACCTTTCTGTCTGCCACACCCGTAACCTTGCGGCGAGTGAGGTCATATGGGAGTTCTCAAAAGCCGATATATAACATTCCATGTTGCATACCTGTCTCTCCAATGCCCCATTTCAACATCGGCTGCAACCAATGGAATCACGTGGACAGCGCTCTACCCACCGCTACACATATGTTTATTTCTCAAATCGAAGCTCTCCGACTCGGTCATACATCAGCCGTGCCAGAGACCAGTGCCAATTATCAGTCGCAGGAATCATTATTAATTGGCCTTATTTATTGAATTAGGCTAATTTGATCTGTGCGTCCGGGGAGGCTGGGTTGCGAAATATCTGCGTTTGTTTGTTTATTTTGCTTGGTTTCCAATTCCCTTTTATTTATCTTTTTTATTGTTTTTTTTATCTCTTATTTCCTTTATTTTTCAATAGCTTTTTTTTCTTCATTTTTTGGTATATTCACTCTCTTTTTTTCATTTGCTTATTTCTTTACTTCCTCGTTTTGCTTTTGTAACCTTTCTTTGAACCTGTGCCATGATTTATGGAATTGACTCTAATCAATAGTGTGAATTTATTACGTGACATAAAAGCAGAGAACATGTTTCATATTTGATAACGACAATGCCTTTACAAAACATGAATTATGAAAACTGATTCGGATAAACTGCAAAATATTTGTAATAGTTTACGAGATTTATAGAGCATAAGCCACTTTATATATAGCTATGTGAGGCTGGTAATTTGCAAACCTACTAAATATAAGATTGCAGTTACAATTTGCAACGTGCATAATTAGAGCGCCATACGATTCATTAGCAGTCATACTCTGAATTCCATAGCATTACCCGCACTTAGACTTGAGACCTTACGATCTTACCTTTTTATATATACACATCCAAAGCAAGGTTATGAAGATGAAAACGCATTATAAAAACTCAAGACTGAATTAATTATATTTTGCGATGCAACTCATGTTCCGTGATATCAAGTTATGAGAGCTGAATGTGAGATTGCCTTCGGGTGGCAGAAGTGTACAAAGAAAATGGAATCAAGAATGCAATTAGAACCTGATGATTAAAGAAATAGTTGGTGAATAATTAAATAGATAGAAATTAGAATAGTGATGATGACAGTACTACTTTTGCTACTGAAAAAACGAATACTGGTAGAATATACTACTACTATTACTTCTACAAATAATGATAATGATGATTTTGATGATAATAATAATGTTAACAATATTAACAATGATTATTACAATAACAGCAACAATGATAATAATCATAATGATAATAATTATGATAATGATAATAATTGTAATAATGATCATAATTGTAATGATGATATTAACGATAATGATAGAAAAAATAATAATCATGATGACAATAATAATAATGATGATAATAACAACAGCAACAATATCAATGCATAATAACAATAATCCCTGCAACAAAATCACCAACACTAACAACAACAACAACAGTAATAATGACTAATACAATAATAACAGTGGCATCCTGCACACGGTCCCTGAACAAGCCTTTTATGGATGTATAACCAGCGCGAGGGGAGACTTTTTCATTATCGTTTTCTTTCTCTGCCTCGTTTTCCAGAATGATAAAGTTTGTCATCCGGTCTAACGAAGTGGCCGCACTTGGAAGGGGGGGGGGAAGAGACAAGAGAGGGAGAGAGAAAAGAGAGAGAGAGAGAGAGAGAGAGAGAGAGAGAGAGAGAGAGAGAGAGAGAGAGAGAGAGAGAGAGAGAGAGAGAGAGAGAGGAGAGAGAGAGAGAGAGGGGGGGAGAGAGGAGAGAGAGGAGAGAGAGAGAGAGAGAGAGAGAGAGAGAGAGAGAGAGAGAGAGAGAGAGAGAGAGAGAGAGAGAGAGAGAGAGAGAAGAAGAAGAAGAAGAAGAAGAAAAATAAAAGAAAGAGAGAGAGACAAGGAAGAAAAAAAGAAAATAGAATCATGCCGCGCGACGCTTCTTTATTAGTTCCTCGCAACAGTGGAAGTGGGGAGGGGGGGGGGGGATGTCTAATATTCGTTTGTTGATATTGCAATATATAAATGGCAATTTCCAGCTGGATCAAACACAGGCCTTAATTAAGAGAAATTGCCATCTGCAAGCTAATTTTGCTATGCGACTCACATTGTCTTCGTCTGTTTCCGATAACCGAACACGTAATGGAGAATGAGTTCCTCTTTGATTCCTTGTCGCTAGAACGATGGCGGGGAAACGGGAGGAACGTCGAGAAGAAGAAAGGGAAGAAAAGGGAAAGAGTAGAAGTAAAAAGAGGAGGAGGAGGAGGAGATGGGTGAAGGTGTAGGAGAAGGAAGAGGTGTAGGATGGAGGAGGAAAGAGTAGAAGTAAAAAGAGGAGGAGGAGGAGGACGGGGAGATGGGTGAAGGTGTAGGAGAAGGAAGAGGAGGAATAGGAGGAGAAGGAAGAGTAAAAGGAAGAAAA
>NW_028234411.1:34489197-34491697 GCF_977035675.1 Penaeus japonicus
TTGTTGTCCATGTTATTATAAATTTGGTCAGTAATCTGTAGCAACGCTATTTCAGTGAATAACTTATTTCGAAAGCCATGTTGAGTTTTAGATAATAAGTTATTGGTCTCCAGGAAATTCATCATTTGATTTGCTACTGCTTTTTCAAGAACCTTAGATAATACTGGAAGTATTGTGATAGGGCGGTAATTATTCATGTCGTCTATATCCCCAGACTTGAAAATTGGTGTTACAATTCCATGTTTCCAAAGCGAAGGGAAAACACCAGTTACCAGTGAGGTGTTAATGATGATCGTTATATAAAATGCGATTACCGGTAGACTATCCTTAATAAAGCGCAAAGCAATACCGTCTGCTCCCACCGCATTTGTTTCGCCAAGTTGTTTTATTATTAGGATAATAGTTTCTACGTCTACTGGTTGCGGTCTGAAAACATCAGTTATGAGCCTTGCCTGATCTGTGTTTTGATGTAATGTGGTGCCAATTGTTTGTTCATAAGTTAGTTTTCCAATTTGTGCAAAGAAGTTATTGAAATGGTCGGTGTTATGTGTAGAATTTGTGTAATTATCTGTGTTGTTTGTTAGGCACTAATGTTTTAAAATTTTCCAAGTTTTATTAGAGTTGTTTTTATGTTCTGCGAATTTATTTCTGGAAGAATTAGTCTTTGCCAATTGAATTAATGACTTAACATTTTTCTTTTTTGCTTTGTAAATTGCCTAAAGGGCGGGCTCAAGTCTGTTTCTTTTGAGCGCTTGTTGGGAATCATTTCTTTCGGCAATAGCTCTCTTGATGTCGTCATTTATCCATGGAGCAGGGGGACGTCTGACGATTCTTGTCACGTAGGGAGCAGAGGCATCTATGCTGCTTTTTATCACTTCCTTTTTATCACTTACCTGGGTATCTACATTGTCTGTCGTTAAAATACCTAATAGAGTTGGTTCTTTAGATATGATTAGCTCGCATAATGACTGAGGGTCATAGTGATTGAAGTTACGAAAAGTTTTTGTAACCGGTGGTCGCTTTGATTTCTTTATATTCAACGTCATCGTAATAAGTTCATGGTCAGCAACGTGACATGGAATGACGTCTGTATGGAGAATGATATCTAATCTATTCGTTATTATTACATCTAATATAGACGAGTTGTTTTCTGTGTTTATTTTTCTTGATTAACTTAGCTAACTTAGCATTTGGTTTACTTAAATCATCATGTAAGTCACCTAAGATAAAAAGTAATTTCTTTTTTAAGGACATTTCTCTGAAAACCTTTTCAAGATATTCAAAAGATTCAGATTTTGCATGGGGATGCCTATAGACAGCATGTTGCTTTGTACGGTAAACCAGACATCTTCTACGGCAGCATTATTAACTGTTGTAGTTGATATCATATTTGACTTAAGGGTATCCATTACGAACATGCATACTACTCCTCCTCGCCCTGCATCACATCGATAAACTTGATAATTTTGAATTTTAATAAAGTTACTTATCATTTCCTGGTGGAGCCATGTTTCACTAATACAGAGTATGTCTACATTTCTCTCCTTTACTAATAATACAATTTCTTCAGAGTGACCGAGGAGAGATTGTGCATTTATATGTTCTATTTTTAAGATGTTCTGCGACCTAATCAAGGGCCGTGCTGGCGTTGTTGCGCGGTTAAACATTCCGATCGTTTTTGTATTTGTTTCTATTAAGAAACACTTTGACATTGTCAGGGAACGCATCCGAGTTTATAAATAGTTCGGGCTTTATGTCTTTGCCCCTAACTGTTACTGTAAAACTTGTATAGTATCTATGTGTCATTTTTGTCATGTGAGCTTTTACACTGGATATATTTTCAATTTTTTCTGATAGATGTTCTTCAATATTCTCTTCAATTGTGTCGGGATGGCAGCTGGTGATATAAAGATAGAGTGTATCGGGACGATCGGCTCCCTTCAGCGGCTTAGGTGTTTGGCGTTCCTCTCTTTCTTTTCTTTTCTGTTTTCTTGAGAGCACAGAGGTATATCCCTCTTCATCGACAGTTTGGCAGGATTCTTGCGTAGTTTTTGTGATCTTTGCATAATTATTGATGACCACTGGTGGCACTACTGGAGCAGGGGGGGCAGTAGGAAGGGCAGAGGCACCCTGCATCTGCTGCTGAGCTGTGTCTTCCCAGTGGCGGTTGGGGTCGAGTTGCTTGTTTTTCTTGTTTTGTTTTTTCTTAGAGCTTCGTTTAGGTGTTACTTGTGTTGAAGCTTCAGCGCTGGCATTGTCTACCTTGTTGGTTTTTGGTTTTCCTGTGGGCGAGCGCTTAGGTGACGCAGGTTTGGGGGAGGCCGGTGTAGTTGTGGGGGCGGAGGACTCCTGGCTGGGTGCACTGGCGGAGAGGCGCGAGGATGGCTCAGCATAGTTGGAGGCTGCTGAGTCGGTAAGGGCGCGGGGCAGCTGGCTGGCCGCGGGCGTGGAGTGAGGGGAGGACTGCTGGTTATGGGCACAGGCGTGGAGGGCGAGGAGG
>NW_028234411.1:34496697-34499197 GCF_977035675.1 Penaeus japonicus
TGACCTCACTTGCACCGTGACCCGTTCGTATGGTCAATCTGAACATAAAACTTTGACAATGTGTTATATTTTCTCGCGACCATTCTGTCCCTTGTGGTCAACTTCATGTCCGTGTTAATTAGGATGGTAGTTTCACACGTGACCTTTCGGTCATTTCTTGACCTTTCTGTATGTGACCTTATCCTATGTCACTATTGACCGTGTGAATTTGTAAGAAAATCGTTAACGAATATTAAGAATTATATTTGTCTTAACTCTGATTTTCTCTACATTTTAATTTATTTTATTGTCTGCATATACGTTTGTATACTTCTTAATGCATGACTATATATCTGCATCTTCTGTAACGTGACATACTTTGTCATTTGTGAATCGTTCAATGGTCACACTCCTGACCTCACTCGGTCACGTTGTAATCCGATAATTGGAATTACAATTTAATCTGTCTTTGTGAAATTCTATACTTCTCAACATTCGACAGTATATGTTTTGATAATTTTATTCACTTTTATGGCTCTGTGGATTTATGATTGTTAATTCATTACAATCTCTCTGACAATTATTTCATATCTTAACATGTTTCATCACTTCATATTATGATTTATCATCACATTTAGCTAGAAATGTTGACAGATGCATGTTCGTTTCTTAGCTTTATTCCTATTTCATTGTATAGTCATATTCGACTATCGTTGCATTTTTCATTGCATTATTGATTATTGTTACTTCCATATTTCATTGTTTAATTGAAAGTAACTTTAATCCTCGTATGATATGATTGTCATTATTTTTATTTTAAGCAATTGTCGACTTCGACAACATTAAACATATATGTTATCATCATAGGCCTCTCCGAGTTTCCGACCTTTCGAAACATTTCATGGGTCAATCGGAACGCCAAATATCTTATCATGATATTACTGAACGAAACGTTCACTAGGACAGTCAGGAAAAGGTTTACTTATCATTTCATATTTTATAGCTTTTCAGCTTAATTTGCCTTTCTCCAGCTACTGTACCTCACTTATCGGGCCTTCATTGCATGACGCCCATTGCATATGCATCTCACACCCTAATTTCGCGTATCTATGGTACCACAATTGAATAAACCGCGAATTACGGGTTAATTTTTTCGCACCGCAAATCCGGTGCATCGCGCCTTCGGAGATCTTGACAACCTGACGTCACAATTAATTCTCTCAAACAGAGACAGCGCGCTTATCACTTATCAGACGTTCCAGGCTTGCTACCTCCACATTTTTATTAGCTATGCACATATTAATGGTATTTCTTTCAGTTGCCCCGATCTTGGCTATTACGCCGCACCTTATTTCAGAAGGACGAGTTCGGCCATGCAATTGAAATATCCTAGCATAGTCTAATAATTCATCATATTTATCTTTGTTCTCGAGCTAAGACAGCGTTTCCCCACGGGACGAGTTCAATTTGGCGCATGATCTTACCGACCACTAGCATGGTCAATCAAGGTAAATCACCTATTCCGTAACGGAGCGACCTCCAGGTCAATATTATATTAATAATATTTTTTATTTCAGCTTTCATTAACATTTATTTTTCCAGTCTCATCCAATCTGACTCATGTCGTGCCTTCTAATTAATGGAAGGACTGGATTCGGTTGATATTTGGATTAATATTATTTTTTTCTTTCATATGGATACTCATGATATTTTTTTTTACCCACTTTGCCTCGAATCTTGACTTCCGGTCACGCCTATTTAAAGGATTAGATATGGTTGGTAATTTGGCTATTATTTTTTTTTACATGCATCATACACATTTACATTGTTCTTTCTAATTTGCTACTGACCTTGGCTCATATGCCGTGCCTTCACTCCCCGAAGGACTAGACTCAGTTAGTAAATGGAAAACTACATCTTAACTTACCATTTTTTCATACTCATCTATTCTCACAGCAGACACATATTTTGCACATGGTTCATCCCTCGATGAATCCAGTTTGCTACTGCGTAAGTATTGTCAGCAAATAACATGAATTCAGGTAAATACTTCCTATTTCTTGTTATTGCCAAATCAGATGATTATGTTGCATATATGGTTATTTTTCAATATGAATTACTAATTTCGCTATACCTTGCAGATAGTTCCTGCTGGTAACTACCATATCTGTCGACTACCAGGACCATTCTATGCTGTATACGGTTCCTGATGCAGTCAACTCCTTACATTGTTGCAACTCTCGGGTTCATCCTGCAACCCGGAACTCCTAATGACTTTTCCCCAGTCTGATCTTAAACAGATACCTGACTTGCACGGCTGATGATTCGAGCTTGGTCGCGTGTTGGTTGCATCGCACTACGAGCAAGACACAGCATCACCCGATGCTTATTCGCAAGTCGTATCTTTCTATCTTTTTGTACTATATTTATAATTACTGGATATACCAATTTATGAGTATATAATATAACTTAGCATAACTTACTTGCTAATTTTTTTAATTGTCTTTAAACATTATGACAT
>NW_028234411.1:34519197-34521697 GCF_977035675.1 Penaeus japonicus
TTTATCCGAATCATTTTAGTCCAACGAAACGTCAATTTCCCTCAAACAACAGTAATTCAAAACAGAATAAACACATAAAACTGTCTTCGTATAACAGACGTCTGGATCCCAAACAGAAGGCATTGAACCCGATATAAAGAATATTCTTGACTCTCTAATACAAAGAACTGGTTCGAAAGCGTGGATTTTCGATTCTATTTTTAGCTGTGTGTCTCTTTAACTCTCGATTGGGTTATATTCTTTCTCAGATAATCCGACGTTGGGATCATGTCAACGTAATGTATGATGCCGCAATCTGCATTAATTTACGGAGATGAATCATATCAGACTAGGACGCCAGTTTTTAATCAGTGATCCGAAATTTTATGAGTCTAGACAGCTGGGACACATAAAATTCGTCGGTCGTGTGTGTGTGTGTGCGTGTGTTTGTAATTGTTTGTGTATTTGTGCATTAGTTTCTTTGAGTGGGTGTGGTGGGGGGGAGGAGGGAGAGGGGTGTATGAGGTAATTTGGATTGTAGATATGTGTGTGGGATGGAAGTGTGTGTGTATGTGTATGTGTGTGTGTGGGATGGAAGTGTGTGTGTGTGTGTGTGTGTGTGCGTTTGCATTTCCGTAGATGCGTGTTGCAAGTGCATTTATTTGGATATGCAAATATATTTGATTTTTATCTTATTTATATGTAAAAGTATTTATCATGTTTATGCATGTGCATTAGTTGATATGAATGTGTGCAGATGCGTGCAAATAGCAGGTTCTTTAGAGCGATATGGTTGCGAAATGGCTGGGTAGATTTTGACATAACCGTATTGATATTGCTATCATTATTATATTATTTTCATCAATATTACGGTTATCATCATTATTATTATTATCACTGTTATTGTTATTTTCATCATCATTAATATTACTATCACTCATATTACTTTCAGTACCCTTCTTATTAAAATAATAATGATTATTATTACTATCATCATTATCATCATTAACATTGTCATTATCATTATTATCATTATTTCCATTATTATTATCATTAATATTATTATTATTATTATTATTATTATTATTATTATCATTATTATTATTATCATTACTATTATCATTTTTATAATAATTACATTTGTTATTATCACTATTATCATCATCATTATTATTACTACTATCATCATTATAGTTTTAACCTTATCATTATAATTACCATCGTTATCATTATTAACATTATCATCATCATCACAATTACCATAATCATTATTGGATTTATTGTTATGATCAGCATCATCTTTATCGTTATTATCATCATTATTATGATTACTCTTATTATCATATTATCAATATTACTATTACTTTTTAATTATTACCATTATTAATCATTATCATTATTACTGTTACTTTTATCACTATCCTTATTAACATTTTCCTTATTATCACTATTGTCATTATCATCATCCTTATCATCTTTATCATTAGTTGTAGTATTAGTATTAGTAGTATCATCATAATCATTATCAATATCATTATCTTTTAGTTCATTTGGAAGATGGAGAAAAATCTGTAAATGCCATATCAGGCCAGTTTATATTACACGTCACATTATATTGTACAACTCTACAATACAGATAAATTACATGGCATATAATGTTAGTCTGCCAATGATCTTTAAGAAATTTCAATTATAGATCTGTAACAGTATACCATTCATTTGAAATCAACTATTCCCTTGTCCTAAGATAAACAGGCTAATCGTATTTCTTCCTGTTTTCTATACCCCGTGTCTGTGCATTTGATAAAAGCTTTGAATATTATTAGTTATTATCTTCTCGCCAGATCTTTTCAGCCGTGTCGTTCGAGAGTCTCAGTTGGGCGGCCGTATCCCTAGTCCTTTCCTATTGTGTTGGTCATCATACTGATAAGAGCGTCGTAAAATACAATAGACAATGACAATGCCGTAATATTTTTAATTCATGTACATTTATCTTCGTCAACCATCACCCTGACGAAGGACGTGTTAGTCGTTCCACGAGTATTTCGTAAACTGCGTAAGGACGATGCGAAAACAATGCGACTCAGGCTGTGACAATGCGAAGACGATGCCGAAGAGGGAAAGCGATAAGAGATATAGTTGGTGATTGCATGATTCGTTCCTGTCATGGGTACGAGTGCTATGGTTGCGGATAGGTCACACAATACATTTGAAAATTAATAGAATATCTAAGAGATTACTGTACTATAATGATGTCGGCATATATATAGTAACGTGTGAAAGTTCATAGTGTAGTGCGGAAATGAATACTTTTTTATATATGAAATCGGAGTAAATTATGTTGACATAAATGTATCGTTAAATAATTATTTTCAACCAACGTATGATGTCAATTACCTTCCATGAAATATATCGCGTTACGTAAAGTTTCAATGAACATGATTAGAATATTTTCCGTAATTTCTTTTTAGCTCGCTTAATTCTCCATCTTTTTTCACTATAATCTTAAATAGACCTACAC
>NW_028234411.1:34539197-34541697 GCF_977035675.1 Penaeus japonicus
TGAATATCCACTGATAGACACGTTCCTCTAGTTTTATGCTTCAATCATTTCCCATTTCAGGGGCCATGAATTGTCTTAAATTTGAACCTTAATTTGTTCATCAACACCACGTTCTCTGGGACCCGAGCTTACCCTCCTGTTCTCTCTATCCTTTCCCCTATATTCCCTCTCCCCTTTCCCCTCCCTTCCTCGTTTCCCTTTTCCCATTCTCCCCCACATTCGCTTTCCTCTCTCTTCTTCCCCCTCACTTCCCCTCTCTCCTCCCCTCTCTCCCTCTCTTTTCCTCTCTCCTCCCCTCTCCCTCTGTCTTTTCCTCTCCTCTTCCCTCTCCTTCTGTCTTTCTATTCCTCTCCTTTCCCACGTCTCCCTCTCTTTTCCTCTCCTCTCTTTTCTCCACCTCTCTTTCCTTCTCCTCTTCCCTTTCCTCCATTTTCCCTCTTGCCTCCCCTCCACTTCTGTCTTTCCCTCTCCTCTCCCCTTACCCCCTTCTTTCACTTTCCTTTCCCCCCTTCCTCTCTCATACCTTTCCTATCCCATCTCCTCCGTCTGACCATCTTTTTCCCTCTCTTTCCCCTCTCTTTCGTTCTCCTGTCTCCCCTCTCTCCTAGTCTTTCCCTCTCCTCTCCCCTCTCTACCTCTCTTTTCCTCTCCTCTCTTCTCTCCATCTCTCTTTTCCTCTCTTCTTCCCTCTTCCCCATTTCCCTCTAGCGTCCTCTCTCCCTCTGTCTTTCCCCTTTCCTCTCCCCTCTCCACCTCTCTTTTCCTCTACTCTTCCCTCTTCTTCATTTTACCTCCTCCTCCTCCCACTTGTCCTCCTCCCTCTCCTTTCCCTCTGTCCTTCCCTCTCCTCCACCCCCTCTTTCACTCTCCTTTCCCCCTTTCCCTCTTTTATCTCTCCTCTCCCTTCTCCTCCGGCTCCCCATCTCTTTCCCTCTCCTCCCTCTCCCTTTCGCACTCCTATCTCCCCTCTACTTGAGTCTTTCCGTCTCGTCTCCTCTCTCTTACTCACTTCCCCTCTTTACCTCTCCTCTCCCCCTCTTTCCCTTTCCTCTCCCCTCTCCCCCTCATTTTCTCCTTTCTCTCTCCCTCTTTACCTTTCCTCTCCCCCTTCTCTCGTCTCCCCCTCACTGCCTCTCTCCCGTCCCCTCTCTTTCTCTCTCTCCTTCCCCCTCGCCCCCTCCCCCCCCCCCCCCACACACACACACCCTTCATCAAGTCAAGGACATCACTACGAGAGGCCTCACCCCGTCCTATCGCCTATCCACCCGTTCACCCACCCCAGCCCAACTTCGGACCCAACCCACCCTCAGCCCACCTTCAGGCCCAACCCACCCCATCCCAACTTCGGACCCAACCCACCCCAGCCCACCTTCGAAGCCAACCCACCCTTAGCCCACCCCATTTACCAAGAGTCGGGTGATCATGCAAGATTGCATTCCCTCTTACTCACTCACTCCTCCTCCTCCTCCTCCTCCTCCTCCTCTTCCTCCTCCTCTTGTTCCTCCCACTCGTTCCTCTTCCTACTCCTAATCCTCCTCTTCGCAACCACTCTGTTTCCTCCTTCTCCTCCTCATCGTCCAGTTCTTCCTCCTCTTCCACCACCTCTTCCTCCTCCTCTTCGTCCAATTTTCCTCCTTCTTCTCCTAGTCCTATTACTCCTCTTCCCCTCTTCCTTCTCCTTCCCCTCCTACCACCCACTTTCTTCCTCTTTTCTCATCCTCCTTCCCTTGTCAAACATTCTTCTTCCTCCTCCCACTCCCACTCGTCCTCCTCATCCTCCTACTCCTCCTCCTCCTTTTCCTTCTTTTCCTCATCATTTTACTCCTCCTCCTTCTCCTCGTCCTCTTGCTCCGGTTCCTCCACTTCCTTCTTCTTCACCTCCTACCACCTACTCACATCTTCCTTGTTTTCTTTATCCTTATTGTTGTCATTGTTATCATTATCACCATCATCATTATCTTTCATAGCTTCATCGTTAACCTCATCATTATCATTATTAATATCATTATCATTATCATCGTAATCATCAATTTTCTTGTTCTCCTCCTCCTGCTCCTTCTCCGTGGCCGTCTGGTAAGTACAGCGGTAATATGCCGGCCTCCCATCCCCGTGGTCGGCAGATCGAGCCCCGTTCCAGCTCGCGAGTTTCCACTGTCGCCCGGCGGTCACTGCCGCGGCTGGGCATCACGGTGGGTAAGGACCAAGCTCAGATCGAGTCAACACTCGTTGGCACATTCTCTCACGAGTCAGCACACGCAGACACAGACGGGTTCGCCTTAGTGCATATAAGCCTGGCGATCATGCTTATTCTTATCCTTATCCTTCTCTTTCTCCTCCTCCTCTTCTTCTTTCTCTCCCTCCTTTTCTACTTTTTCACTCTCATCCTTCCCTTCCTACTTTTCCTACTCTTCCTCCTCTTCCTTCACCTTCCACTTCGTCCCCTCCTCTCCATCTACTTACGCATTGCCCACCCACTCTCTCTCCCGCACCCACCCACTCT
>NW_028234411.1:34551697-34554197 GCF_977035675.1 Penaeus japonicus
ATACCTGATTCTCATAATCTCTTAAACAGCTGTTTTTTTGTTTTTTTTTTCTTTTCTTTTTTTTTTAGTAACAGATAATGGTATAGCATAGCGTGGTTCTTCATCGGAAATTGTGAATTTGGCTAACTTGTCAACTTTATCACATGGTGATATTCTTATATGAGAGGGTATTCAGTGCAGTGACACTTGTATACCCTGCTCCGAAAGTCCGGAAATTTGATGTAGGATGTTTTTAGATACCATGTTTTTTTTTGGATAAATGCAGTGAGCCTATAGAGTGCATCCTGGCTGTCAGAAAAGACAGCCAGGTGGCACCCCTGTTCATTACTCTTTTATAGCATGGTATATGGCTAATGATTCAGCAATAGTTGTGCTTGCCCACTCTGAAATTCGCACACTCTTCCTTTCAGAAATGTCAGAAATTAAGACACCAATCCCAGCTACTCCATGAGGTTCAGTGGAGGCATCACAAGACTGTAAGTGGGGGTTCACCCTGAGGAGGATGGACGATTTCTTCAATATATTTTGTAGTTTCTGTAAATTTATGGTCTCGTAAGGAACTGCAAGATTCTAGTACCATGGACGTTGTTAATTTGGGTGACACAACTGTGTATTGTGGGGAGATCTAATTCTTTTGAACTTTTGCAGTCATTGAGCAACCAAGTATAATTCTCATAGCCTTATTCTGCAGAACCTCAAGGGATTTGAGAGCATTTGTAGGCAACAGACTAAGACCCGGACTCGCATAGTCAATCACGGACTGAACTAAGGAATTATACATCAACCCCAGGACTCTGAGGGAAGCGCCAACATATCTGTTACTTATATGTTGTAATGGTCTTAAACGTTCCAAGCAACATTCCCTGGTATTTTGAAAAATTTCCTGGGTGAAACGAGAATAGCGTGAGATGAGATGTGGAGCAATCACCATAACACCAAGATACCTATAGGAGTCAATCCTTGTAATAACTTGTCCACCTAGTCTGGGTATTTAAGGCAATTGAAGAGGTCTGGATATATGTTTGCTCTTGATGCGGTTGATATGAGGCCAAAAGATGCACACTTTTTGCTGAATATCCCGAAAACCCCCCCTTGTGGGGCACCTAACTCTAATTTACCGAAAACACTAAGAGAACCTTCGTATTATATTATATCTTTCCTTGTAGTTAAATAGTCCTTTATCCATAGTAGCAGCTTTCCCTTAACTCTCAAGAGAGTTAGTTCACGGAGTTGCTGTTGGGGAGGCCTTGTTGAAAGCACCTATAAATTCTAAAAATTAAGAAGACTGTATTTTGCTTCCATGTACAGTAGGTACTGTGATAAACACATTTATGTTCCTTTCCCTTTCTGGAAGCCAATGATAGATGGATGAATTTGGCCTTTGGTCTAATGAAGAAATCATGTTAGAAGGATTATTTCATAGGATTTGGAGAGACAGGATGTTAATGAAATTGGTCTAAATTCGTCTGGGCGTCCTGGTTTGGGGATGGGAATGATGGTTGCCTGTTTCCAGGAGGTAGTCAGAGTGCCTGTAGTATAGGTTAAGTTAAAGAGATCTAGAAGAGGATTTCTTTCCTTTACCTATACCTTAGCAAGGAGTCGGACATTGCTATATGTAATGCCATCATCCCCAGGTGCAGTGGATTTGTTAGTTTTAATTGCTGCAAGAAGTTCGTCAGTTGAAAATGGTATGTTACCCTCATCTGCTAATTGTCACTGATAGTTAGTTTCATTTCTGTGTTTTGATTTGTAAGAGCACCTACGTATGGATAATGGAAGATTATCAAGAGAAGAGTCCTTACACCTTTTATTGAGGAGAGATGAATCTATTGCTTCTGGGTGAGGATGAGGTGTTGCATTGTATGAATTGGCATCATTCTTATTGATGTCCTTCCACACATTACTCATGGAGTCAATTGATTATGCCCAGGTTTGCAAACTCTTCTCGCTTTTGAGTAATTATTTCGTTCAGCTTTTTACCGAAGAACTTAATGTTCCTAGTTAAGTAAGGGTTATCCTTAAGTGTTTTGCCTGACTCACAGTAGATCGTATTAATTTTCTAAGAAGTTTTATCTCGGGATCTTTGTTTTGATGTCGCACACATTTGACTCTAGAGGATGGAGACCTATGCATGTTTATTTTGGGCGGGATGGAGTTAAATAATAATATTGCCAACTTGTTGACAGAGTGTTTCATTAAAATGATCGAGATTGATAGGAGTAAAGTTCAGCAGGCGATCCTTTTAATGAACTCGTCATATTTAGTGGCAATATGATTTCATAAACGTGGCATCGGCGGGTCTCTTTTACAGAATGGCAGGGTTGTACTTAATGCTGATCGTTGATTAAGAATGGGATGACCTCTGTAGTGCTTGGTAAGTTATGCTGATTGTACTATCTATTTTGCCCCCTTGATGAGTCTTTTCTATGGCACAGAACAGATGTACTTGGTCACTTGTGTGTTGAAGATAATCATAATATACCTTACCGTGTTTGCCAAA
>NW_028234411.1:34566697-34569197 GCF_977035675.1 Penaeus japonicus
CATTGCCGAGCAGGCGTGGCTAGAGTCAGGCAAACATTTTTATTTCAGGGTTTTACCGATTGTCCTAAAAGATACACTTAAAAGATATAAAAAGAAATAGTTCCGATCATAGTTTATTATTTATTATTCAACACAAGAAAGGTCTCTCCTCCTTCCATACTCAAAATATTCTTTTGGCTGGCCATGAATTTAATTATGGCCGCAACCCTTTAAAACAATAAAAATTACAATAAAATTCCAAAAAGACAATAAGTGCCAAAAGGGCATGGGTTGTGAGCAGTGCGTTGCCGAGCTAGGGGCTCATCTGCAAGAGACTATCTGCTACCGAAACACGGCCTCGCAGGGGTTATATGGGCCCCTTTCCAGGGAGGGAGCAAGTGGTAGGCCCTCCTTCCAGGGAGGGAGCAAGTGGTAGGCCCTCCTTCCAGGGAGGGAGCAAGTGGTAGGCCCTCCTTCCAGGGAGGGAGCAAGTGGTAGGCCCTCCTTCCAGGGAGGGAGCAAGTGGTAGGCCCTCCTTCCAGGGAGGGAGCAAGTGGTAGGCCCTCCTTCCAGGGAGGGAGCAAGTGGTAGGCCCTCCTTCCAGGAAGGGAGCAAGTGGTAGGCCCTCCTTCCAGGAAGGGAGCAAGTGGTAGGCCCTCCTTCCAGGGAGAGAGCAAGTGGTAGGTCCTCCTTCCAGGGAGGGAGCAAGCGGTAGGCCCTCCTTCCAGGGAGGGAGTGAGTAGTAGGCCCTCCAGGGCAACGCCATCTCTTGGCGCTTCCTCCCCTCGTGGCGATAAAAGGGGGAACTCGCGTATTTTTCCCCTGGAGGGATGGCTGGGGCGAAGCACATCACTACAACTCCTCCCCCTCGAAGTTCACAGGCCGCATTGCCAAGGCCTGTGGACTAAACCAAGAACTGAAAATATAAAAAGGGGTTTTACTGCCGAGCATAGTTAAAAATCACCATCCAGGCAAAAGAACAAATCTGTAAAAATATCGATAGGGGAGAGAACCGCGACCTTAGATAAAAATCAGCAAATATTAACGAAATAATTTATCCAAAAAAAATAGCAAAGAAAAACTAAAAACAGGCTGAAACCAACATAAAAAGTGCCCAAACCTAAAACAAAGTCAAACTTAAAATTAACCTTAAAATTAAAACTAATAAAAAAATACAAAAAACAAAAACAAAAAAAAACATCAAGTCAGGGATAACCCACTCCAAGCATCTTACAGATTACAGGGCGAAACACTGTTAGCCCTTCCTCGATCAGGGATACCACAGGTCAATACCTACATAGGCTTTCTTACTCCCGGTTGCTCACACCGGGGACACTCTGATCCTCGGTTCCATCGTCCACCTCAGCCTCGGGGAAGAACTCGAGCTCCTCTTGCACCACATACTGCTTCATCTGGTCACAGTGGTAACTCTTCTCTCGGTAAGGCGACTGCGTCGACTGGCAGATGAAAGTGACAGGGCCTACCTGCTTCTTCACTCGCAAAGGGCCACTCCACCGGGAACCAAGAGCTCGGCCTGCAACTCCTGTCCGGCGGGCGTATTCTCTGACGAGGACAAGGTCACCCTCTGCTGGCGCGAATTTTTGCCGCACTCTCCGGTTGTAGTCCTCGGCCCATATTGACTGTGCGCAACGGGCCATCTCCACTGCAACCCCTTGAGCCTCCTTGAGCCTTTCGTGGAATCGTTGAGCAGATCCCTCATCGATCTCCTGCCGGTTCGTCAGCCCTACAGGGAAATAACCATCCTTCCCTATCATAAGGTACAACGGCGGCTGTCCGGTACTCCTGTGTACCGCCGTGTTCAGGGCGAGACGTACGTATGGTAGGAGCTCATCCCATTCGTCCGGGTGGTCTCCCACCAGGGTAGCCAGGGCATCCTTTATAACCCTGTTACTCCTTTCTACCATACCATTAGCCTGTGGATGGAAAGCCGTGGTATATCCCAACTTTATTTTCAACATTTCACATACCTGGGAAAACAGACGGTTTTTAAATTTGCCCCCAGATTCCGTTACCAGAATATTAGGTGGTCCAAAAAAGCGTCGCATATTTCTCCACAAATGCATTAGCCACCGTTTCTGCATCCTTGTTCTTCAAAGGTATCAACTGTGAATACCTGGTGAGATGTTCTACGATGACCAGAACGTAACGGCAACCACTCAGAGATCCTTGCAAGTCTAGGAGATCTGCCGACACCCTCTCCATAACCTGTGTCACCTCTGGGGCTGAACTTAGTTTAGCCCTTCGCACCGCAACTCCTTTTCGCCGTTGACATTGGGGGCATGCTGCTACGAACTTCTTAACGCCCAGCAACATCTGAGGAAAGTAATACTGGTCTCTCAGACGTGTGTAAGTCCTGTAGACTCCAGGGTGGGCTGCTGTTGGTTCGCTGTGCACCGATCTTATTACCTCATCCCTCATGGTGCGAGGGATCACTAGCTGCTGGATCACACGGTCTGGAAGGTGACATAAATGATATAACAGGCCATCGCTTACCTCAAAC
>NW_028234411.1:34574197-34576697 GCF_977035675.1 Penaeus japonicus
TCCCGTCTGCCTGCACTGAACCATCAATATATATGTGGTGTGCAGCTGGGACAGACACGGACACTCTGGTGATGGTTTCTGGAGCCAATTGCTCTGTAAAAGGGGAAGGGCATCTTTGAAGATTGGTGTAAATGTGACAACAGGGAGAGGAACTCGCCACGGTGGTAAATCAGGGATAGCTGCCTCCTCAGGGACGTTGATACCAAGGCCACGAAGGTTGTTGCATACTTCATTGATGAGGTTCTGGCCACCTGGTCGAAGTGGAAGTCTGGGTGCATCTGGGTCGAGTGAAGTTTGGATAAGAGCAGAGAAGTGAGGAGCATGAATTGGGGAATGGAAACACTTGATAGAAAGATAAGTCACATTGGCATAAATTCTCTCTACAAGTGGGAGCAGGTCGAGCTCATACTGCATGTTGACTATGTGAGTGGAAGGAAGACACCCTAGGGTGAATCTTATGGCTCTATTCTGAAAATTTTCAAGAGGCTTTGGTGCTTTTCTGGAAAGTTGGCAAAGGACAGGTTACAAATAGTCAACAACTGATCGATGAAATAAAACATAAAGGGTCCTCGCCACCGCGATAGAAACACCTGTGGCATTGGTGGCAAGCCACTTAACAGGAGTGAAGCGGGGCTGCAACCGGTCAAGAAGGTTTTTCACGATGGGGTGAATCCGTTGTCGTGCAGTTATGGCTGGAGTGACCAGGACTGGTGCACCAAGGTATGTGTACTGCGTGCAATGAGGTATGACATTCCTGCCCATTATAAACACTAGCAGTGCTCTAAGTTATGATAGGAAAAAATTCTGCTTATTTTCTGAGGAGATAGTACAGAAGGCACAAAGAACTTTTGGAGAAAGAGCTGAAGATCTTGAGGTGAGGTTGAGTGGATACAGATGTCATCTGTATAACAGGTGACAGTAGTTCCGGGGATGGCAGGGATAAGAGAAAGTTGACGGTGCATCAGGACATTGAAAAGGAAAGGGCTTAAAACACCACCATGTGGAGTACCAAGCTCAAACAGTTCATAGGAGCTACAGGATCCCCTAACATGACATGTGAAGCCCTATTATTAAGAAAACCCCGTATCCACCTCAGAAGGTTTCCTTGAATACCAAAGTCCACCAGCTGGTCAAGAATAATTTCCCTGTTGGCTATGTCAAAGGCACTTTTGAGGACAAGAAAGGCAAATACCCTAGTGGAGGAAAGGTGGGTGTAGAGTTCTACAAGGCAATGTTGCGTACTTCTTTGCAGAAGGAAACAATACAGACTGGGAGAGAGTTTATCCTGTAGGGGATGCATTAGTTAGGCAAGAAGGATGCGTTCAAGCACCTCACTAAAGCAGGAAGTGAGAGAGATGGGCCTAAATTTATCGGTTCCAGTTTTTGGTATTGGGACAATTGTGCTGGAGGTCCAGGCAGAAGGCACATATCCCTGACAAATACAAAGATTGAAGAGGTGTAGAAGAGGGTTACCAGGAACTTTCTGAATGAGGTGAAGCACTTGATATGTAAGGCCATCATCCCTAGGTGCAGTAGTCTTAGTCCCAGCAAGAGCACATCGCAGTTCGTCCTCTGTTAGTGGTATGTCATCCTGCTCATCCAGTTTAAATAATGTATTCATCAGACGAAGGTTACGAATGTTACATTGATAGGAGAGCTTCTTGAATGTGTGCAGACAGATTGCAAGTTTGTGATTGAGCTGATCAAATAATGATGAGATCCTGAGCTTATTCCTGTGGACTATGATGGAGGGCGCAGGTGGGTTTTTTCTTGATGGTCCTGTTTATTAGATACCACATGGTCTGAATGTTAGTCTGATGGTTGGTGCTGTCTGTATATTTCTCCCATGACTGTGTAGACGCACTTCTGAAGGCAATAAAGTCATCCCTCACTGTCTGGTACTGACACAGATGATCTGGTGTGGGTTGCCTCTGAAAAGCAAGACCAGCATCCACGGCCATTCTTTCTGCTTGGACAATATGATGATCTAACGTCCAGGTATGGGCCACAGGGCGACGTTGAATGTGAGGCTTAATAACATAACCGCAGTAAAAGTCATGCATGGCTTTTACCAGGGAATTGTACAAGTCAGGGGAAAGGAGGTCAAAAGTGGGAAGAAGTATGTAGGACAGTACTTGGGAGGGATGGAAATGCAGGTGCGGTGGTGAGGAAGCCTAGGTATGGTCAGTAGAGAGTACTGTAGGCTGAGAGCAATATGGTCAGAGAAGAGGGAAGGTATCGAATGGCAACTAAAACAGGATGCCACAAGGCCAGATGTTAGGATGTGCTACAGGGTACCCCCACCGGTATGTGTGGCTCCACCAGTATCCCAGCAGATGAGGTGGTAGTGCCATAAGTAGTTGAGCAAAAGCAGGCCACTTTGGTTAGGAATCGGAGAAGTGTCACCAACAGAAGGATGCCAGGCATTAAAATCCCCCATGTAGATCATTCCACAATCTCTCGGTCTCGGAAGAGCTTGGAGATTAATCACACCAGGGGC
>NW_028234411.1:34581697-34584197 GCF_977035675.1 Penaeus japonicus
TCTCTCTCTCTCTCTCTCTCTCTCTCTCTCTCTCTCTCTCTCTCTCTCTCTCTCTCTTCTTCTCTCTCTCTTCTTTCTCTTCTTCTCTCTCTCTCTCTCTCTCTTCTCTCTCTGTTCGTTTTCTCTCTTTGTCTTTCTCTTCTCTCTTCTCTTTCGTTCTTCTCTGTCTTCTCTTTCTCTTTCTCTTTCTCTTTCTCTTTCTCTTTCTCTTTCTCTTTCTCTTTCTCTTTCTCTTTCTCTTTCTCTTTCTCTCTCTCTCTCTCTCTCTCTACCTACCTATCTATCTATATATCTATCCATCTACCTGCCTACCTGTCAGTCTATCTACCTCTCTTCCTACAATGAATATCCTTGCTTACTCTGCCTTTGACGCATGAGATTATACAATCATTAATTCTTTCACATTATCGATTTCCCTCTTGTATTTAAATGGATGAATGATCAAGTGATGGTTGGGATATTGAGGAAATTGTAAAAGTTTTTCTATTAGGTGAACTTATGCCTTTTATTGAGAGGGAGAAAGAGAGCGAGAAGGGCGGACAGAGAGAGAGAGAGAGAGAGGAGGGGCAAAGAGAGAAAAAACACACACAGAATAATAAAACATGTTTTATTCGTGGCGAAGTTACACTTGAGATTGGCTAAATGCAATATATTTGAATTTCTTATAATCATCATGAATATCCTTAATATGTGTATAAATTTATTGTTTACCTGTGAATTGATTTTCTACCAATGCGTTTGTTTTATTAAATATTTTAATCATATCATGGACCATAACTGTCTTTTCCTTTAACTATAGTTTACTTGTTGTCAATTGTCAGATGATTATCCTCACTAACTGTCGTGAGCCTTTTTGTCACAATGTATACATGTTATGTGTTCTGTTCTTATCTCTCTCTCTCTCTCTCTCTCTCTCTCTCATATATATATATATATATATATATAATCTTTTTTTCCTCCTTCCCTCTCTCTCATATACACACACATACACATACATACACGAACACACACACTGTGAGGGGTGCTCACAAAAGGTTTTTTGAAGCCAGAGTCTGGCGTTCTTGATTTCTTTATTGATGGGTAGCGGCCTTCCACGTTATTAAGTGAGGGTATCTGGCTGTCCCCTCCGACGGGTGCCACACTCTTGGTTTCTGGGAAATGACAGCCATGCTCTCTCTTCTGGGCGTTTTTGGCGTCTGCTACTGCTGAGCTTCCAAAACGTAGTGTCTTGGGCGACCGCATTCCAGGCCTCGTTTCGTGGTTCTTGGCGCTCTTTAACCTGCTTGATAACCTTTACATACAGGGCCAAGGGAAGAAAGAAAGAAAGACGAACAGAGAGTGGGGGAAGGTGTGTGCATAATTCGATATTTTATATTATTTTGTTGTTTTTCCTTCTTTGAATTTACTTGGTTTTTTTTGTTTTTTTTTCTCTAATAAAAATAGATAAAGAAGGGAGTTGCTTGCAGCGACCCGCAAGGGACAACTAGAACTACAAGCTTCTCAGGTAGAGGGAAACAACAGCGGCAACCGTCAAAGGTTTACTTGAACCCCTGAGAGTCTCAGAATAAATAAGAGAGGATGATATACTACAGTTAACAGTTGTGCAAATAACTATCACATTATTGTATCAACAAACTTGGGGCGATAAAAGAATTATTGTGGGTGGCACTGAGTCGTCCTACCGAATTGTTATCTTAATTCATTAATTCGTTTTATGCCATGACACTGTCGTAGTGTCAAGTATGTTCGTGAACAAAATTGTAAGATGAGGTAATGCAAGAAATAAGAGAATAATTGTTAGTTTATAGAAATGCAATGCTAATAACTATCCACTTTCACTTTCGACAAACTAAGGGCGATAAAAAGAATATTGTGGGTGGAGCGTCCTCTACCGAATTACAGTGAATTCATTCATTTTATGAGTCTACAGTGAGCAATGTGTTCGAGATTGAAAGTGAATGTGAGTGACACAGAGTGTGAGAATATGTATGTATGAGTAAGATGTGTTATTTCAAGTTCGTATGGTATTATTCCTTCTAGATAAAAAATGAAAATAAATACTTTACTAAAATTAACATTTAATATGAGTACTTACATAATAATTAACTATGATAATAATATCAACCTCGTAGATGATTATGAATTCGCACTCGACATATGCAAATAATAATGATAATAATGAGGAACTGATCCGAATTGAGATTACTCCGTTCAATCTGCAATCGGATAGTTGGTTCGCTGCATATGGAAACGTCTTACTGCAACCATTAGCATCTGTGGCTGTATGTAGGGATCCGTTTTACGCTAAACTGCATTTGACCGGCGGAGTTAAAGCTTAAGCGACATGTATGAATTCGCACCAGAATCATACAAATAATGAAAAATGATGATAATCATGAAGTTAATCCGAAACGAGAATATTTGTGCAATAATTGACTCGTTGGATAAGACTCACAGCGAAACGAAACGTTTTATTGCAACCCTAGCTCTCTGGCTCTGT
>NW_028234411.1:34589197-34591697 GCF_977035675.1 Penaeus japonicus
TCAGGGGGTCTGGAAACTTTCCCTCTTTATTTATTTATTTGTATATCGGTATATATACACACGCGTATGTATACCTGTATCTATATCTGTGTTTATATATATATATATATATATATATATATATATATATATATATATATAATATATACATATATATATGTGTGTGTGTGTGTGTGTGTGTGTGTGAGTGTGTATGTCTGTGCCTACGTGTGTGTATATATATCTATATATATGTATATATCTATATCTATATATATATATATATATATATATATATATATATATATATATATATATGTTTATCCATACACACGTATTTTTACTTCACTGTATATAAATCATTATAATCTCGCACAGAACACAAATTCACATCAAATCCTCTATACAAATAATATAATATACTACACAGCATATTAACAGACCCCATAACAAGACAAGAAACAGCAAGAAAGTCTGGCAACTGCAGAACCTAGATCCCGGATGAAGACCTCAACAATGATCTTGTTTGCAATAATCTCTCTGCAGGCACAGTCTTGCTCACGCCTGCAATAGCGTTGTCTCAATGGATGATCCTCTCTCCCTGTTCTTCCGCTGCTGTTATCAATGAGTTAATTTTTTTCCAGCATAGTCTCATACTTGTTGCTGAGAGATAGTTAAGGTGTATTAGACAACATATCAAGTGAGGAAGAAGGAAAAAACACTGATGCAAAAAGGGAGGTAATTTTGGTGAAGTCAGTTGAAGTCATCTCTGAAGCGGTCGTTGAGGTGCAAATTGCAAATCAGGATTGTCTTTCAGAATCTAAACGTTGCGAGAAAAGGGTTCTCATGTTGGGACTTATACTCGACTGGAGCCGTCTCAGCTGTACACACTAGAAGTTAAGGGTTAGGTGAATCAGTGTAATGATTATATTAAGGATATTAATAATAGCAATGGCACTACTGATGATGATAATAATAATTCTAGTATTGATGATAATGAGCATAATGATGGTGATGATGATGATGATGATGATAAAGATGATGATGGTGGTGGTGGTGGTGGCAGTGGTTTTGGTGATGATGGTGATAATGATAATAATAATAGTAATGATAATAATAATAATAATGATAATAATAACAGTAGTAATAATAATAATGATAATGATAATGGATATAATGATGATGGTAATGATGATAATGACAGCAGTAGTAGCCATGATGAGGATGATAATAATAGTGATAACAAAATTATGATAACTATGATTACAATGATGATGATAATAGCAATATTTATAACAGTACTAATGCTAATGGTAATGAAATAAGATAATGGGGATAATAATAAGGATAATGATGATAGTATTAACAATGATGATAATGATAATGGTGTTAAAACAATGATAATAAGGATATTGATTATATTGATAACTGTATTATCAATAATAACAATAATGATAAGGATAATGATAATAACAGAAATAATAACGAAAAATATAATCATTAATTAATGTCTATCATTTAAAGATTAAAAAAGAAATTTAAAAAGTAATGAAATAAAAACAATATATAAGTATAACAAAAAACATACTCACCAATATCAATGCGCGGTTATATAGAAAAAATATAGATTGTAAAGTGAAAACAAGAAGGTAAAATACCATAACAAAAGACTATGTAACGTTGTATCGAGCAACATAAATATCCATTAACTCCTTGTATCCTGTGTGGCTTCTATGACGCTGGCGAAGGCGACAGCGCTGACAAACAGGGTCTTCTCTTTTATCTATTGTTATTTTGAAGGCAAAGGTATAGAGAAGTAATCTCCGTTATTAATATGGATTATAGTGAAAAAAGGTTAGGTTAGATTTGAATGTAGATGTAAGTGATTATGGTACGGAGACACGGTCATGTTGATTGATTTTCCATTCAAAATCGTTTGAGATTGAAATAGATGATAAAAAAAAGGAAAATAACTTTGGGCAAAAATGACATGAAAACGAGAAATGAATGATAGTGCGAGAGACATAGTACTATATATACAACCCGAATTTTTCTATACAATCTGTAGGAAGAGGGGAGTGTGATTTGCGTATTCTGAACATCGGATGATAAAAGGTATAGAACCAGTCATATTGAGTTGGCTACCCGTTGATCTGCGCTGCACATCAATAGAAAAAAAAACCAAAGACTATGTTTATGGGGATGAAAAATGGCTAGATGTCTGTCCTCATTCAAACTCAATGTCTCATAGGGTATAGTATGCAAATTGCCACTTACGATGACAAAGGGACGTCATTACGTGTGTATGTTTTGGGGGCACATCAAGCTAAGGGAATCGGACAGTCATGCTATTAGGTGGGCAGGTTAGCAAGGGTAAATATGGTAGGAGGGAGACACACAAAAGGGTTTGACTCATGACAATGCGTAAAATGTAAAGGTGAAGGGGAACATTCTAATACTGAAGATTTTTTTTACGACTCGAAGTGTGTGTGTGAATGTGTGTGTGTGTGTGTGTGTGTGT
>NW_028234411.1:34609197-34611697 GCF_977035675.1 Penaeus japonicus
AACCAGAACAGAGAGAACAGATGGACAGAGAGAAAAGGAGAGAGAGAGGGGAAATAGATAAAAGATATCTAAGTAAACAGAGAGGGAGAAAGGAAGAAATTACGCAGAGAGAGAGGTTGAATAAGAGAGATCATGGTGGTTGGTTTATTTCTGTATTAATGTGCATGCGTGTGTGTGTGTGTGTGTGTGTGTGCGTGCGTGCGTGCGTGCGTGCGTGTGTGTGTGTGTGTGTGTGTGTGTGTGTGTGTGTGTGTGTGGGCGCGCGTGTGTTTGTGTTGATACCTTGTTTGTGTATCTGTATCTATGCACGTGAGTATGTATCGCGTTTGTAAGCGTATAAGTGTGCACGTTTATGCCTGTGTGCGTATGTACGTATACATGCTTGTTCTATTCGTGTAAATCTCAGTTGTATATAGGCGTGAGTATTAATCAAGGTTGGCAACGATGCGCAGGCGACACGAGAGAAATGTGTTGGTAGAGAATGTTAAATGAAATGTAAATTTCATTATTTGAGGAAGAGGTGTGAGAATTACAACTCTGTAGCTACAAGGGGAATGTATAGTCGGTAGTCCCTGCGTGTGTATGAAAAGGAAAGGGTGTGGATGCTTTCTTTCTTATTAAGAGAGAGAGAGGGGTGAGGGGTAAAGCGGGAGAGGGAAAGGGAAAGGGAGTGAGAGAGAGAGAGAGAAAGAGACGGGGATGGAGGGTGAGAGACAGAGAGAGACAGAGAGAGACACCAATAAACTCTTTCTCTCTCACTCACTTAATCACTCCCTCACTCACTTACCCACCCAATTACCCACTCACCCAACCACCCACCCCCTTACCCACCCACCCCATTCCTCTATAAGACATAACAAACTTTCAGATTTGATTGGCCTCTCGTCCTCTCCTCATAGACGTCTTATCCCCAGTGTAAATTTAGAACCCATCCCCTTCCCCATTGGCTCTGGGATGGGATGGAGACGCGAGGCTTAGATGGGGTTGTCTTCCAAGATATGAAATGGAGAAAGATGTAATTATTACGCGGAGCTGGAGAGGCTATTTAGGTGCTCTGATCTTTGTGTTTTCTTTTTTTCTTTTTCTTCTTCTTCTTCTTTATTTTCTATTCTCTTTTTCTTTTTCCTCTTTTTTTCTATCTTTTTATCTTCTTGTTTCTTTTTCTTTTTCTTCTTGTATTTTTCTCTCTTGTTCTTTTTTTCTCTTTTCTTATCTCTGTCTCTCTTCATTATCTCTTCTATCTATCTATCTATCTAAGTTCCCCTCTCACTTTCTCTAGCTCTCTCTCTCTCTCTCTCTCTCTCTCTCTCTCTCTCTCTCTCTCTCTCTCTCTCTCTCTCTCTCTCTCTCTCTCTCTCTCTCTCTCTCTCTCTCTCTCTCTCTCTCTCTCTCTCTCTCTCTCTCTCTCTCTCTCTCTCTCTCTCTCTCTCTCTCTCTCTCTCTCTCTCTCTCTCTCTCTCTCTCGCTTTCTCTTATGCTCTTTCTCATCCCCTCATTCTCTCTCTATTTCATAATTTGATCATAAACGAATACTGTCCATTCTTTTCCAAGCTCGAAGCAATTTATATAACGAACGCATTTTTTGCGGCTGTTGGTTCCAATGATCTTGAGTACTTTACCCTTTTTTTAGGTATCCTACAATCCTTCCAATTATCTTGAGGAGATTCTCCTTTCTCTCTCTCTCTCTCTCTCTCTCTCTCTCTCTCTCTCTCTCTCTCTCTCTCTCTCTCGCTCTCTCTCTTTATCTATCTATCTATCGATCTGTCTATCTCTATTTCTATCTATCTATATATCCATCTCTAATTTTCCTCGGAAGAAAGATTTTCTTCAATAAACGAGAGAACGGGATGAGGTTGTGTAATGAAGTCCTGTATGATGTGGTTGTTGCATCTCGGTTGAATGGAATTAAATGCAAAGCCTTGCAATGAAGTCGTATTTGACCCCTTATTGCACAGAGCGGAAACGACTTTGTTGTTTGGTGGTGATGGACGTTTCGTTGTGGTTGATGATGTGTGCTTTGGTTTAGTTAAGCTTTGAGTGAGAGAGAGTCAGAAAGGCTAATAGAGAGACGGAGAGATAGATAGATAGATAAAGAGAGAGAGGGGGGGAGAGAGGGAGAGAGAGAGAGGGAGGGGGAGAGAGAGAGAGAGAGAGAGAGAGGGAGGGAGGGAGAGAGAGAGTAATGTGACTTATTGAGATATGTGGTGTTTCGGTTAGTACTTTTCTTTGTGGCTGATGCGTCTTGATGTTTTAGTGATGCTTCTGTTGGCAATGCTTTGGTGATCATTGCAACGGGTGTTCTCTTGGTTTGTTCAGAGCACCTTACAAATAACTGATGGATCAGGGGAACAGAGCACCTTACAAATAACTGATGGATCAGAGGGACTTATGACCTCGGCTGGCCTAGCCCCAGCGAGGGGTCAAGCATAGAGTCCTATAGAGGTCACTAAGCATACCCCGGAAGGGCAGACTTGAGAGAGGGGGAGTGACCTTGATCGTG
>NW_028234411.1:34619197-34621697 GCF_977035675.1 Penaeus japonicus
ACTATCAACATTATCAATAGCATCATTATCATGATTATTATCATTACTAATATAATTATCATCATCAATATTACCATTGCTATTTTCATTACTATTACCAATATTATTATATTTAGCATTATCATAGTTATTGCTATTACTACTAATAATAGCAAAAATAGTATTTATTATTACTATCATTATTTATAGTATTCATTATAATCAGTATCATTATTATTGTCCATGCAATCATTTTAATCCTTCTCATGATTAATAAAAGTAGTATAATCATATACTGAGAACAATTAAGAATAACCAATTAGCAGAGACAAATTCAAGCATGTAGAATATATAAACCTTAGTGAAGGCAAACGTTTGTGAACAAATCTCGGCAGTTTTACATTTAAATGCAAATTACTTTATTACAATTACCTAATATTGAATAAATTCAAAATTACTTATAAGTAAAATAAAACAGTTCAGTCATGCATTACCAAATTGTGAAATTGCAAGCATGATGAATTATTAGGCTGAAAAGAAGAATATATAATCAAGAATTTCTAATAATGTAGATGTTATTATTGATATATGTAACACGTTCTATTGTAAGATACTAAATAAAAAAAATAATGTGGCAATCCTTTTTTTATCTAAAAATACAAATTCACTATTGAGTAATTGTGATATCTCACAATAAACTCATCTCTTATATCAGATCACTTCAGATATATGACCCTTGTAACATTTACACAGTCACCATCACAACCACCGTAAATAAAACACTGGTTTATGTGTTACCCATTCGCTGACTCATTCAACACTATATACAATCTTTCCGGTATCAAAGCGCAGGTAAGTTACATAGCATATCAATTTATACGTTTTTCACCAACGATATGATGAGAAAATAAAGTGTACATACCCAAAACATAGTGAAAAGTGTTACAACCTGCTCGTCATAAAGTCCTATGAAAAGAGACCTTACTCATGACCATGTCTTATTTTTCCTCCGTTTTCTTTGCATACATATAGGGGATACCCATTCAAATCAGTTAATCTCTTGTTTAACCCTTTTGAAGACAAACATGATGGAGACAAAGATGCATAGACAACCTGAAATCTGAAAGAAGCCAGGAGGATTTTAACAAACGAGCTTAATTTTACACATCATTGATATAAAGCATGTATGTATTTAAAAAAAAAAAAAAAAGTGAACCATGTTTCTGCCACGAGGGATTCGCCTTGTCCGGAAGATCCGAAGTGTCGTATTAGCACAAGATTCTAATGGCCATTTTTCACATAAGCGCCGTTTTCAAGTTATTTCGTATAAATAAGAAATTAGGAAATTAGCATTAAGTGCCTAAGCAATATTAGCCCTCCTGCCATCTTCCTTTCATCTTTTCAAAATGACCAAAATAACGATAGCCATAAATTACTGCAATGACGTCACTGTTTACTACCTACGTCACAACTATTTCGCCGTTTTTCGTATAGCAGACGAATTTCGGTAATCTGACAGAACTGTTGATAACAAACACGAACTTACCAGCAAAACAAATACAAAGATGTTGTATTAGAAAAAAAAAATAAACATGCATCATGTTGAGCCTACATATGCAAAGAAATTCTTTTCCTATATATTATTCAACCAATTGACAAATTTTGTTTATGCAATAAACGCTTATTACCATCTGACATTTAAGTCAATCATTTATGAATAGTTGTGTATCAGATGCCATGAAATAGATGAATATTTCATTGCATATTATGAACCACATGTCAAAACACAATCATATTTTCATTATAATCAGCATTACCATTATCGTTATCATTATTGTTGTCATTATCATTACCGTTATTATTATTATCATTATCATCATCATTATTATCATTATCATCATCATTCTTATCATTATCATCATCATTCTTATCATTATCATTTTTGGTATCATTATGATCATTATTGTTAGCTGTAGTGGTAACAGTATCCTTGCTATTATCATTCATAATCATTATTATGATCATTATTAATGTAATCAATATTTCAACTATTATCATGTGCATCCTTTTAATTATCCTCATTTATACTCATATGCATATCATTATTATTATATCATCAATATCAGTATCATTTTCATCATCAGTATCATTATTATATCTATTAGTATCATTATTGTTATTATTAATATTGATTTATCATCATTATTATTATTATCATCATTATTACCACTATCATATCATTATTGTTGTTATCATCATTACCATTATCATTAATACTACCATCGCTCTTATCAGTTTCATTTTCATTATTAATACTATTACTGCTATTATTGTATTTTTGAAATTATCATCATCGTTTTTGTCATTATTGCTGTTTTTTATTATCATTGTTGTTATTTCTGTTCTTACTATTCTCTTTATCACAGTGGCATTTCCTCATTAGTATTCATCATTGTTACATCATAATTACTATTGTCACTATAAATTTTGTTCTCATAATCATCATCACTCTTATTGTTAT
>NW_028234411.1:34699197-34701697 GCF_977035675.1 Penaeus japonicus
TTAGAGGGAAGTGGGTGGGGCAGGAAGGAAGAGGAAAAGGGGGGAGAGGGGAGTGAAGTAGGTGAAAAAAGAGGTCTAAGTTGATAAAAGGAGGGAGGGAAGGAGGGGAAGGGAGAAGGTGAGATAACGAGGATTAAGAAGCTTAGGTGGAGAGGGAGGGAAGAAGGTTCGTAGGGAGAGAAAATAGGCAAACAGAAGGAGGGAAGGAAGTGGAGAGGGAGAAAAGGAGGTAGGGTGAGAGAAGGGGCTAGTAAGGCAAAAGAAAGGAGGGAGGTGGGGGAAGGAAAGGAAAGAGGGAAAGGGAGAGGGAGTTGAGATGGAAGGAGGGTGGGAGGGGAAAAGAGGGAATAGGAAAATAGAAGAGGGAAGAGGGGGAGAGAGCGAAGGAAGAGGGATAATGGACAAAAGAAATGAAAGGAGGGAGGGTGGAAGGAGAGAGCAGAAAGAGGAGAGTAAAGGAAATGAGAAGAGGAAAAGGGGAAGGAGGATAAGAAAGAGGATACGGATAAGAAAAGGAAAGAAGAGAGACAGGGAAAGGCAAAGAATGTAAGGAAATAGGATAAGAAGGCGGAAGGGAATGAGTTAGAAGGAAAAAGAGATAGGAGAGAAGACACACAGAAAGAGAGAGAAACAGACAGAGATTCAGATAGATAAACAAACACACAGAAAGACACACAGAAAGATACACATACATACAGACACACACACACACAGACAAACACACACACACACAAACACAGACACACACATAGACACACATACACACAGACAGATAGATAGGACTAAATGATGGACAGACGAGAAAACCAAGTCACACAACCCGAACGAGAGAAAGAGAATGTGAGAGAGAAAGACACACAAAATCTTTTTCCGAAGATAAGGAACGCACTGAAGCATAAACTGAAAGGAAACAGAACTAAAAAAGAGAGACGCAATGCTTTCTGAAAGATTTTTTTTAAAGAAAAGCCAAAGGATAAGGAAACCATTTTTGAGTTCTATTTTCCTCATGACAAAAAAAAAAATCTGCAAGTAACAATAAAAAAAACCAGTCAACGATTAAAAGAGAGAGAGATAATGTAATAAAGATAGAAAAGAAAGAAATTGACCAAAAAATATATATAGTTGAATTATGTGCGCAAAGTTTAATAAAAACAAATAAATAAAAATAAAAACATGGCTTCTTTTCCCTGCTTCTCGGATATGGAAGTCGGGAGAAAAAAAAAGTAAACTTAACGACTAATAAACTCTACGATTATGGTAAGTGCAAATAGAAGAGAATCCCAAAGAGAGGGAAAAAAAGAAGAAGGAGCATCATTATCTCTTACCCATCATCACCTTCATTACCCCTCCCCCCCCCCCGCCCCTTTATCCCTTCCCCTCACCCACACCTTCCTCTCCTACTACCGTATCCTCTCACCCCACCTCCTTCCTTCGTTCTCTCCCTCCCTCCTCCCCTCCCGCCCTCCTTCCCACCTTCCCTCCCTCCCACCCTCCCCTTCACCACACCCGTAAAAAGAACGTGGCGCCGCTTCGCTTCCTATCCCCCCCCCCCCCTTACCTTACCCCTCCTACCCTCTTTTTGGCACGGATGACAATCCCTACCCTTACCCCTACCCCTACCCCCACCTTATCTCCACCTTAACCCCACTTTACCCCCACCTTACCCCCACCTTACCCCCACCCCCCATCCACTGTACCTCATTAGCATAAATCGAGAAACTCCCTCATTTAAGCGGCGGTGACAGAGGCCGGAAGAGAGGAGACCTGTAACTCGGCCTGTAAGTATTCTCAGACTCCCGAAGGCGAGGCAGGCTGTCCCTCCGCCGCCGTCGGGTAGGTCGTCTGAGGGGAAGTGTGTCTCAAGGTGGTGGCTTCTAAGCGGGTTGTGGGTGGGGTGGAAGGGGAGAGGGGGAGGGTGGTATGGGGAGGAGGGTGGAGGAGTGGTTCTGGTGGAGGAGGGGAAGGGTGGAGGAGAGGGAGGGTGGAGGAGGGGATGCTGATGGGCGTTGTCGGTAGGGTGGATGGTAGGGGAATGAGGAGTGAGGTTGGTGTGGAGGAGGGGGGGTTGAGGGGGTTATAGAGGATTGGTTAGGGGGGGGAGGATTGGAGGCTTGGGGTCCAGATAGGTAGAGTGGTAGGGGTAGTGGGACGAGCGTTGGGGTGGAGGAGGGGAAGGATGGAGGGGCGGTGGTGGTAGGAGGAGGGGGCAGGGTGGAGATGAGTAAGGTGGAGGGATGTTAGGGTGGAGGTGGAGTAAAGTAGAGTGGGGTGCAAGATAGGAAGTAGAGTGGAGTGGAGGAGAAGCTGAAGGGTGGATGATATGGGGCAAGAGAAGGATGGGAAAATGGAATGGGAGGAGAGAGAAAAAAAAACTCATAGAATGAATAAAAGCTGGGAGAACACAGACAGACAGATAAATAGACAGACACACAAACAGAGGGAAAGACAGACACACAGATACGCACGACAGACAACCATACGCACACCCACACACACACAA
>NW_028234411.1:34726697-34731697 GCF_977035675.1 Penaeus japonicus
GGGGGGGGGGATAGGCGAGAGAGGGTGTAAAAGAGAGAGAGGAGGAAAAGGGGGAGAGAGAGAGGTTGAGATAGGCAGATAGAGAGATAGAAATAGAGGGGAAGGGGAGAAAGATTGATGAAAGATAGGTAAGTGAGAGTGAGAATTAGGAGGAGGAAACTAAGCAGAGAGAGAGATAGAAAGACAGACAAACAAAGAGACAGAGAGAGAGACGAGGGTGAGAGCGAGATAGAAGGACTGACAGAGAATGAACGATGAGAGAGAGAATGGGAAGAAAACAGAGGCAGCACCGGAGAAAATCAAAATAAGGATAATGAAAAAAAAAAATAATAATAATAAAGAAACACGAAAAGAAAAAGAAGAAGACGAAGATATAAAGACAATTAGACCAAAAAGACATGATATAAGACAGAGCAAAAAAAAAACAAAAAAATAAAAAAAAACCCACACACAGACATGATGCATCACAGAAAAGTTAAAGATGACAGGAGAGAAAGCCACGCACAGCTGCTCTCCGCTGGACAGCAAACATGTGTAGTCACTCGGCTTCGACTCACGGGTGGGGGAGGGGGGGGGGATATGGGGGGGCAAGAGGAGAAAGGGGGAATTGAAGTAAATTAAGATAAAAGCAAAATAAAAACAGGAAAGGAGGGAGGGAAAGAAAAGGTAAGTGATGGGGATTTTTTTTCAAGGGAAAAGAACAAGAAAATAAGAGAATCAAGGAAAATTAAGAAAAGAAATAGATAAGTAATAAAGGTGAAAATACAAAAGACAGAAGAAAAGCAAAAACTAGCAAGAAGAGGGCATTAGAAATATAGGAAGTAAATAAAAAGGCAAAGACAGAATAATAAAGAGAAACAGAAATGAAACTAGATGAAAAGTAATGATATATTGCATGGTTGAAGGAAGGAAATGATCTAATTATGTCATTTGGCAGAACGTCTGGTTGTTTATAATCAAGAAGGAAAAGGAAGATAATTACATATCAATATCATCATAATCATAATTGTAATTGTAATGATTATAATATTTATTACTACTCTCATTATCATCATCATCGTCATCATTAGCATTATCATCATCATCATCATCTCCCTAATATTATCATAATCATCTTTTTATCATCAGTATGTTTATCTCAGTCATTATTACCCCTATCGTTAACATTATCATTATTGATGTCATTATTATAATTATTGATATCTTTATCATTATTACTATTATCATTATGATTAGCATTATCATTAATAGCAGGATCATTATCATTTCATAATCATTAATATTATTACTGCCATTACAAATTTCATTAGCATTATCATGATTTTTATTACTGTTATTGATATTATTAACATTACTATCATTATCATTACCATCATAATTAATGTTATAATTACTGTTATTATCATCATTACTAAAATATCATTATCATTTTCATTATTACTATAATCATCATTATCATTATTATTATTATCATAATTATCATTGTTATCATTATCTTTCATCATTCATAATATCATGATGAGTATAATCATTATGACTATCATTATTATCAACATTACTATTCTCAACTTTATCATTCTTACTATATCATTATTGTTTTTATTATTGTTATAACTATCATGATTACCATTATCATTTTCACCATTATTTTTTTTATTATTGTTATAACTATCATCATTACTATTATCATTATTATCATTATTAATATTATCATCATAAGTTGTTAGCATCATTATCATAATTATCATTATCACTATTTTTATTATTATATTAGTAACTATTACCATAGTTATCATCATTATCATTATTGTTACTCTTACAGTCATCATTATCATCATCATAATCGTTTTTTATTAGTGTCATTATCATAGTTATCATCATTATTACTAGTATCATTATCATGATTATTATTATTATCAAAATCATCATTAAAGTCAGTATCATTATTTTCATTATCATCATTGTTATTATTGTCAATACTATTATCATTATTATTATCATCATCCTCATTTTCCCCAATATCATGATTATCCTTATCATCATTATCATTATCATTTCATTATCATCATTATCATTATCATTTCATTATCATCATTATCATTATCATTTCATTATCATTTCTGTCACATTTGTTGTGTACATTATCATGATTATTATGACCTGGATCAACATTATCATTATTTTCATTATCATAATCATTATCATTATTATTACCATCCTCATTGCTATCATTATTAGTAATAGTAACATTATTTCTGCTGTTATCACCATTATCATTATCATCATAATGAATAATAATCTTTCATCATTATCATTATCACCATTATTTTGATAAGAAAAAAGTTATCAATTGTTTTTGTCATAGAATCGGATGTGGGGTTTATATATACCACACTAACGGAATCGAACAAGTTACACATTTTGCGGCAAACCATTCGGACACGGGCTCTCCTAAACCACACACGAGCTGACACTACTGTTTACACCGAGAGAAGAAGTGCAAGCCACACTGACGGAATCGAACAAGAACATTTCCCACCAGAGCAGTCAGACGCCGACGTAATCGAACAATAGGTCATAATTTCATGATAAAGCAACCGGACACGGGGCTGCATTAGCCACACCGACGGAATCGAACAAGTGCTAATTATTTCATGATCGTCCAATCGGACACGGGGTAGCATAAGCCACACTGACGAAATCGAACAAGTGCTTATTTCATGATAAAGCAATCGAACACGGGACTACATAAGCTACACCGACGGAATCGAACAAGTACTCTTAATTTCATGATCGAGCAATCGGACACGAATTGCATTATCCACACCAGCGGAATCGAACAAGTGCTCTTAATTTCATGATCGAGCAATCGGACACGGGACTGCACTAGCCACACCGACGAAATCGAACATAATTTCATAACAAAGCAACCGGACACGGGATTGCATTAGCCACACCGACGGAATCGAACAATCGCTCATTATTCCCCACCAGAGCCATTAAGCCACACTGACGGAATCGAACAACTGCTTGCCATTCCCCCCAAGCTAAGCCTTAACCGCCGGCGGAATCGAACAAGTGCTCATTAAATCACGGTAGAGCAATCGGACACAGCCTTCATGTCTCGCAGCATCGGAATCAGACACCGGTGTTGTAATTACTGCCTGCAGATTCGAACAAAGGTTAATTACTTACCGGAGAATCTAACGGAATCACGAATTTAAAGGCGAAAGAAAATTAAAAGCTTAGGAGAAGGAAATCTTTATCTAGATATATAGAAATGATGAGGATGGTAATGATCATTTTGGTTTTAATATTATTAATGATAATAACGATAGTGATAATAATGATAACAGTAATGATTATAACAATAATAATGATCCTACTTAGCAAGATGACTTTCTTTTTTATCAACAAAACATTGAAAAAGAACAATGATAAAACAAATTAAATAGAAAGATAAAGTTTAATACAATATAAGAAAATTGATAAAATCATAAAAAAGCAACAAATCAAATTTAAGAAAAGATAAAACAGAAAAAAGACAGGGGAAAGTAATAAAGATTGGAAAAAGAAATAAAACAAAGAAAGAGGGCATTTTGAATATTAATGTGATAAAAAATGAATGATATACATAATATGAATACTGTAGAATAAATAGACAATGAAGAATAAAAAATAAACAAAGAATAAAAAGAAAACACAATTAGATAGAAGAGAATTTCAAAAAATAGAAAAATAAAAAAACAATGAGGAATTTAGTGACTTTAGAAGGAATCGAAGTCAGAAGAGAGCGAAGTCAGCAGACAGTGAAATCACCGGGAAGCGAAGCCAGCAGTTAATGAAATCAGCAGAAAGCGAAGTCAACAGACAGTGAAATCCCCAGGAAGCGAAGCCAGCAGATAATAAAATCGGTAAACAGTGAAGTCAGCAGACAAGGAAATCACTGGGAAGCGAAGCCAGCAGGTAATGAAATCAGCAGACAGTGAAATCACCGGGAAGCGAAGCCAGCAGGTAGTGAAATCAGCAAACAGTGAAGTCAGCAGACAAGGAAATCACTGGGAAGCGAAGCCAGCAGGTAGTGAAATCAGCAAACAGTGAAGTCAGCAGACAAGGAAATCACTGGGAAGCGAAGCCAGCAGGTAGTGAAATCAGCAAACAGTGAAGTCAGCAGACAAGGAAATCACTGGGAAGCGAAGTCAGCGGGATACAAACTCGGCAGAGGCGAATCTAGAGAAAAGCAAAGTCGGTGAAAGTCAAGGCAGTAGAGAGTGAAGTCAGCGAAAGGCAAAGTCCTCAGAAGTTAAAGTCTACAAAGGGATGACGTCAGCAAGGCCTAATCAGCGGCAGGTGAAGTCATGAAAAAGTAAAGTCAACGCAAAGCAAAGTTAGCAGAGGGCCAATCAGCGGAAGTGAAAAACCATCAGAAAACAACTCAGTGAAAAATCGAAGTCAGCGAAAACCGCCCTCGGGAAGGTAATGAACGCCATCAAGCTTGTGCAACATACTGTAGGTGCCACGTGGTTCGCTGCATCACGACCATGCAGAAGGAAATCCGACCAGAAACTCAGAGTTAGCCCAGGCCGTGTGAGGTCAAGGTAGAACTAACTATATGACCTGCATATGACCCCAGCAAGACACCCCCCCCCCCCTCACACACACACACACACCCACAAGCCAAGACTTCTAACAAGCCAACCGCTCCCACAGTAATTATTACAATTTATTTCCCTTGGTGCCATCGTTTCCAATAAATGGATCAAGAGTTTTGTCTTTTGTTCAATTTTCACCTTTTTCTAAACAATCTATCTACGATACCTCTCACACTCGGAGAAAGAGTTAGCGGGCTTTCGGTTTCAGAGAACTTTTCTCGGCCGTGGATGACCTCGTATGGCTTGGCTCCGAAGGGCTTTTACGAAGGTGTATGGAGGTGTATAGGGGGGGGGTTCTTGTGAAAGAATCAGACAGCATTTAACGAAAAAAAAATAGTGGACACTTGC
>NW_028234411.1:34779197-34781697 GCF_977035675.1 Penaeus japonicus
GGAGTAAGGAGAGGGAGGGAGGGGAGGGAAGTGATGGAGATAGAGGGAGGGGAGGGAAATAAAGGAGAGACGGGGGAGAGGGCACGACTCGTTGATTCCTTTGTAAGCGGTGGCAACGGAGGGCGCGCAGGGGCGTCTGTGATGCAATTGAGTCACAGGAAAACTCTCGCCAAGTAGTCAGACAGCGAGCGAGCTTCATGCATGTGTCTGTGTTTGAGTTTGTATGTTCGTTTATTTGTGTTTATGTGTTGTTGTTTTTTAATCTATATATGCGTGTGCTTATGGGAGTGTGTGTGTGTGTTTATGCAAGCACATATGTTCTAGTTTATGCGAGTTTATGTAGTTTTGTGTATATGTTTATGTATATGTGTGTTTATATTCCTCTTAAGAGCTATTCTCGCGTTCCTTACACAATTATTGATACTGTAAAATCATTTTTATTTTCATGGAGAGTGTCGTCTTTATATTATAGTACAAACAAAAAAAAAGACAAACATTTTCATACTTCTAAATTTAAAAGATGAAAGATAACAGCGATGACTCAATACGTATAGGGAAAAAAAACACATTGATTAAGCATACTAGTCGTCCGCATCAACACGTGAGATGTTGCTTTCGCAACCAGCAAAACGAATTTTCGAACATTAACTCGTCTTTTTAGTTTGTCGAGTACGTTCCGCAGACCGTGTTGCTGACTTGCCTGACTGCCTTTCCGTTGGAATATGCAACCCTGAAATAGAAGCGCTCTTTGTGTCTCAAATCTAGTTCCAACTCGAGTTACAGGCAGAGTTGTGAGTGTGTTTTGAAGCGGGGGATTTCACTAGTTTGAGAGTAGTCAGTCAAAAAGTGTCTTTTACCTTTTTTTTCTACATGATTTTACATTCCGTTCCGCATTCTAGCGCTCTCTCTCTCTCTCTCTCTCTGTTTCTCTCTCTCTCTCTGTCTCTCTGTGTCTCTCTCTCTCTCCTTCTCTCTCTCTCTCTCTCTCTCTCTCTCTCTCTCTCTCTATCTATCTATCTATCTATCTCTATCTATTTATCTCTATCTCTACCTATCTATCTATCATACTCCGTGCTTCGTCTTAGATTCGTCTCTCTCTCTCTCTCTCTCTCTCTCTCTCTCTCTCTCTCTCTCTCTCTCTCTCTCTCTCTCTCTCTCTCTCTCTCTCTCTCTCTCTCTCTCTCTCTCTCTCTTTCTCTCTCTTCTCTCTCTCTCTCTCTTTCTTCTTTTTCTTCTTCTTCTTCTTCTTCTTCTTCTTCTTCTTCTTCTTCTTCTTCTTCTTCTTCTTCTCCTTCTCTCTCTCTCTCTTTCTCTCGTGCATGGCACCCTCCCATTTTCTCTCTTTCGCTCTCTAGGTAGATGTATCGATAAGAGCACCCATAGCCAGTATCCAGCACGAGTGTGCGGGCGGAAATACTTGTCTTAATCCTGTAAACTTTTTTCAGTGGCTTTCCCAGCCAGTGGTTTCATGTACGCTGCCTTATATAATATGCACAAAAACTTTGGATCTTCATTCCGTTAATGAAGGCAGAAATATCATTCGATGGAAATTACGATCCCTTTCTGGTGGCCCTTTTTTCTAAGGTTTCAGATTAAGTAAGTAGGTGCGTTTTGTCTCTTTATTCTAGGTATAACGCTACAATAAATTGATCTGCTTCCGCCTTAGCAATGGCTTGTTTTCCTTCCTTCTTCCCTATTGTTTGCAGAGGGAAAGTGTGTGTGTATGGGGGGGGGGGTATAATTGATAATTATATATATACGTGACTTAAAGTTAGAGTTTGGTTTATCCTAACTGATATGAGTAATTTATTCATATCAACAGTATATGTCCACATGTTTAAATCACCAACACTCATTAGTATATAATCTTTAATAAGCTTTACTCTGCACTCGCTAGGATTATGATCAGACTCAGACTTTTCATGTAGTTTCCTTTTTTTTTCTATTCAGTGGGAAATTTTAAAAAAATACTAATAACATGGCATGATTATGTTGATAATGCATTGCTTATTGCGAAGCGAAAAAAAATGACATAGCCTACGCTTAAAGGAAAGAGACGTTGTAGCAATATCTGGAGTTATAGTCTGGAGATATTGACACGTTTTAGCTGACCATTTTGGAAAAGCCAAACGTCGACATATTTTATCTGACCATTTTGGAAAAGCCAAACATCGACATATTTCATCTTACCATTTTGGAAAAGCCAAACGCCGACATGTTTTAGCTGACCATTTTGGAAAAGCCAAACGCCGACATGTTTTAGCTGACCATTTTGGAAAAGCCAAACGCCGACATGTTTTAGCTGACCATTTTCTGAGAGCCAAACATCGATATTTTCTTTAGCTGACCAGTTGCGAGATATTCATCCTACATGAAGTATGAGCGGCGGGTTCACAATGATTATTGATAAACTGACGTACAGGTGAGGTGGGGGATGGACTGGCACGTGTAATTAGGACGGCGGAGAGAGAGATAGCATGTTGAATGGAGTAGCGTGTCA
>NW_028234411.1:34824197-34829377 GCF_977035675.1 Penaeus japonicus
CTTTTTTTAGATTAGCAATAATGATAAGAAAGCGAGGAAAAGCGGGTAAGTAGGTAGGCATGCAGGCAAGCAAGCAAGCAGCCCTTGCCTACTCCATACTTCCTACCCTCTCCCCCATACCCCCCTCCCCCTCTTCCTGTAGCAGACTACATTCTACATTCTCTACCCTCCCTTACGACTTACTCCCTCTTTTCTATAACCGCCCTCACTTCCTATTCCCCCTTCCCCCATCTCTTCCCTCCTTTCTACCATTCTCCCTTACACTCATTATTCCCCTCATCCCTCCTCCTCATCCCTGTCATTTTTTCATTTCCTTTTTTTACTTTTTATTTTTTTTTTCTCTTTTTTTTTTTTTTTTCATTTCCTTTCCCGTACCCCCACTCGCTTCCCCTATTCCCTTACCTTCCCCCTCCCCCTAGTCCCACTCCCTACCATCCCTCTTAACTCCTTACCCTCCCTGATTTCGTACCCCCCCTCCCACCCCACCCATCCCCAATACCTCCCCCTTCTTCTCTCTCTCCCTATCCCCATTACTCCCCCACCCACCCCACCCATCCCCAATACCTCCCCCTTCTTCTCTCTCTCCCTACCCCCATTACTCCCCCCACCCACCCCACCCATCCCCAATACCTCCCCCTTCTTCTCTCTCTCCCTACCCCCATTACCGCCCACCCACCCTACCCACCCCACCCATCCCCAATACCTCCCCCTTCTTCTCTCTCTCCCTACCCCCATTACTCCCCCCACCCACCCTACCCACCCCACCCATCCCCAATACCTCCCCCTTCTTCTCTCTCTCCCTACCCCCATTACTCCCCCCACCCACCCCACCCATCCCCACTCCCTCCCCCTTCTCCTCCCCCTCCCTCCCCCCATCCCTCCCCTACCCACCCCACCCATCCCCAATACCTCCCCCTTCTTCTCTCTCTCCCTACCCCCATCACTCCCCCACCCACCCCAACCATCCCCAATACCTCCCCCTTCTTCCCTCTCCCCCTACCCCCATTACCGCCCACCCACCCTACCCTACCCCCATACCCCCCTACCCCCTTTTCAGGACAAAGGAACACCTGGCCCTAACTGATATTGTGATTCAAGCTGCGTGTTTGAATATCGATTGCGGCTAATGGGCGTCGCGGTGGAAAGGGGAGGGGGAAGGGGGGGAGAAGAGGGGGTGTATGTGTGTGTGGGGGGGAGGGGGGGTGAAGTATAGCCTGGGTATATCTTGGAGGGAAGGGGGGGACGTGGGAGGAGTGGGGTGTTGACGTATGATCTGGGTATAAGTGGGAGAGAAATGCCCCGCTGTTTGATGAATGGCAATGCTGACGCGACATTAGCGTATGGAGAGGGTGAGATGGGAGGGGGGGGGGAGGAGAGGAGGAAGGGGAAATAGGGGGAGAAGGAAGAAGGGGCAAGTAGGGGCAGAAAGAGGATGGGGATGGGGAGGAGAAAGAAGTAGGGAGTAGTGGCAGGAGAAGGAGGCTGGGAATGGGGAGGAAGAAGCAGTAAAGAGTAGGGAGAGGAGAAAGAGGGGGGGGAGGGGAGGAGGAGGAGGTAGGAAAAAGGGGAAATGGGTAGGAGGAAGAAGGAGGGACAGGAAAAAAGGGGGAAGTGGTGGGGAAGGGAGACAGGCACCGGCATGGGGAAAGGAGGGGGAGGTGAGAGAGAGGGGAGTCGGACGGGAGTGAGGAGGAAGGGAAATGGATGGGGTGAGGTAGAGTAAAGAGAATTAGGTAGGGGGTTGATGAAATGAGAAAGAGAGGAGATAAATAGAGATTGATTGTGAGAAATGGGAGAGAGGGGGAGAACGAGGTAGGTATGTTGATAGAATAGAAGAGAGAGAGAGAGAAATTGAGAAGGAGAAAAAATAAAACAAGAGGGAGGGAGAGACGGACAGAGAGAGGGAGGAGGAAATAGATCGATAAATAAATAGATAGATAAAGAGAAAACAAATAGATAGACCTAGAAAGGCAGAGAGGGAGAGAGAGAGTGAGAGGAAGAGAGAGAGAAAAAAAAGAGAGAGAGGAGAGAGAGAGAGAGGAGAGAGAGAGAGAGAGAGGGAGAGAGAGAGAGAGAGAGAGAGAGAGAGAGAGAGAGAGAGAGAGAGAGAGAGAGAGAGAGAGAGAGAGAGAGAGAGAGAGAGAGAGAGAGAGAGAGAGAGAGAGAGAGAGAGAGAGAAGGAAACGAACTGATAGAGAAAGAGAGAGAGGTAAGAGAAGGCCGAGGGAAACGGAGGAGCAGGAGGAGAGAGAGAGAGAGAGAGAGAGAGAGAGAGAGAGAGAGAGAGAGAGAGAGAGAGAGAGAGAGAGAGAGAGAGAGAGAGAGAGAGAGAGAGAGAGAAGAGAGAGAGAGAGAGAGTAGAGAGAAAGAGAGAGAGAGAGGAGAGAGAGAAGAGAGAGAGAGGAGAGCGAGAGAGTGAGAGAGAGAGAGAAGGAAAGAAAGGAAACGAGAAGAGATAGAGAGTTTGGTGAGAGAGAAGGGAGAAGAGAGGAGAGGAGAGAGATAGAGATAGAGAGAGAGCTGCCGCGATAGAGAGATATAGATAAAGAGACTAGCAAGAGAGAGAGATAGACGAGAGAAGGATACCGCGAAAGAGAGGAGAGAAAAAGGCACACGGATCGAAAGATACTTGGGTGCGGGTGGGGGTGGAAGGGGCGGGTGTAGACGGTGCAGCGCTTGGATGGGGGTGTGTTAGGTGGGATTGTGGGATGTTCATCTTTCGTCTGTCTGTTGCTTCTCTCTATCGGTGAGGGCACCCGAAGGTCCTTTTGTTTTTTTCTTTTTTTTTTTCTTTCGTGGTCGCGAGACTTAGACTGCGTCCTTACATTTACTCGGGGATTATATTCTTCTCTGGGATTCTAGCAGTTGGACCTTTTCTACTCGCTCTCTCTTCTCTCTTCTCTCCTCTCCTCGTCTCTCTCTCGTGCTCGCGCTCTCTCCCTCTCTCTCGCTCTACTCTCTACTTCTCTCTCTCTCTGCCCTCTCCTTCTCCCTCTCTCTCCTCTCTCCCTCTCTCCTTCTCCCTCTCTCGCTCGGCGCGCTCTCTCTCTCGCGCTCCTCTCTCGTGCCTCGATCTCTCCCGACCGCCACTCTGGGCTATCAACCTAGCCCTCCGTCCTATGCTATCACCAATTTACCCATAAAACTTATGTGCCCCCCAACATACATCCGATCCTAAACACACCATGAGGAGAAGGGTTGTTTGAAGACCTGGAGGGTCATTTGAATCGGGAATGGCCAACTCGCTTCCTCTGTTCCTAACGACCAGTTATTATGGCCTTTGATTATGGAAATCCCCCTGCCTAACTGGTATCATATGGAAACTAATGTTCGCTGACTTACTAACTCAACTAGTTCGCGCTTGTTAGTTTTGTTGCTCGGCTGGAATCAGTGCTGTTGCCGAGTTTTGTTTTAGGAGTTGGATTTAGGTGGGGGTTGCCGGGAAAATGTCGAGCAGGGAGAAGGGCGGGTGGGTTATTGGGACCCATTTTTTGTTGTTGGTATTGCTATGGTTAAATTATGAATCATTTTGAAATCGCCATTGCAGGGATAATCGGGATTACACACGCATGTACGCATATATATATAAAAAATATATATTTATATATATATAATAAATATATATATCTATATATATATAATGATATATATAAATGTATATAGTATTATATATATATATATAATATATAGATATAATATATATATAATAAATATGCCACGACACCAGCACCAAACACACACAAATATATACATACATATATATATATATAATATCTATAGATATATATATATATATACATATATAAAATATATATAGTATGTATGTATATATAAATACATATAGCAAGATATATATACTATATATATCTATATATATAATATATAATATATGTTTATAATATAGATATATAAATGTAATATATAACATACATATATTATATATTAATATATATATTCTATATATAAATATATTTATACAAATATTTATGTAATATAATAAATAAGTTTTTTTAAAATTCAAAATTCATATCTAATATGGAACATATATCTATATATATATACATATATAAATATATATGTATTTATGTCTCTATGTATATACATATACAATATTCAAACATACATACATATATAAATACATAAATATAAACATACAAATATACATATACAACACATACTATATATATATGGTTTTATATATATTTATATATATATATCTATATATATACATATATATCATATATATATATATCTATATATCTCCTATCTATAAAGCTATGTATATATATATATATATTTATATATATATGTGTGTGTGTGTGTATTTGTGTGTGTGTAAATGCACTTACTTATCTACTTATCTATATGTATATATATACCTACTTATCTATATTCTTTTGTATGTAGATATGAAATATATATCTATCTATGTATATATGCATATATGTATATGAATACCATGTGTATATAAAATTAATGCTATAGTTTACAAGTAAACATAGGCAAACAACAACAAAATAATCAAACACCATAGAAATAAAATCAAGCGCAAATGCAATACGCCAAAGAGTAAAATCAAACATAAAATCTCAGATTTTTGGTTCGTTTCAATACACGAGAGGAAAAAAAAACTTTAGTTCCCATCACTCAGCCAAAAAGCCAAAGCATGGATACGTCAGAGTAACATGGACCCTAACCCGAAATCGACATTTAATAGACCTTTTTTTGCTGGACTTCAGACTCGCTCTTTGTGGAAGCCAGATGCAGAGAATAAAAAAAATATACAAATGAGAGGGAAAGGTTTAACGTCAGAATTTGAAGTATGCGAGTTATGAAAGATTCTTGTCGTTATTTCAGGGGTTTTATTTGTGTGGTCTTGTGGATTTCTTCTACGATTCGATTTTTCCTTTATTTCCATTTTTTTTTTATTATGTGTTTGTATATGTAAGTAACAGATGACATGTGTGTGGGCTTCACTAATGTATTCAATGTATTTATTGCGAATGGATATCAAATGTTGAAAACTTTGCTTGGAGATTTGGCCGGATATATTTTTCTTTTATTACTCGATGCCACTTGGGCTCGAGCCAACTGTTTGACATTTCGATTAAATCGTGGAAGTTCTAAACTAAAATTGTCGTTATCAACCAACCCGTTCCTAAAAACAATAACTCTACGGC
>NW_028234411.1:34844477-34847433 GCF_977035675.1 Penaeus japonicus
CCCACCCCACCCCCCAATTTCCTCCCTCTCTCTTCGCACCCCCCCACCCCCCTTTCCTCCCCCTCTCTCATTCTCTTCCGCCCTCTCCCCCAACCCCCCTTTCCTCCCCTCTCTTCACCCCGCCCCCCCCACCCCCCTCTTTTCCTCCTCTACCTCCCTCTCATTATTCGCCCCACCCACCACCCCCCCCCCTGTCCTCCCCTCTCCCTTTCTTCCTCCCCTCTCTTCCCCCCCCCCCCCCCCTTTCCGCCCCTCTCCTCTCCCTCCCCCACCCCCCTTTCCTCCCCTCTCTTCGCCCCCCCCCCCCCCCCTTTCCTCCCCTCTCTTCGCCCCCCCCCACCCCCCTTTCCTCCCCTCTCGTCATCAGCCCTCCCACTCCCACCCCACTGCCCTTTCCCCCCCTCCCCTCCTCTTTCTTCCCTCACCCCACCCCCTTTCCTCCCCTCTCTGTGCCCACCCCCACCCCCCCCCCCTCTTTCCTCCCCTCTCTCTTCGTCGCCCCCCCACCCGCCAAACCAACCCCCAGCCCCCTTTCCCTCCCTCCCTCTCTTCCGTTCGCCCCCCCCCCCCACCCCCCTTTTCCTCTCCCCTCGCTGCGCACCCCCCCCCACCCCTGTCCTCCCCTCTCTTCGCCCTCCCCACCCCCCTTTCTTTCCTCCCGCTCTTGCCCTCCCCTCCACACCCACCCCCCTTTCCTCCCCTCTCTTCACTCTTTCGTCCCACCCCAACCCCCCTTTCCTCTCCCCGCTCTTTTCGTCCCCCTCCCACCCCCTGTACTCCCTCTCTTCGCCCCCCCCCTCCCCCCCTTTCCTCCCCTCTCTTCGCCCCCCCACCCCCTTTCCTCCCTCTCTGCTTCGCCCCCCGACCCCCCCCCCCCACACCTCCCCCCTTTCTCCCCTCCACCCCCCCCCACCCCCTTTCCTCCCTCTCTTCGGCCCACCCCACCACACCCCTTTCTCCTTCCCCCTCCCCTCTCTCCCCCCCCCCCCCCCCCCTTTCCTCCCCTCTCTTCGCCCCCCCACCCCCCTTTCCTCCCCTCTCTTCGCCCTCCCCCACCCCCCTTTCCTCCCCTCTCTTCGCCCCCCCCACCCCCCTTTCCTCCCCTCTCTTCGCCCTCCCCCACCCCCCTTTCCTTCCTCCTTACCCCCTCACCCTTCGCTTCGGCCCCCCCCTACCCCACCCCCCTTTCCTCCCCTCTCTCGCCACCCCCCACCCCCACCCCCCTTTCCCCCCTCCTCGCCCCCCCCCCCCACCCACCCCCCTTTCGCCCCTCTCTTCTCACCCCCCCACCCCCACCCCCCTTTACTCCCTCCTCCCCTCTAACTTCTTTCCCTCCCCCCCACCCCCCTTTCCTCCCCTCTCTTTCCCCCCCCCCCCCCCCTTTCCTCCCCTCTCTTCGCCCCCCCCCCCCCCCCTTTCCTCCCCTCTCTTCGCCCCCCCCCACCCCCCTTTCCTCCCCTCTCTTCGCCCCCCCACCCCCCTTTCCTCCCCTCTCTTCTTCCCACCCACTCCCTTTTCGTTCCTCCCTCTCTTTCGCCGCCCCCAAACCCCCTTTCCCCCCCCCGCTTCGCCCCCCCCCCCCCCCCTTTCCCCCCCTCTCTTCGCCCTCCCCACCCCCCTTTCCTCCCCTCTCTTCGCCCCCCCCCCACCCCCCTTCCCCCCCCTCTCCGCCCCCCCCCACCCCCCTTTCCTCCCCTCTCTTCGCCCCCCCCAACCCCCCTTTCCTCCCCTCACATTCGCCCCCCCCCAAACCAACAACCCCCCCTTCCCTCCCCTCTCTTCGCCCCCCCCCCCCCTTTCCTCCCTTCTCTTCGCCCCCCCCCACCCCCCTTTCCTCCCCTCTCTTCGCCCTCCCCCACCCCCCTTTCCTCCCCTCTCTTCGCCCCCCCCCACCCCCCTTTCCTCCCCTCTCTTCGCCCCCCCCCACCCCCCTTTCCTCCCCTCTCTTCGCCCCTCCCCCCTCACCCCCCCTTCCTCTCTAACTCTGCAATTCATCTTGAGAGCTACTTGTGTCTTCCATTAATTTTCATTTTAAGAGAATCCGGGGCTCGTGGTGAGCGGGTTCTCGTGCCCGTAAAAGCCTGGCGGATATTCCTTGCAAGGCTCTCGACCCCATGTCGGTGGCACATGGGGGGGGATTTGTCTTGTGTTGTGCACGCGCGTGTGTATGTGTGTGTGTGCGTGTGTGTGTGTGTGTGTGTGTGTGTATGTGTGCGTGCGTGCGTGTGTATGTGTGCGTGTGTGTGTGTGTGTGTGTGTGTGTGTGTGTGTGTGTGTATTTGTATGTATGTATGTGCATGCTTTTATATGTGTATTTATAAAAGCTCGCATGTTTATTCGCAATGTGTAAAATGTTTTACGCATTCATATAAGTACATGGCTGTAGGGTTCTACGTAAAAAAAAAACTGGACGTTAAAAAACTATATATATTCATTAATATGCTTAGATATTTAGTTTTTGTTTGCATAGGTGCAGGCATGTCGACCTTCCCGTATGTGTCTGTATGTGTTGTCCCGTATGCACATGGGCGTGTTGTTTAGTATGTGTATGTGTCTGGAAGTGCATATGTGTTAGCATATGTATGTTGTTGTGTGTGTAGGGATGTATTTGGCATGTATACGTCCCAGAATAGGTGCATGTGGGCGTGTGGGCGTTCGCGGGTGTGCCTCTTCAATCGGATCCCATTATTCTCAATACCGGGGCCTATTGAAGGGAACTATCTATAAGTCGAGAACGATCCCTTGCGCAAAGAGCACCCTGTACAAAGCTTCCTCCCGCGGTCTACTAAACATATCGGCTTTACCAAACGACTTTTATTACAGCGCTTACATCATCCCACCCGCTTTGTGAGGGGGAAGGGGGAGGGGGGAGGGGTGGGGGAGGGGGCAGAGGTGGGGGAGGGGAGATAAGTGTGGTCTCGGTTGGTTTCTTTTCAATAAGATTTTTTTTTTTTTT
>NW_028234411.1:34870033-34892533 GCF_977035675.1 Penaeus japonicus
AAACAACAACACAATCATCCATCATGCACAGCACAAGAAAGTAAAACTGGTATCAATATTAAAACTTTCAAATCACTTGAACTATTCAGTACATCAAGGTAAAATCAAAACCAGGAATTTAAAGTAAAACCAATCTATCACATATACATGTAACATGATCACAAGGATATACAGTACATTTCAGTTTGATTTCATACAATATCACCTATGATGATACTGTTCTTAAGGATGAATTAGTAATAAATGGAAGCTAAGTCTAACCAATTTACATAAACATACATTGCTTCTTTGGTAGATCAAGGTAAACCTACAAGTATTCCTGATTGTATTATCAACCTGGCAAAAAAAGATAAAAATAAAAAATCAATAATAATCCATGACATGTTCTGACTTCATGAATTTTCCTTCCTCAGATATCTACCTCTCTTTTTTGACAAATTATATATATATATATATATATATATATATATATATATATATATATATATATATATATATATATACATTCATAATTTCTAAAATGTTCTTAGAATGGATAAACAATTTTACACATTTGAAACTTAAAAACTAACTTTGGTCTTCTTCATGTTTTACAGGTATCAATTTCTCAAACCAAATCTCCAGACTCTATTTAAGAGCAAGAAAAAGGTTTCAGCTTCTAATCAATTAATTGTTTTATCATACTTACTGGATAGTATGTTGCACAACACTGGAAGAGATGTCTTTACTATGTTTACTAATTAGTTATATCAATACACATTACAGACTGTAGCTGTCTGTTTTTTTTTAGTTGTAGATTTATGAAAACAATCTCTCACAGCCATTCAACCTGAAGAGGAATAATACAATTATATAAGTATTTTCTATTTCTTTATTCTTGCAGCTACATCTGTACCTGGACATACTGACAGAACATTCTCACTACAATGATCATTCATTCACTCGGTGATACTGGACATGCACAAATTTACAATCATTTGGTATGAATGATGCAATACATCCTGCCATGGCCTTCAAACCAGATAAAGACTGAATCAATACTTTTCACTATCATGCTTCTTGAAACTACCACCATAAGATCTCAGTCCTCTATTGTTATATGAAATACATGTAATACACTTTTTGCTGTAGAATTTTCATTATTCTTCATTATCTTCCTAAAGACTTTCCTTCATACATATACACATTCATAATTTCCCTTACTATTCTTCAAAGTAGTATACATAAAGCCATTTTATTTGATTAATTAGAATTATCCAAAGGATCAGGATCAGGATATATATAGTTGTTTTTTTTCACATGAAAGATTTCCTTGTATCTCACTACACTACAGGAGGGGGTAATTGTATTCCAATGATGGTAAACAATGAATGCAATGTGAAAAAGAGTTTAAAGAAAATGTTTCCTTCAAGTGTGACACTCAAAATGATGTTATGATAATGTGAATCACATGCATACATTCATTCAAAGAAAGTGGAGCCTATAAACTGACAATATACAAGTTAAAATTGGAAAAAACTGCATGTTTATTAAAAATAGTCGTGCAAAAATATTTCCCATTTATATATAAAGGCTTGGCAACTAGCTACTTGTTATTGACACCTACCATATCTACTACCCTTAAAACTACTTACACACAGACTGTAAGCAGCCACAGATCCATTGACATTCATGCCAACACGAAGACTACTTTATAGGTGCGAGCTAAAGGGAAGTCAACGTGCCCCACTAGGTTGACTTTTTTGCTTAAGGCAGTAATATTTCTCTGAAACTGGAATATGCATGTTAGCAACTTAGCAACTGCAACAACACAAAAAGATCAATGTCCAAAGCTTTTCCTTGAAGCTGTTTGGTTCCACAACCTGTCCAGAGCATTTCATCTGTATGTTCTTCAAGAAGGAAAACATTTAAGTATAGTGACCAACAAGTTATTAAGAAAAAAATACACATATATATGCAAAGGTAGCTCTTTCCCAGATAACCTAATATGAGTTAGTTAACTGTAAGAAAATGAGTTTTATACTTTTACATTTTATGTAACTAGGTGAATAACTTACTTGTAACAGTCAAAATATAATGGCTTGACAGAAGAGCAAAAATGTGATGTATAATTTTACACCAATGACTTTTAAGACTAAGGCAAATAACATCTAAGGTGTAACAAACTGGGAATGAAAAAGATATAACATTCATTTGCTCAAGAAAAGGAAAGTAGCCATTACACAATGTATTATGATTATAGTATCTTATTACAGTACACATAGGTTTGATAAAAGCCTTTTATGGCCAGCAGCTTTTAGCTTACATTAGCTGGTAACATGTTGGAAATAAATGCAAATACTTTCAACAACATGACTGACATGACTATCCATCACTTCTATCCATTAGTAAAGAACACATGTACATAAATTAAATCAATATATAACAGACTATAGTTAAATATATTACAGCACCTGGTAACTCTCCAAAAAGCTGCTCAATAAAATAGAAGAAAAAAAACTATTGTAACAGCATTTTCCACCTACTGCTATTTACCTATCTATTATTTTCATTCTGCTGTATACATTCAGAATGTCTAAAATGTCTTTACAATGCATAAATTGCACTGCCTTTTCATCTTACAGGCAATCACAGGAAAAAAGGAATAAGCAATATCTTTATCCTAATGAAGACACATTTGGAAAGCATAAAGATCAACGAACATCATCTGCAATTTTCAATTCAACATAAGTTGGAAAAATACAACAACAAAAGCAAAAAAGACATGCTTGAAAATAAATAAGAGTTCTTTTCTTTTGTTTGTTACCTCAGTGAAGTTGCAAGAGAACTACTGCACAATAAAGTGTGTGGCAGCACATTTCTTAATTAAAGGTTTGAGGCCACTATGGCGGGTCTTCCAGAGAAATATGAAAAGTAGTATCTTTCAGTTTGGCATCTTAGTTTGAGGTAAATATTACCCTGTTAGAGGGAAACTAAAACCTTTTTGATATATAAAATCATTCTTCCTTTTTTTCACAATCAAAACAGGACTGCTATTAAATCTGAAAAAAAAATCAGTTCAGCACAATCTTTCTGCCAATTATATTTTTTTCCAGATAGAAGTCTCTATATTAACCGTATATCATTGCACGAAGCCTGTAAAACTTGCATAAAATTATATACATTCCCAAAAGTTAGATTAAATGCTTCACTGTATTATCAAAAACTGAGGCATGTTTACTGTAGTATATACATTTAATGGTAAAATCATATCTAAAGTAGCAACAGACATTCTCAACTTCTCCTCAATTACTAATCACCAAGAAGGATTGGAACAAGTATTAAGAGACAACAGAACAAAATATAAAGATAATATTGGGTGGCAAGGGCAGTGCACCTAAGCTATGGTAAGGTAGCACCACAGAGTATTGAAGCAAAAACCAACAATAAATAAATACAAACTGTAATACACATATCTGTACACATTCTTTGTATATAATAATAATATACTTCACCAGTTCATGCTTCACTTATATAAAATCATGAAAGTTATCTTTAAGTTAACGACTGAACATTATGCCTGAATTCAAAATTTTCTCTTTGGTTCTCATGTTAGTAGCATATATGTCTATCAGATCCAATGACTTCAGAATAATTTTAGTCTTCTGCTTTAGTTCTCCATTTCCTGTAGTTTATCTGAGGCCTCACTTAAAACATCTTCTTCTTCACTGCTGTGTATCTCTCCATGTACTGAAACAGAGAAGGAAATCAACTATTAAAAAAAGAAAAGTTAATCACAAATTTTACTTCACACTCACCTTATCCTACAGAGTTGTCTTTAAGCCAAAATACCAGATGACATCTATGCATGCTATGGCTAGGGTAGGCCCAAATTCAGATGGTACCAACACATACCATGAGAATATAGGCTGTTTATAGTTAAGCATACTATATACATATGGAGTTTTATGGCTCTGATGGCACTTGTTCTCAAGCTACAGCAAACTCAGCCAAAACCTTGTTTATTCAGGTTCTTAAAACCAAATCTAAGCAAAAGATAGTCCATCATTCCTTCTATCTATTACAAAGATGGTAATGGCATATTTCACCTTTGACAAAAACAATCAGGAAATGGATTATATCCTTGTGTGAGAGATCATACTATCCTCCTTTTACTTTACCTTGGAATGGCCCTCCAATTCCTCAAACTCCTTCATCTGGAATAGGTTTCCTTCAAAGCACAGCAGCGAGACCTGGGAGTCCTGGAGTAGCTCGGTGGGGATTCCAGTGAGAGCTAGGCAGTTCTCCTCTAGGCGGAGAGTTTTCAGACGGGGACACGCTGCAACCGAGGGTGATATTGAGGAGACCTGTTGGGTAAAATAATATAAACTACATTATGGTAGAGATACATACAAATTATTGTTTTTCTTGTTTGTTATAAATTGTTGTGTTTTTACTTAATTTTCTTTTGATTTTATAGCAAACAATACAAGCATATATAACATATAAGTGCATGAAAATTATACCTGATTCATATTTAGATTAACTTCAACTGCCTGAAGCTCTTCCACCCCATCAGGTATCTCTGTGATCTGATTGCCACTGATATCCACCACATCCAGCTGGGGCAGGCCACACAGCACCACAGGGAATTCCTTGATTTGATTATCACTGTGGGTATAAAGCATAATCATATTACCTTTGTTTTACATAAAAAAGGAAGTTTATAACCAATAATTATATGAAGTTAGTGCAAATACAGTTTACTTGAGGTTTTCCTCTTAATTTGTCAAAATGTTATTCAGTATTTAAGTTGGTATACAAAATTAAGGATATCAAGTCTTCATCTATTTTCGTGCATATGTTATATACTTAGAGTCACATAATGTAAATTCATTACCAACTATTAAAAATCAAAATACTAACACACACTTGATAGCAACATACCTCTAGACCAAAAAGGATACTGTATCAATCTACTATATTTTTTTGGAGAGCAAGTTAATCAATCATTCAACCTGGCAATTGAAGTTTGACTCTCTAAAATATGGCTTACCTCAGTATGACAGATTTCAAATGTTTGAGGTTAGACATTGAAGCGGGCAAGGAAGTGATATGATTGGACACCAAAGACAAAGACTCAAGTTTTGTCAAACTTCCAATTTCTTCTGGGATGCTCCCTGTAGGTTGTCAGAAAAGTAATTATCATTTTATACTCTTTCTAGTAAATAATACTTGTAATATGAGTTACCTTGAACTATAAATACAAAAGATTTGTCATGAGGCCTAATAATTATACTGGTGTTTTGACGAAATCAAAAATCATCAGGATAAACATAGAGGACATTTATGCATATTTAGTAATATATTCAACATGAAATAATAACAAAATAAAACTTCTAAATAAATATCCTTTCATCTTACCAATCTTATTTCCATTTAAGTTCAAATGCTTCAGGTTAGAGAGACTACACACAGAAGGTGGAACAGAAGTCAGTTTGTTTGTAGAAAGATCAAGTGTCCGCAGCACTTTACTCATTGACGATAGGTCTGGAATCTAAAACAAAAGACATTCAGAAAATCATCTTTTTAATTTCTTTTAGATTCATTACAAAAAACTTCATATGTAGCTTATGGCCTACTTATTTGATAGGAATGAGTGTCTCCTCTTCTAGAGAGACAGAATGAAACACACAACAATAAGAGCCTACAGAAGACAGATAAAGATATGGATGGATGGATGGATGGATGGATAGATAGATAGATAGATAGATAGATAGATAGAGAGAGAGAGAGAGAGAGAGAGAGAGAGAGAGAGAGAGAGAGAGAGAGAGATAGATAGATAGATAGATAGATAGATAGATAGATAGATAGATAGATGGATGGATGGATGGATGGATGGATGGATGGATGGATGGATGAATGGATGGATGGATGGATAAACTGACAGACAGACAGAGAGTCAATTAGATAGAGATATAGAAGTATAGATAGAACGATAGATATATAACCAGATTTATAAGCTGACTGATAAACAAATTAGTATATACCTATGGTACAAACTCCATGTGTACCACTTGCCTCCTTGCCTTTGGCACTTTGGAAAAGCCTACAACCCTCTACTACACACATGCTGGCAAGACTGACTTCCCTGGCAATCCATTATTAACCCATTCACGCCGGATAACGTGCTGACACGTTTCATGGTTTTTGTGTTAGATGCCAGTGACGAGATATTTGGCCAAGGCCAGAATTCAGGGTGTGCTAGCGGACAGCCCAGGCTCACGACCCGTGCACCCGAGAATCCCAAGGCCTATGGCCTATGCGTTCAAAAACCCCGGCATTGTGACCATTCAAAGCTGGAATCCCCCCCAGTGTGAATGGGTTAAATAAGGGACCAGCCCAGGATCAGTCTTTCCAGAAAATATATGGAGGAGGTTAGTGTCTTTTGCTAGAATGCCTATAACACAGTGACTGCAGCAATCACTTGTCACTACCCCATTGTTAGGTTTTACACTTAAAAAGTCCCATTTAAAAAGTCCTGTAGTTCTCTTGTAATTATATATTAAGAAATTATTAACAGATAAGAATGTAAAGATATGTAAATAAACAAATAAAAAAATTGACAGACAGATAGATGTTAAGATAATGAGATGAGCATTAATATTAACCCAGTGATGACGGTGTGTCACACTCGTCTGACACATCTAAATGCCTGATGATGGGGAGACACACCAGTGTGACGTTCCCAATGCAATATTGCATAGGCTCGGCGTAGGGGGTTGCCACTTCTAGCCGGGCCCGTCGGCATTGGGTTAAGAAAGAATTAGTAATAACAATAGGAAAAACTGTCACCATGAAAAAAAAACATTACAGAAAAAACAGCTGCCTTACTTTCATTAAAAGTGTTTGTATCATATTCATAACAATTAAAAATATTACGCTTTTAATTCAACGACTAACTCAAGCTGACAACGTACAATATCACACATTTTACGAAAGTACTCACATGATCAGACACTCATTCTCACACACATATTCAGACAATCATTTTCCCCTTACTGATCCAAGAGTAAAGTTATCTTACCCTATAGGTAAGAGTTCTAAAATGGATCCCAAATCATTACACACGATTCCCTAATCTTGCCTTCATCATGATTCTTCTCCATAACCTTGCATGCCAACAAACAGCCTAGCCCTTAGCATCCTGGTATGAATTCCCTTTATCAGTACCAGCATAAGAGCTAAGTAACTAATCTTCGGCTTCCTTACAACAAAACATTTCTACAGCAATTGTGCAAAGCATTCAACATGTCCACCCACATAAACAGAACTGTCATTGAACATCAACTTCCGGGTGCGTTTACCTGACCTACATATTACACAAGGGCTTACGGAGACACTCGATAAATCATTAATGACTCACAACGTTCACGGGTTATGGAAGTTTGACATTTTCTCCTACCTCCGTCAGTTTCCTATTAGACAGCACTAAGGCACCTGTCTTCTGAGCTGTTTCCATATGGGCCTTAACCCCACTTGAAGATGTCTGTCCCATGATATGGCAGGGGGATAACCAGAGCGTAAAAAGAGGGAAATCTGACACACCAGTTGCCCTTCCGTCAGCTGTGCCCAAAGTGTAAACATTGACGAAGCGACCGCGGGATCATTCAGTTTTTGTCCGATAGCAGTACATGGTACAAACTCTTTTTCTGAAGACCGATGAGAGGTTTCGTCAAGAAAGGGAATCACTCATAGAATGAATATAGGAATAAATGAATAATAAAACTAAAGATGAAATGAAATAAACTATTTTATACATAAAAGATGATTCCGAAAAGTAAGTCCGATCATGATTAGAATCCTTTTATGATATCAAAGACAGCAATGGATAATAAGAATATTGTAAAGATAAACGAGAAAATTGATAATTAAAGGATTTAAGACAATAATAATGATAAAAAATGGGACAATTTTTTGTACGGCTGGACCACTTATAACATTATTTGATATGATAACAAGTATGATATGATAGTAATCATGACAACTATTATTGCTATCATTATCATTATTGTTATCATTGTTATTATTTTTACTAGTAGTAGTAGTAGTAGTAGTAGTATCATTATTATTATCATTATCATTATTATAATTTTTATTGTAACTACCATCATCGTTATTATCATCATCATCATTATTATTATTATTATTATTATTATTATTATTATTATTATTATTATTATTATCCTTATTACTATCATTATTATCATTATTACTATCATCATTATTACTATCAATATTATTATTATCATTTTATCATTATTATTATTATTATCTTTATCATTATTATTATTATAATTATTATTATTACTATTATTATTATTATCATTATTATTATTGTTACTATCATCATTACTACTACTACTATCATTATTATTATCTTTTTTTATTATTATTATAAATATTTTTATTATCATTACTATTATTATTATCATTATTATTATTATTAATAGTAGTAGTAGTATCATCATAATCATCATGGTCAGCATCATTATTATTGTTATCATTGTTATTGTCATCATTATCATTATCATGCCTATTACTATCACCATTATTTACTATTACCATTATTATCAACACTATCATTGCTATTATCATCATTATCATTATTACTACTATCACTATTAATACCATTATCATTGTCGTTGCGATCATTACTGCAATTATTATTGTTATTATTATCATTATTATTATCATTATTTTTATTATTAGCATTATTATTACTATTGTTGTTATTATGATTATTATTATCCTTATTATTATTATTGTTATTATCATTATTATTATTATTATTATTATTATTATTATTATTATCATCTCCATCATTATCCTTATCATTATTATTAATATCAGTATCATTATCATCAATAGCATTATCATTGTTGTTATGAGGATGAAATTATTATTAATGATATTACTATTGTTATCATCATTGTTATTATTATTATCATTATTATTATTATTGTTATTATTATTATTAGTAGTAGTAGTATCATTATCATTATTATCATCATTATTATTATCATCATCATTATTGTTATTATTATTATCACTGTTATTATTATCATTATCAATATCCCTATCATTATCGTTATTATTATCATATTCATTATTATCAATATCATCATTCTTATCATTATGATTATCATTGTCATTTATATTATTATAATTATCCTTATCATCATTATTATCATTATCATTAAATTGTTATCGTTACTATCATTATTTTTAGTATCATTGGTATCACGATCGTTATTTTCATTATTATTCATTACAATTGTTTTTTATCATTATTGTTATTATAGTTATCATCATCTTTATTATTATCATCATTATCAATATCATTATTGTCATCATCATCATTATTATTATCAATATCATATAATTACTATTATCATTACTAAGACTACCATTCTCTCTAATATTATCATTATCATAATTGTTGTTATCATTATCATATCATGATAACATAAAATAATAATGATAAGAATGATGATAATGATAATGAAGTAAGACAGTGATAATGATAATAATAATAACAATGATAATAATAATGATAATTATGATGAAAATAATAACGATTATGATTGTAGTGATAATGATAATAATAATAATAATAATAATAATAATAATAATATTAATAATGATAATAGTAAGGAGGATTATAAGAATAGTAATAGTAATGATAATGATAATAAGTATATTGATAAGGAGGATTATATGAATAGTAATAGTAATAATAATAGTAATGATAATACTATAAGTAATGATAATAATAATAATAGTAATGATGATGAAAATAGTAATGATGATAATAATATAATCATAGTAATATGATGATAAATGATCGTAATAATGATAATAATAATAATGATAATAATAATTATATTATTATGATAATGATCAAAATAATAGTAATAATAATAATAATAATAATGATAATAATAATAATAATAATAATAATAATGAATTTAGAACCAATATTGATGCTGGCAAGCTCGGAAATGTACGACGTGACATTATCAACAACAAACGACTTACTGATGCTCAAATAGAGCAAGTCCGTATTGAGATTGCAGAACAGCCTAGAGGAATTGGAATTTTTGACGATAATGTAGTAGAGAGAGCAGGTGAGCTGAGGGTGAACCTTGTCAATTTGAGCCCTGACCAAATCGAAAGTATAGTTAATGTAGTTAGAAATGGTGGAGACCCTTTAGCAAGAGAAGAAAACCAAAATGACGCTTACCAAGAGAGAAATAGAGAGAAAATTGAAGAAGCATATCAAAACATCATCAGAGAAATGAGTGTAGTAGATCTGACTGAGATGACCACGAGAGAGAACCTTCCAAAACTCACTCTGAACTCTAAAGCAAATGAGATGATTAAACTTTATAATGTTGCTCTAAAGGAAGTCATTAAACATATAGGAAAAGATTTGAATACCATCAACAATCTTTTTTATTCTACTGCCAAAGTGATAACTTCTGAATTAGGCGTCAAAGTGAAGAAAAAGAGACAATACAATACCAATAAGCCCCCAAAATGGAAGGTTAAACTTCAAAAAGAAATTGATTCTCTGCGAGCGGAAATATCAATTCTTGATGAAATGTTGAAAGGAACAAATGTGAAAACAAGAAAGGCAAAAACCATTATGAAAAAGAACAACATCACAGATAGGGCATCCCTAGAAATAGCAAAAGAAACCAACAATCAAAAGATGCAATTGAAAGCACAACGACTCAGAAGATATGATAAGAGAACAAAGTTTTATAGGCAAAACAAAATCTTCAAGACAGATGCTAAGAAATTTTATAGAGAAATAGGCAAAAATAAAATTGATATTAAGGATCCACCTGAAATGGATAAGGTAGAAGACTTTTGGAAAGATATATGGGGTTAAAGAGAAGACACTTAACGCTGAAACACCTTGGATAGGTAGAGAAGAGGAAAGAATGAGAGAGGTTGAACAACAGAACTGGGTAGAAATAACTGTGAAAGAGCTCGAGGTTGCTTTAGGCAAATCGCATAAGTGGAAGTCTCCAGGAATAGACAAGATCCCCAATTTCTGGCTAAATGTACTGTCTGAACTCCACAAACCCCTCGTTGATTCGATGAATGACATTATTGATCAACCAGAATCTATTCCTGACTGGCTTACTGAAGGAGTAACGTATCTTCTGCCTAAAACCCAAGAAACGGAAAATCCAAAGAATTATAGACCAATAACCTGTCTTAACATTATTTACAAAACCTTGACATCAATAATTACTGATAGAATGTACAATTTCCTCGAAGAAAATCAAATGTTACCAAATGAACAGAAAGGCTGTAAACGTAATTCTTATGGTTGTAAAGACCAACTTCTGATTAATCGCATGATTTTAGAAAACTGTAAAACTCACCATAAAAAATTTAGTACAGCATGGATCGATTATCGGAAGGCTTTTGATAGTGTCCCACACGACTGGATTCTGCGGAGTTTGGAGCTTTACAAAATCTCCCCTGTTATTTCAAACTTTCTCCGAAACAGTATGTCAAAGTGGCACACCAAATTGTTTCTGTCCCATAATGAAGGGGTAGGTGAATCTAACGCTATTAAGATCAAGCGTGGAATTTTCCAAGGAGACTCACTTTCTCCTCTCCTTTTCTGCATTTCTTTGATTCCACTATCCAATGAACTCAACAACACTGGTGCTGGTTACAACATCTTCCAGAAAGTTTTGAATCATCTGTTTTACATGGATGACCTGAAACTTTTCGCCAAGAATGATCAACAACTTGAAGGGCTTCTGACAACTGTTAAAGAATTCAGTAATATTTGCATGGACTTTGGTCTTGACAAATGTGCCAAAGCTTCCTTTGTCTGAGGCAAACTTAGAGAATCTACCCCTATTCAACTTGATATTGACACAATCATCAAAGAACTTAACCCAGAGGATAGTTACAAGTACCTGGGTGTCTGTGAAGGAGACGGAATAGACCATGCAAAGATGAAAGAAGGAAGGAGTACTATCGACGCGTCAGGCTAGTTTTGAAAACAGAACTGAATTCAAAAAATAGAGTTGAGGCAGTAAACACTTTAGCTGTTCCAGTAGTTCAGTACAGTTATAACATCATCAACTGGAACCTTCCCGACCTTCAAAGAATGGATAGGAAAACTAGAAGGCTTCTTACTGCAAATAAAATGCTCCACCCAAAGTCAGATGTTGATCGTTTGTATTTACCTAGAAAGGAAGGTGGTCGTGGACTTATCCAGTTAGAACTAACCTATAAGACAAGCACTGTTGGCATGAAACATTATTTACATTTTTCAAACGACTGGATGTTGCAGCTGGTACTGCAACACGAAAGTACTAAAAAAAACTCCATTCCATCTTAAAAGAAGGGGAAAAATTTGAAAGGGAATTTGAAGTTGACCCTATAGTTGAGGAACAGCAATTAGATGCGACTAAAGTTGCAAAGAAAGCTAAGATTAATGCTAAAAAGAAAGGTCAAGAAATGCTTGCAGAGAGATGGAGCCAGAAACCTCTGCATGGACAGTACCTAACCCGAAGCAAACAAGCTGATGTTGATCAAACAGCAACCCATCAGTGGCTACGTGGTTCAGGTCTGAAGGCAGAGACAGAAGGCTTCATCATTGCAGCACAAGATCAGTTTATTTACCCGTAATTATCAGGCAAATATCTTGAAAAATGGTGCAGATGCTAAGTGCAGGTTTTGTGACGAGTACTGAAACGGTTGACCATCTTATCTCTGGTTGTTCTATATTAGCCCCAAGTGAGTATGTTCGGAGACACGATAGAGTGGGCCAATACCTTCATTGGGGTATTTGTAACCACTATGGAATAGAGACTACTAGCAATTGGTTTCAACACGAACCGAAAACAGTAACCAATGGAAAGAATGTTACCATCTTGTGGGATTTTTCTGTACACACGGACAGAACCATACAGGCAAACAGACCGGACATCATTGTGAAGGACCACTCTTTGAAAACATGTCTATTAATTGATATGAGCGTACCCTCAGATAAAAACATTTCAGTAAAAGAATTCGAAAAGCTTAGTAAATATAAAGATTTAGAAATAGAAATTGGAAAGATGTGGAACATGAAAGCATGTACTGTTCCTGTTATTGTTGGAGCACTAGGAATGATAAAGAAGGGTACCAAAAAGCACCTAGACAAAATACCTGGTAAACAGTCGTTCCAAGAAATCCAAAAAATCGTCCTTACAAGTACAGCCCATATTTTACGAAAGACTATCAACATGATTTTTTTTTTTCTTTTTTTGGTTGTATTTATGTTCGTTTAAAGCTCTTGGAATCCTTTGCTAGCCTTAGATCACTGGGGTGACCCGGTTAGCAATTGTAATCAAAGCAAATCAATAGAAAACAGTAAATGATAATATTAATAATAATGATAATTATAATGATAACGATAATGATATTGAATGATATGACAAGAGTAATTGTAACATTAGTGATTCTAAAGATGAATTTAAGGATAATGATAAGAATGATAATGATAATGGCAACAAAAACAACAATAAAAAGTTCATAAAATATTATACTGGACCCGACTCTACCGGAGAACTCCACCTGTTCCAAATCAGCTGATCTGGTTCGCCAGATGTCACCTGACTAGTGTTTGTTTACATGATGGAGCCCTCGGATCAAGTTGGGCTCTTGGACCTTCCTGACGAGTTGCTCCTCACGATCGTATCCTGCAGGGTCATTACCGTGCAAGATTTGGGCAGAGGAGCAGCCAGTTGCACGAGACTAAGGAATGTCATTGCAACGCAGGATTTATGGAGGAAGAAAGTCGAGCAACAGTGAGTGTTTTCTTGGTTTGCTAATGTCGCTTATGTAACTTTGAAAAGTGTATTGTCGTTGTAATGAAATTCTGCCCCCTTTTTAAATGTTATTTTTATTGTGAGGTGGTGAGATAGATTTGGAGGATGTTGTCTGGTATATTGATATGTTTGTGCTGTATGTACTTTTCTCCAATTTGGGAATGAATACCACAGGCTATTATTAGTTAACCATTCTCAAATATAGTATCAAGTATCTTACTCATCTTGGTGGCTTTCTGTTATATCATGAAAACATATTTCATATACTCTTATTAATGAATACCTTCAGGTTGAATGATGGCATTCATGTTTTTACACTGTATTTGCTGTACATGCTACTTTAGAGTATCAATTAACCATAGCTGAAATGTTTATATTTACAACTGCATTGTACAGACATTAACTTCTATTATAGGCATGTTGTCATATATTTTGAAAAATATAATATGCTACAATGTTGAAGAAAGGAGAGGATTCTGGAAGTTCCAAGCCTACCCTAAGCTAGGAAATTTTCCGCTTAAGATAGAATAATGATAGTGTAATGCAAATTTTAAAAAGTAGTTTAACTTTAATATTCACTTAGATTTTATCTTCATTTTAGATATAGCATTATATGTATGGGAATGGTTGTTGTATCTATATATAGTTGTGTGTATACCATCATATGTCTCAAAAGGTAGCTTTGTTTATGTCTCATTTCTTGATGTTTATCTTTCTTATATAGATTATACCCTCTTATACCATCAGCTTTACATGGAAATATGTAATGTTTATGTTTATTTTTACTGCCATTTTAGAAAAAAAATCATGACTATCATATATCATGTTATATTAATGTAAAAGTAGTTTAGTGACAAAAAGTGAACATGTTTAATATTTTCAATGTGATTCATGAAATTATTTCTATGATACAGATATGATATTCACAATATTCGACATTATTATTTTTATTATTATTATATATATACATATATATATACATATATATATATATATATATATATATATATATATATATATATAAAATATGTTACAATGTGTATATATTTATATATATATAAACATTTATTACAATATATATATGTATATATATATGTATATATTCAGTTATACTCTATTTATTTATCACATCTATCTTCATAGCTACCCCAAAGTCTGGGATCAGCTGCCCAGCAATGCAGGAATCCAAGACTGGAGACGAGAGGTGCAAATTATGAAGCAGCTTGAGGTAGACGTGCACAAACTGGTATCAAGCCTTAGCCAGCGTCTCTACCAACACCTACACCTCACAACTCCAGTCTATGCGGAGATTGATGCCCTGGTGTCCTCAGGCACCTACACCCCAATATACATCATAAACATTTTGAGACAGATTGTGGATGATGGAGAACAGTAAGTTTTTACATGTTTATGCATCTATAAATCTTTGTGTCTCTATCTATCTATATTTCTATATATCTATCTACCTATCTGTCTGTCTGTCTGTCTCCCTAATGATCAGTCTATCTGTTTATATATCTATCTATCTATCTATATATTTTTTTCAAATCGTTCACCACTTAGTATAGGTACATATGCTTGTATATTTAAATTAAGATGCCCTTTTTTAGGCATGTGGTATTTACTTCCCATACGCTTTATATGCTTATATATTTTTAAGCTTCGGGTAGAAAGGGGTTATACATTACTTTGCTTAATAAGTCTTCTTTGCAATAAAGGCATCCGACAAAGCCTATTGAGCCAGAGGTCAGACAACAGCCAGTGCCACCTGTGCAACCAAGGCCAAACTGGCAGAGAGTATTACCTGCAAATGACAAATATTCCCACTCCAGTAAGCCAGTGTAGGTCATCTGACTTTTTTTTCCCCTTTTTTAAATGACTAAGTACTTTAATGATCCTGACTCTGATAGTCTGATGAGATGGGCCATGAATAGTGGTTGACGTTAACCCTAGAAAAGAGTGTTGGTGTTGTTGTATATTGTGCTTTGTTATGACTCCATTGTCTATATATAAAAAAGATCATTGGTAAAAAGTCAAAATATGTATTTTTACTAAATTCATTTCTGTTTCCAAGTATGTAGTTAAGAAATTCCATACTATTTTTATAGTTTTAGGACAACAATTATTTTTTTTTCCAAATGCAAAAAAGTGCAGCTTTCATTTGTATCGCATCTATGAAATCATATATATGAAAGAATTTCTTTATTTAGATGTAGAATAAATGTATAGTATCAACAGAGATGGTAGATGTATGGAACTAGTATGTAGTACTATAATGTGTAAATGATTAATTGTTAGGGAAGAAAATAGTTACTGATTTTTAGCTAATCAAACAACTAATATTACTTGTGATCTTGCATATACTGATACTTTTCCTTGTTGAACTTTTTATATTGTTTCAAAACTATTTTGCATCTGATCTGTTTTGCGCTGGTAATTTTTGCAATACTTACAGCATGCAATTGATTTAACATATGCTATTTCATTGAATTTCTAATTGTTCTGAAAATTATATAGTTTCTTTATATTATAGGACATTATACATTAATGACAGTGCAGTGATGAATAACATTCATATGAAAATATATGAAGGAAAATTTCAGTTCATAATGAAATGTTTGTTCAGGTACGACAACATGACAAACAAGTACTATGCCTTAAGAGTTATGAGTCATGTCCATCAAGGAGCATGCAGGCGTGAGTGGGAGGAGTTTGTTGCTCGTTCATCAGCCGATCAGAGTCTCGAAGTTGGTGCAATTCTAATGGCTCGTTGGTTCCAACCACATGCAGACATTAGCATAAAACAGGTACCAATTAAAAGTATATTAATTAATATGTGTCTGTTCATTTTCTTTACCATTTATTTGCTTAATTGTTTATGAATTAGGAGTTAAACCTGATAAATTAGAGCTGAAAACTATATTTTATGTTTGTTTACTCTTGGTTTGGTATTGAAAGCTTTCTCTATAACGAGAGATTCTTTATAAAGTGGCTATAAGCATATTGGTATCCTTAGCTTTGAGTCATGAATATATGTTCCTTTAAATAGTGAACAGGCTTAGAGAAACTTTGCTAATTTTATGATAATTTAGAAATATTCCACAGTATGTAAAGATACTATTTTAAAATTGATATTGATGTAGGATTTCTTTAAAGAGATACATCAAAGCATATACATCAACTTTCCCCTTCAATGTAGATGACCAGTGTGATTGATGACATAGCTGAGCAGTGTCGTGACCAGCTGCGGATAAACCACCCTGACCATCCTGCTCTCTGTGTGCCCTTAACATCCCCTGGAGAGGTCCTAACAGAATCACGCTGGTCCCACGAGAAGACAATGCAGCTGTTTAAGTGCATTAATCACATACTTTACTATAAGGTAAGTTTTTTAAAAATGATGAAATTCTGATGCCAGATGTCTTCACCCTTTCTAAGTTGAGCATTAATTCATTATTTCAGAGTCTTTGCCATTGTGATGCCACACTCTTGTAGGATCACACTACTAACTTATTCTATCTTACAGTTCTTCTGTCTTATAACAGGTTAGATATTGTCTATATTGAAAATTAATACAGATATTCAATTTTGGTATCTTTTAATTTATCATCTTGCAGATGAAAATGACTGGTAACAGTGAAGATTATTATAATCTCAAGAATTCATTAATAAATGAAGTACTCACATCCAAGAAAGGAATACCAATCTCACTAAGCATAATATATATGGCTGTGTGCCACCGCCTTGGTATACTGCTTGAACCCGTAAACTACCCATCACACTTTGTCGTGAAATGGAAGATACCCAGGTAGGCCATTTGGTTTCTGATAGCCAGGTCTTGTATTATGTACCTTTTTTGATTTGATAAAATTTTGTCTTGAATTGATTACCAGTACAAAGAGGAAAACTTGCATGTTATGTTTCCCAAACTCAACTTCTACTCATTTTCAATCATGTATCTGATATCCAGATGACAGGAGATCTTCTGTAGTTATTTAATGCCTATAGTACACATGCTCAGGGTCACACTTGCCAGAGATTATTGTTTTATTAAACATTTGTGATGGTGGTGCTTTTTCTGATACTTTACTGGTTATTCATAAGACTCCTTTGATCAGAGAAGAGAATGAATGATAGATATATAAGTAATTTTTTTTTCACATTTTTATTTAGTAAGGAATATTAAAGCTTTGGAATTATGTCTTTATGTAAGAACTGTGCCTGGAAAGTTTTCTTGACATTTTTCTCCAATTTCACTTTGCAAGTCTTTGTAACTCTTTTCTTGTGATTTATTTGTCAAAGGAAGCTTCCATGCCAGCAAACACATAACCTTCTTGACATTTCAAAACGTATTGCATTTTTTAGAAAAAATTCTGGTATCTCCTTATTTGATGTGTTGTAAATTTATTATAGGATTAGTATTCTCTCTTGTAATTTTCAGTGTAGATGATTATGAATACGTAGATGCATTCAACAAAGGCAGGCGGCTAACAGGGCGAGAGTTGTTAAAGGAACTCCCTCTTGGAGCTGGCTTCGATCAAGTACTTCTTACAACCTGTGATGCAATGTCAGTCTTCCAGCGCATGATCAGGAACATCATGAATGTGGCGCAGATGCAGGCTCATGTCTCCGACCACATGGAGTTATTCTGTTCGGCCACAGAACTTATGAGCCTCCTAACTCCCAATGACCGTAGCATTCAAGAACTGTTGCTAAGGTAAGATAAATGGCTTTTGAATATTTTTTTATAATTGATGTGTTCTGAGTCTCAAGGTGACCCACTCACCTTTTTCTTTCCAACAGAATATACTACACACTAGAAATACACTATGACCGCATTGTGGCAGGATGTCATCGCTTGCTGACACAGGGACCCTCAACAATAATAGAGGAGATGCTTGCAGACTGCGAGCGCATACTGGAAAGCCAGAGGGATGTACCAAGACCCATTAGCCCTAATCCGAGATACAGAGAGGTTGCCTATGCCATTGGTATGGTTATGCAGCACAAGCGTTACCACTACACATGTGTGATATTTGGCTGGGATAAGGTATGTTGTCGCTTATTAGGTTCATTGTTGATTACAATAAGAAAGGAGAAGGTTAGAAGCAGGAGAGGAAGGCAGGACAGGAACTTGTAAAAAAGAAATATATAAAAGGAGAGAGAGATAAGAATGAAGAGCAAAGATAAAAAGGGAAGATAAGAGTCTAGCAAGAAAGAAAAAATGAATGAATGAAGGAATGACAAAACAAAGAATAGAATAAACTTGGTAGGGATGAGTACTATATATATTTGAGAGGAGGTATGCACTGTAATAGGGATACATTCTACAAAGAATTTCAAGTTTTACATTTGTCATCAAGCAAAATTATCCAAGAAAATTTACTCTCAAGCATATATTAAAATGGTTGTATTTATACTTAAGCGGATATATGTACGTGTGTCTAATTCAAATAGAGCATAATAATGTGAATCTTTTAATCTCTTATAGTAAGTTAGAGGTAATACTTTCTTCACATTGAATATGCAGCAGTTATATGATAATAGATATTTAATGAATCTTCCAGGAATGCCGGATGCCATCTGACTGGGTGCAACGAATGGGTGTTCATAATCTCCTGTACAAGACAAAACAGCCATTTTACAATGTTTTGGTGTATGATGGCTCACACAGGTGAAGATATTAATGTCTTTTGTTTTTTTGTTTTGTTTTTTGTATGTGTGTGTGGGTATGTAGTGTGTGTGCACATGTGTGTGGGTACATATTTGTTTGTTTGTTTTAGTTTCATATGAATGGTTAAAATGTGACTTTTGATTACATTTCAGATATGCTGCACAAGAGAATTTGGAAATTGCAACAGACCCCAGACCGATAACGCACTCAGATGTTGGCAAATATTTCAAGAAATTTAATGGAACGCACTACATACCCAACACGGAACTTGAGCAAGAATATCCAGAAGATGAGCCTGTGAGAAATGAACTGCTTCGAACTCGGGGATGGTTATAGCATTATAATAACATTTTACTTCAGAGCATTTGCTGGGATTAAAATCATTTTTTATTAGAACACAGATAGGTCTGTATACAATTTATCCCTCAGTCCAAAGAAATTATTAATGTATATCTCTTTTCACAAAAGCCCAGATATTTAGGACCTATTATTAGCATTTAAAGTGTCTTCTGAACACTGCCACCATTATGAAAAAAAAAGAAGTCCTCTTCACTGTATCAGATTGAGAGCATATTCTTCTTATGTTGTTTTCTTGAAGTTTTCCTTTAACTTGCCCAGAGGACTTAACCCAATGATGACGGTGTGTCACACCCGGGTAACACAGCAAAGTGCCTGATGACGGGGCGACACACAAGTGTGACGTCCACGAGGCAATATTACATAGGCCTGGCGTAGGGGGTTGCCAGTTCTAGCCAGGCCTGTCGGGATTGGGTTAAGAAAGCAACATGCAACCTCATTTTTTCCCCCTCTCACGTGTAATGTTAAGTCAGATAATATATACTACTGTAACTCAGGAAAATTCATTAGCAATCACTGTTAATGCAATAGTTACAGAGAATGTAGGAAAGACAGCTTGCAAATCCGCATCTGTGAGTGAGTGAGTGAGTATGTATGTGTGGGTGGATGCATGTGTGGGTGAATTATTATTATTATTATTATTATTTTTTTTTTTTATGATATTTACAAAAGACATAAAACCAACGGAGATTAAATAAGATCTCAGTTTATAGCACCTTCAGTTTCCTTTGCTGACAAATACTGTAATACATATATGAAAGTAAGATAAAGTTCCAGGAATTGTATTTAATATTCTCAGCATCTTATGGATAAGTAAATAGTTTTCTTTCTGCTTTGTGAATATAGATTGTTTGCATTTTTGATATGTGGTTTGTTAAAAGCGTTCTAGCTTTTTTATGTTATTCACACAATAAAAATGATAATAATAATGCTAATAATAATAGTAATTGTAATGATAACATGTAAACTATTTATTGGCTTTACTATGTATTAAATTAGGTAAGAGATTGGAATAATAGAGTTATTCTGTTTAATTATTAATGGTTTGAATCAATTGATTTAAACCAGAAGAATTTTGTATATAGGGTACAGCCAAATAATAAAGAATAAAAGTTGTAATAGAATTAACAGTTCTTGTTAACCAAGTCAAATGAAGAGATATTATTTAGTTTTCATGTTAGAAGTCATATATTTAAGTTCAAATTGAATAGAGTATTTTGAGTTAAGTAGAACTGTCAAGGGCAGTGAACTGTAATTAAATAAATTATTGTTGGTTAAATGATATTGTCAGTTATTTTATTTTCCAATTCACATGGGTCTACATTTTCTTTTTAACATTATGAAATATGTTTATGGCAATGTGCTTTTAAGAGAGAGATCATAGATTTAAAAAAAAAAAATCTAGAAAATATACAGCAAAAGAAAGTAAGGTTTCATGGCTACAGACATCATTTAACTTTTTAATGTTGTGTGATATTACAACTTCTGTGATCATTTATCTGTCAAGTACTTCATCTACTGGATTCAGCGTTTACTGGATTGGGCACACCTCTTTTTCCAGTCTCTTCTGTTCAATTACAGCCTTGTCTTAAACCTGTCTTCACTTAAAATTCCTCTGTGAAACCACACAACAACAGGAATGTTCATATAGTGATTTTAGAACAGCTATGTGGTAAGAAGTTAGTCCATACCATTAGCAATCATCCACAAAAATACACAACCGATACTGTCAAATGTTTTCTCAAATCAATAAAGTTGAGATACACTCCTTGTTGGTACTCAATTATTCTCTACATTATCACTGCAAGATAAAAATTGATCTGTGTAAGACCTTCCAAGTCAAAAACTAGCTTGTTCTTCCCTTATTTTGTTGTCAACTGCTTACTTCAAATGCATCAAAAGCATAAACACAAAATCCTTCCCAGAATCGAAAGTAAAGTCCCTCCTTTCCAGTTGTAAAGATCAGTCAAATCTTTCTTTGTTAACTTAACGATCATACTGTTTCGCCGATGTACTGGTACTTCCTTTGAATTCAAGAAAGTACTGTGGATGTGTTAAAACTAGTGAGCTACTTCGTCTCCAATTTTTTTTCACTTGGTTTTCAACGTAGAGGATGGGTGCTGCTTTTCATTATAAACAATATATATGGATAAAAACATAGATAAAGCAAGAATGTATATAAACAAAATAAAACACATGCATTAGTAAATTAAGAAAATATAACTTAAAAACTAAAAAAATAATCATACAGGATGAAGAAAGGCAAAAACGCTACTGATTAGTATACAATACTGTCAAATAGGGGTACAAGGGTATTGGGTAATAGTGAAACCTGACTAGGTCACGATGAAAAAATGTGTGAAGAACACTATTATCTAAGGCTCTTTCCTGAAATTTGGCTCAGGTTAACATGTGCAATTTTTTAAACACAGAGAGTATCAAATTCAATGACACGTTAGCTTCGAGAAAGCTGAATCTCCACTTGAACTGGACACTCAATAGGGCCGGTCATGCTTAATTCAGCACTGTGCTCACCCTTTGCAATGTTTGAGCACAGAGAAAATAGTATTTATAACA
>NW_028234411.1:34897533-34900033 GCF_977035675.1 Penaeus japonicus
TAATCAAGGTGATGATATCTGATGTTGTGATATAAGAAGATCTTGGCATCATGGTCTGTAATCCGTAGAAACAACTAATGAAGATATAAATAGAGCAGTATAAAATGTGGTATAAAAAAACAAAACATAAGCACAAAGTAACAGACAATAATCATTACAGGTCCGGGAAGCAGAAACATCAAATTCTTTGGTGTTGGTGCCCCAGCTGTCTTTCCCAGACAGCATAGAGAAGTCGGGGGAGCGAAAGATTCAGAATAGTCAAGTAAGTAAATAATTTTTTTTTAGATTATATTTAATGTCTTGTATATGTATTTATATTATATTTCTTGTATTCCCCTTGTTAGCTTATGTTTTCCTTTATAATTTAGAGAAATTATGAATGTCTGTAAGAGAGCAAGAGAGATAATTGCAGGTTATAAGTTATTTTGTTTGGTTGTTTGTTTTTGGAAGGAGTAAATTATTAAGGTACTTTCCTGATATGTATGTTCTCTTTTTCCCAACCATTCCTGTTTATATTACAATATAGATAGTTATTTATAGAACCTGTTCTTAAAATACTAATTACACATATGTACACATTAGCTATTTCTTGTATAAAACTATTGGCATTCCATTAAATAAGGGATAAATGGACTATCAAATTCCAGGTTTGTGGTATCCACTACACCTATCTGGAATTGAGACCATGCAAACCCCGTCTCCGGAAGCTTCAAGTGTTATTGGCAGAGAGGCCATACTCTGGACCAGACACACAGGAAGAGGAAGGGGATGGTCAGAAGTATGTTCTTACCTATATTTTGTATATATTACATGTATCAAAGGATTTGTTTGTGTTTTAGTAAATTTAATCTTGTTATAGAATAATTATCTTGATTTTTTTTTTTTTAAGCAAGATTTTGGTGCAGAATTTGTTTTAAATGTGTTTTTCCATACCTTGAAAAATAGTAAGAATTGGTCAAATGGAACCTAAGTCTCATAACATGCAAGAAATGTAAGGTCTTGGCTTGGTGTTTTATTATTATTATGACATTTATTTTTCATTATGGGCCTAACCAACAGCAAGAGAATTTTGCATACTTAAAGATGCAAGGCCAAAGAAGAAAGTGAAAAAGAATAACTTATGGAAAGTCAGTGCTCTTTAAGTAGAGTGAAGCCACACAACTCAACAATTCTTGTGAACATGAACCATGATAATACCGGTAAAACGGTAAGAAATGCAACTTTCCAGTAAACATCTAGAGGTTTGAGAGCATAAGTAAGTGTTGGAGAACTGCTCAGAGCAAAGACAGGGAAGAAACAGTACCTTCTTAGTATTTCAGTGAAGTGTCATTACGTATAACATGCTGGTCTTTATTGCAGATACTGTTGGAATGACCTCCTTGACCGCATCCAGTGCAGTGAAGAAGAGCTGGATAAGGCACTCTTAGATATTGAGGCCTATCATTTATATGGTAAGCTTTTCTTCTATTGATTTTATAATCATTCTTTGTAACAATTTCCCTTCTTTCCACAAGGTAAAGTAGATGGATTCATACGTTTTTGAATCATGAGTTTTCAAAAATCATTTGAAACAGATAACTTCTTATTGTATATTTCCCTTCTTTTTCAGGATTTTGGCAAGTTCTGGAGTTTGACTATCGATTCAAAGTTGTGTCTCATATTTTGAATTTGATCGAAGAGAAGTCCTTACCCCTAGATGGAATCCCTCGCATTTCGACTGTTAAAGCACTAAGTGAGCTTGAACCTCGTCCTGTAATTACACAGTGTTTTGATTACTACTTGAAGCCCACTGGTGTTGACACAGATGATGGTAAGATGCATGATTTAATATTGTCATGTGTTTATGTTATATCTTTCATTGTCAGTGATATAGATATCATATGATTAGTAATTCTGTTTTTATTATGATTATTTTTATATTGGAAGCCCTTGTTGAGACTATTACACTGAGAGCATTTTTTGTATTATTTACAACATGCATTTCTGTTTATTTTCTTCTAACTGTAAGCTATAAAAGGGTGATTTGATAGTATAGTATTTCTTTAGTCTAATTGTCTTTGAAGTGTAGATAATTTTTGCTGTAGTAAGAATTTTACCTTTTTTTTCAGTAAAAAGATGTTTTGAGATTTTCACAAGTTTTAAAATGCATTACATTTTCCTAAATTGTGATGATGAAATGAATCTCTAGATAACATTACATTTTTGTGACTACTTCATGTATTTGTACCCTGTGCATTGGTGACTCATATAATATTAGTGGTAATGATAATAATAGAGTTAGTAATAATGGTAATATATTTCCTATAAGTGATTTATATTAAACTGACAATATGCACTCTGTTTAATTGTATTGTTTCTTGCAGGAGATTCACTTTATACTTTGATTGATGACAAAATTTGCCGTATCTGTGCAGAGGTCCTTTTGAAACCTGCTGGAAAGTTCAACTTAAATGAATTCCTTAGTATTTGGCAACAGAGTGTTCCAGAAGGTATGTTTGAA
>NW_028234411.1:34907533-34910033 GCF_977035675.1 Penaeus japonicus
TCTCATTTACTTTTTTCCCTCCCTCTTTCCCTCTCACTTTTTTTTCTTCCTGTTTCCTTTTTTCCCTCCCTCTTTCCCTCTCCCTTTTCTTTTTTTTCCTCTATCTTTCCTTTTTTTTTGCTTCTTCTTCCCCTTTCCTTTTTTCCCTCCCTCTTTCCCTTTTCTTTTTTCCTTCCCTCTTTCCGTTTTTCCCTCCTTTCCCTTTCCCTTTTTTTTCTCCCACTTTCCTTTTTCCCTCCTTCTTTCCCTCTCACGTTTCTTTTTTTCTTCCCTCTTTTCCTCTCCCTTTTCTATTTTCCCTCCCTCTCTCCTTTTTTTCCCTCCCTCTTCCCGTTTTCTCTTCCTCTTTCCTTCTCCCTTTTCTTTTTTCCTTCCCTCTCTCCGTTTTTCTCTCCCTCTTTCCCTTTCCCTTTTTTTTTCCCTCCCTCTTCCCCTTTCTCTTTTTTCCTTCCCTCTTTCCCTTTCCCTTTTTTCCCTTGGGGGGGGGGGGGGGGGGTGGTGGGGGGGGGGGGGGGGGCTGCCGGGGGTGGGGGGGGTGGTGTGGGTGGGGGGGGGGGGGGGGGGGGGGGGGGGGGGGGGGGGGGGGGGGGGGGGGGGGGGGGGGCGGTGTTGGGGGGGGGGGGGGGGGGGGGTGGGTGGGGGGTGGGGGGGGGGGGGGTGGGGGGGGGGGGGGGGGGGGGGGGGGGGGGGGGGGGGGGGGGGGGGGGTGGGGGGGGGGGGGGGGGGGGGGGGGGGGGGGGGGGGGGGGGGGGGGGGGGGGGGGGGGGGGGGGGGTGGGGGGGGGGGGGGGGGGGGGGGGGGGGGGGGGGGGGGGGGGGGGTCTTGGCCCCCCTGTTTTTCCCTCCTCTCTGCTTTCCCCTTTCCCTTTTTTTCCCCCTCCCTCTTTTCCTTTTCCCTTACTTTCCGCTCCCTCTTTCCTCTTTCCCTTATTTTTTTTCCCCCTCCCTCTTTTCTTTTCCCTTTTTTCCCCTCCCTCTTTCCCTTTCCCTTTTTTTTTCCCTCCCTCTTTCCCTTTCCCTTTTTTCCTTCCCTCTTTCCCTTTCCCCTTTTTTTCCCATCCCTCTTTCTCCCCCTTTCCCTTTTCCCTCCCTCTTATAATTTTTTTCCCCCTCCCTCTTTTCTTTTCCGCTTTTTTCTTTTCCCCCTCTCCTCTTTCTCCTTTCCCTTTTTTTTTCCCTCCCTCTTCCCCTTTCTCTTTTTTCCCTCCCTCTTTCCCTTTCCCTTTTTTCCCTCCCTCTTTCCCTTTCCCTTTTTTCCCTCCCTCTTTCCCTTTCCCTTTTTTCCCTCCCTCTTTCCCTTTCCCTTTTTTCCCTCCCTCTTTCCCTTTCCCTTTTTTTCCCTCCCTCTTTCCCTTTCCCTTTTTTCCCTCCCTCTTTCCCTTTCCTTTTTTTCCCTCCCTCTTTCCCTTTCCCTTTTTTCAGCTCCCTCTTTCATGAAATATCTCCTTCACGCACCCTATCTCATCTTCCCCTTATTGTTTCCCTGCCTCCTTCGTTCCTTATCAATTTCCATCCCCTTCTTCAATCCTCCAATTCCTCATTCAATTTTTCTTTCACTCAAGGCTCGAATACGCAGTTGAAAAGGCTATTCAAATATATATATTAGAGGAAACTATTACTTGATATGCGTTGGAGAATTTAAGATTACGAGCTTCAGTTTTATCGCTTGAATAAATTACACTTCCTCCCTATCTATCAATAAATTTGAAACTTCTTACATTTTCTTGACTTATATATCTATATATATATATATATTTAAGAAAATAACGAATATATAGTTTATCTGAATCTTGAGGGAAAGAGGTGATGGAAAAATTACAAACTTTATGGTGAGATATGGTCGGTTATCAACATTTTTCATATTCTGTAGTGGTGAAAAAACAACTCTTTCAGCATGAAAAGCTTTTCCTCCTGAAGTTTGGCTGTTCTTGTTGATGTAAATTCTCTTATTTCAGGAGAAAAGGATGCGTAAAAGTTCAAAGTTTTCGACATTTTCCTTTATCAGCTTTTGTTTTCGCTTCCCGTTAGTCCTCGTTGGCATCTCAATCCCTCGTTCTAGGTATCGGCCGATGGACTGTGACGTCATTGCGTTGGTGACGTGGATGCGAAGGTTAACGCTGGTTTTATTTATTTATTTTTTTCTTCTCTCTGTCTGTATGTTTATTTTTTCTTTCCATGTGTATTTTTTCCTCCTCGTTTGTCTTTTTGTCTCTTTCTCTCTGTCTGTCTGTCGCTCTATTTGTCTACTATCTCTACCCCCCCCCCCCCTCTCTACCTACCTAACTATCTATCTATTTCTATCAATCAATTTATCTATCTAGACACACACACTATTCACACACTTTTAACTTGACTAAACTAGCGTCAATTCTCTTTTCTTTCCATTTCATGATTATATAAAAAATGAAGCCTCATTCGCGAACAGATTTCTTCCCCAACACCACGCCCCCTGGAACTGAATCCGTTGCAGACACATAAATTCACCAAGATTGGAAACACAC
>NW_028234411.1:34940033-34945033 GCF_977035675.1 Penaeus japonicus
GGGGGATACTAAAGGAGAGCCACAACGAACGTTCTTACTGCATGTATGTGTCACGCCGGCCCTAACTCAGACCCATAATCACCGGTTTGTCGATAATGAAACACGATATATGTTTGTTCAGTGAGGCAGTCATGACGAGCGAGGATGGGGAAAACGAGGGTTGTGGACCGAATGTTAAAGAGGAGGAGGAGGAGGAGGAAAAGGTGGAAGAGGAGGGGAAAGAATAGGAAGAGGAGAAGGAAGAAGACGAAGAGAAAGAGGAGAATTAGGAGTAGGACGTTGAGGATGTAAGGAGAATAAAAGAGCAAAAGACGGAGAAGGAAAGAAGAAGGAAGAGGAGGAGGGTGAGAGGGAGGAGAAGGAAAAAGCGAAAGAAGTAGAGAGAAGGTTGAGAATAAAGAGCAAAAGAAATAATAGGAGGATACTGATGATAATGTAAATAATGTTGATAATAGCAACAACATCAACAACAATTACGGCAATGATAATAATATAAATAATGGTAATCATAACAGTAGTGATAATAACAATAAAGATAATGATAACAATATAGGGTGATGATGATAATAACATTAACAATGATGATAATAACACACACGCAGACACACGCAAACACTCACATATAAAATTCATGGTGCTGAAATATCTACGGGTCACCGCTGCGTGTTTCACTATCATCGTCTACTCGTTCTTTTTATAGAAATATATATGTAGCAGTATCTGTCTGTCTGTCTTTCTGCCTCCCTACTTATCTGTCTGCCAGTCTCTTTGTCTGTTTATCTCTCTCTCTCTCTCTCTCTCTCTCTCTCTCTCTCTCTCTATCCATTTATTTATCTATCTATCTACCTATCTATCTGTCTGTCTGTATATCTATCTATCTATCTACATATCCAACTATCTATCTATCTATCCATTTAGAGAGACAGACAGACAAACAGACAGAAATGGAGAGAGAATGAGAGAGAGAAAAAAGAGGAAGAACAAGGCAAAGAAGAAGAAGAAAAATGAAGCAAGAAGAAGGAGAAGAAAACAAGAAACCCAACCCACAGAATAAGATAAAGAAGAGGGGCGATGCAAGACAAGATAATGAAGATCTAAGGAGGGCCTCGGAAGCGCCACAACTATGATTGATAGGACACGAGTACATGAAACGCCCTAAGGTGGGCTGAGGGGGAGGTTGCAGGGGTGGGGTGGGTTGGAGTGAGGGGGTTGGGGGATGGGGTGGGTTTGAGTGAGAGGGTTGGGGGATGGGGTGGGTTGGAGTGAGGGGGTTGGGGGTATTGGATGGATGTAGGGTAGAGTGGTGAGAGGTGAGGGAAAGGTTGGAGGGGTGGGGGTAGGGTGGGGTGAGGGGGATTGGGGGGATGAATGTAGGGGAGAGCGGTGAGGGGTAAGGGAGAAATGAGGCAAGGGGATGGCACACCAGTGCTGCTTGATGAGAAGGCCAGAGGGGGAGAGAGGGGCGTAGGAGAAGTGGGGGGGTAGGGGTAGGGCAGGAAGGCAAGGGAAGGAGGAGAAGGTGGAGGAGAGGAGGGGAGAGGTAGACAGAAAGAAAAAAGGGAGTGAGGGGATAGAAGAAGAAAGAGGAACGAGGTGAAACGATAAGGAAGGAGAAAAAGGGAAAGGAAGGATGTCAAAGCGAAGAAAAGAAGTAAAAGGATAAAGTAGAAAAGAATGAACCAGAGAGGGGAGAAGAGAAAACGAGAAAATATCTATCGAATACATAGACAGGATGTATACAGTAGGGAAGAGAAGAGTGAGAGGAGAGGGAGAGAGGAAGCTTAGAGGAGGAAGAAGCAAAGGAAGAGAGGAGTGAGAGGAGAGGGAGAAAGGAAATAGAGGGGAAAGAGAGACAAGGGAAGAGAGGAGTGAGAGGAGAGGGAGAGAGGAGGCAGAGAGGAGGGAGAGGCAAAAGAAGGGAGGAGTGAGAGGAGAGGGAGAGAGCAGGCAGAGGGGAGAGAGAGGTGGGAAGAAAGAGTAGGAAGAAGCAATGGAAGAAGCAAGGGGAGAGGCAAGGGAAGAGGGGAGGGAAGAGGCAGGGGAAGAGGCAGGGGAAGAGGGGAGGGAAGTGGCAGGGAAAGAGGGGAGGGAAGAGGGGAGGGAAGAGGGGAAGGAGAAAGGAAGAAAAACAGTATAGTAAAAGAGACTTTCGACAAAACGTTAACTTATAAATCTCTCGCACACGAAGTCCTCAGGTATCCGGTAGGAGGGATCCTTGAATACAAATTGGTTCCTGGGAATCGCCATTTGCTTCGCTTTGGCCTCGTCTGTCTCTCCCTCCCTCTCTCCCTTCCTCCCTCCCCTCCCTCCCCTCCTTCCTTCCTCTCTCACTCCTTCCCTCTCTCCCTTCCTCCCTCTCTCTCTCCCTCCCTCCCTCTCTTCCTTCCTTCCTCTCTCACTCCTTCCCTCTCTCCCCTCTGCCTCCTCTCTCCCTTCCTTCCTCTCTCACTTCATCCTTCCCTTTCTCTCTCCCTCCCTTCCTCCCTCTTTCCCTCCCTCCCTTCCTTCCTATCTCTCTTACTCCTTCCCTCTCTCCCCTCTGCCTCCTCTCTCACTCCTTCCCTCTCTCCCCTCTGCCTCCTCTCTCACTCCTTCCCTCTCTCCCCTCTGCCTCCTCTGTCCCTTCCTTCTTCTCTCACTTCATCCTTCCCTTTCTCTCTCCGTTCCTTCCTCCTTCACTCCCTCCCTCCCTCCCTCCGGTTCTTCCTCCCTCCCGAGGACGAGGAGGAGAAATAGGAGGAGTAGGAGGAGGAAGAAGATGAGGAGAAGAATGAGGAGGATGAGGGGAGGGAGGATGAGGCAAATGATGATGAGGATGAGGGGGAAAGGAGGAGTAGGAGAGGAAGAAGAAAATGCGTCTGAAGATGAGAAAAGAAGGAGGAAGTTGGAGACGAAGAAGGAAGATGACGAAAGATACTCAAAGAGAGGGAGAAGGAGAGTAGATTAAGAGAGAGGAAAGCGAAAAAAAGAGAGGTGGTGGTGGGGGGGGGGGGGTAAGGAGGAATATTTTGAGAGAGGAAGTAGAGAAGAAAAAAAGAACGTGTCTGATCAAGAGGGGAGACGGATGATGATGGAAAGGCGGGAGGAGAGAGAAAGAGGAATATTTAGAGAGAGGGAGAAGAAGAAGAAGAAGAGGGAGAAAAAAAATATCTAATCAAGAGAGAGAGAGATAGAATTAAGAGGAAGAAGAAGAAGAAGTCTAGGAAGAAGGAGTAAATCTGAAACAAATGAATATCTAGAGAAATTAAAAGAAGAAGCAAACAACAACAGAAAAAAAAACTTTTCTGATTAAGAGAGAGGGAGGATGAAGATGGACCTAGCGAGCGTGGCGGAGGAAATCATCAAAATCAAGCCACTGGATTTTACCCTCACATTCCAAAATTTATGTCCCGCATGTCAAAAAACAAGTCAGGTAGGACTTTTTTTTTCTCCCTGCAGGCTCCGCAACCGCGACCTTTTTCCCCCCTTTTTTTTATTTTTTTTCTCTATATTTTTTTTTCTCTTAAGTTCCCCCTTACTAATCTTGTGGTCAGTTCTCCTTTTCTTTTCTTTTTCTTGTTTGTCGTTGTTGTGTCATGTGTGTGTGTGTATGTATACGTGTGTGCATATGTGTGTGTGTGTGTACGCTTTGTACGCATTGCAGTGTACGCATCTCTCCATGTGCACCTATGTGTGTCACAGCCTTTATTTCAAGGGGTCTATTCACAGCAAAATATTCAAGTCCATATATACATCGAGAAGAAAGGGACATATACGTCAAACCTCGCGGAGCAAACAGAGAAAATAACACAACAAATTCACTTTCATTTAAACGCAAAACAAGTCACGAAATATATACATTTTGGTCACTCATTAAAAAAAGAAAACTTTGTGCAGCCAATTACCGAATCACAATACATTCACATGAATACATTCATGAGTAATTTGAGTCTCTCCTCTTTCCATTTTTATCCCATTTGTATTTGGCGTTTTATTGTTTTATTTGGCAATGCGCAGAGCTGTTGTGTTCAAATTGACGTCAGCTCTTCTTCGGTAAAAGCTAAATTATACTGACGGTAACATTTGTCTATTTCTCTCTCTCTATTCTCTCTTTCCCTTTATGTGTATCTATCCATATATCTATCTTTATATATATACATATACACTGCTCTCTCTCTCTCTCACTTTATATATATATATATTATATAATATATATATATATATATATATATATATAATATATATATATACATATATATATATATATTTACTGTATATATATATATATATATATATATATATATACATATATATATATATATAGATAGATGGATAGATAGATAGATAGATACATAGATAGATACATACATACGCACACACACACACACACACACACACACACACACAAATTTATATATAGATGTATAGATGTATAAAAAAAACATGCACATACCAAAGCTAAACAAATGAGAATGCGGACATAAACCAAAGATTTCGACAAATTATGCACAAATGATATTCTCATAGACGCTTCCTATACCAATCCCTGCAGAACGAGATCATAGGCTCAGCTCGACCCTGCCGCACGAAAGCCAAATAAAAACAAAGACTTTCTCTAGTACCCAGATTCCTTATCGTCACGTTGACTCACCTCTACTTACGTGTACGACCTTTGTTCATAAATCTTTCACGACCTCTGTTCTACGTGCGCTTCCGTTATATGCAAATGCCCTTTGCAATAAGACGACTATATGCAAATATTACGACCTCTATACACAAATGCGTCTTTTGTTTGCAAGTAATGCAAGCTTTGTCTGCTTGTATGGTCCTTATTTGCATACTTGACCTCTCTTCGCAGATCAAATAAAAGGAGCTTTCGACCCACACGCCCGGCCGCCGAACGAGAGAGAGAGAGAGAGGGAAAGAGAGTGAGAGAGAGAGAGAGAGAGAGAGAGAGAGAGAGAGAGAGAGAGAGAGAGAGAGAGAGAGAGAGAGAGAGAGAGAGAGAGAGAGAGAGAGAG
>NW_028234411.1:34950033-34960033 GCF_977035675.1 Penaeus japonicus
TCAATCTCTTTCGCTCACTTACTCATTCTCTCTCTCTCTCTCTCTCTCTCTCTCTCTCTCTCTCTCTCTCTCTCACTCTTTGTCTTTCTTCATCTCTCTCTTGCAGTAAAAATCTCTCTCAATCTCTTTCGCTCACTTACTCATTCTCTCTCTCTCTCTCTCTCTCTCTCTCTTTCTCTCTCTCTCTCTCACTCTTTGTCTTTCTTCATCTCTCTCTTGCAGTAAAAATCTCTCTCAATCTCTTTCTCTCACTTACTCATTCTCTCTCTCTCTCTCTCTCTTTCTTTTTCCCTCTCCCTCTCTCTCTGTAACCTTGCAATGATCATTTGTATCAATATGTTATGTCTACTGTAATTGTTATTACGAATATTATTTGCACATGTATGCTTTTGCTACTGTATTCTATATAATGCAATCATCAATCTAATTTGCATCTTTCATGTCATTCTAGTTGTTCCATATATATTCTACCATATACGCATATGTATATACATATATGTACGCTCGTTGCTTCACCTATCTGTTTGCCCCTCTCTTATTGTCACGTCAGACATACGTATTGTTTTGTCTTTCCCTTCGTAAGAGCTATGTATTGATGCAACACTTCCCCCATCACATTCCAAATGTCACATGTCACAAGAAACACGTGATTCACAAATATTAATACTCAGACAAATCATACATGGTGGTAGAGAGTCTCCTCACGGGGAATGGAGAAACGACACCTCGCTCTTCGGAGGAGGAGCAGCCCTTCAACATACGTCTGTTCAAGCTTAAGCAATAAAACCAAGAAAGCCGTTTCGGAAATGTTCTTCACACCCTATGTCACACTACCAATATTCATGCAGAGGTTAAAACAGACCTTATCACACTCTCTCTTTTTCTTATTTTCTCTCAGTCACTTACTCACTGACTTATTCTTTTTTTTTTCTCTCTCTCTCTCTCTCTCTCTCTCTCTCTCTCTCTCTCTCTCTCTCTCTCTCATTCTCCCTCTCTCTCTCTTTTTCTTATTCTATCTCAATCAGTCAGACACTCACTAACCCTCTCTCTCTCTCTCTCTCTCTCTCTCTCTCTCTCTCTCTCTCTCTCTCTCTCTCTCTCTCTCTCTCTCTCTCTCTCTCTCTCTCTCTCCTCCCCCCCTCTCTCTCTCTCTCTCTAACGACGATCTTCAACCCACCAGACCGATCCGAGACTTAACCCGATTGATGCAGTCTATTCTTGCATCCTTGCATCCAACCCGATCCTCTCCGGCACCTCCCACCTACGGCTCGTAAAGAGGCAATATCCTCCATTCATAAATCTCCGACATCAAACCATTCAACCCAACGTAGCCCCGCCCACACAAGTCCGAGAGCCAATCAGCGACTCTCCCTTCCCCTCTTGAGAACTGCAGTTTAAATTGTTCAACCACGGGAGTGCTACGGTAAAGGTAACAGAAGGGTGCAAGTTGCAAAGTGCGCCGTCTTTTGTCAGAAGGGTGTCCGGGTGAGGTAAGTCAGTCAGCGCGTCTTCTGACTGATAGAGATTATCGGTGGACTGCTTCTAGCTCCTTGGAGGAACGTGTTTTAAACGTGTTTATAGCCTAGGGGAGTGTTTAGGATGGAATATATGTATTATGTATGTATTATGTATGTATCATGTATGTATCATGTATGTATTATGTATGTATTATGTATGTATTATGTATGCATAATGTATGCATTAGCTTGAATGCGTGTTCAATAAATAATTGTAAGGAATTATATGTCATGGTTACGATCCAATGACTATTTTCCCCCCATACAGATAAGAGAGTAGGCATCTAGAGAAGGCCATTTGTAGATATCTAGAAAAAAGAGAAAATAATCGATTGGTAGTAAAAGAAAATATACATTCAGATAAGGGATATATTAAGAGAAAGTGATAGATAGCTAGAACGAGGTTATATTAAATGTAAAAAAAAAAATAAAAAAAAAAAATAGGCATCCAGAAAAAAAGATATACTTGTCATCAAAAAAAGATATCATGATATATCAAAAAAAAAAAAAAAAAAAAAGAAGAGAGAAACACACGACACCCACAAATGATCTTGGTATTCTATAGAGAGGAGATCGCAGAATCACTTTCTTACTCCCCTTACCACCTACTCCCCTGCCCCCCACCCCCCACCCCACCCACCCCTCCCCTATTGAGGCTGAGGAGAGAGTGCCATCGATCTTGAGAGAAGTTATGAATTATTAACGACGCGGATGACAGAAATCTCGGATTCATTGGCATCTCGGCTACAAATTCTCCGGACTGTGAATGACGACGACGCAGCCACCAACTAAATTTCCGAGGGGGGGGGGGGCGGCGCTCCCCGGGATGTGCGTCGCGCTTGCGTCTTGAACTTCTTTCTTTCTCCACGCACACGCACACGAACGCACGCATACAGACTCCCCCCCCCCCACCCAACACACACAGAAGTACATCTTCCTTTGCCACCCATATTTTTATGCATGGGTGTATGTGTGTGCGTATATATATATATATATATATATATATATACATATATGTATACGTATATTATATATATATATATATATATATTTTTTTTTTTTTTTTTTATATATGTATATATATATATATATATATATATATATATATATATATATATATATATATTTATATATACATAAACAAAAATATATACATACACACACACACACACACACACAAACACACACACACACACACACACACACAAACACACACACTAGCCTACCACACTCTCCCCCGATGACGTAATAGTCAACTCAAGGACAGTCAAAACAATGACACGCGGGTTATGTTCTTGGGAGATGAACATGGATGGAATACAACTTCAGTTATATTGCTATGTTGTTATTTGTGTAGCTTGTACTGTTATTGTTATCCTCAGTGCATTTATCATCAATATCAATGATGATAACGATTGCATTCCCTCATCTCTACGTATTTATCCCTCATTCTCCTTCTCCCCTCATCTTTCCGTCCTTCTCTATCATTTCCCCTCATCTCTACGTGCTAGTCCTTTTCATTATCCTCCATTTTTCCCTCTCTTCTCCCTCATCTCTACGTCCTTCACCTTTTCATTTTCCTCCATCTTTTCCCCTCTTCTCTCCCTCATTCCTTATCCCTAATTCCCTCTCCCTTACGGCTTCCTCCACCACCGACGGCGCCTCTCTCCCAATTCCTTTGTGTTTATTATCCGTCTTTATTTTCTCTCCCAATCGCCCAGACAATCAGCATTTCTTTGAGGTTTGCTTGGAGTGTGTGTGCGGTAGTCTTTGTGTTTTTATTTGATTCGATTTTTCTCTCGTGCTTTCGGTTTCTATTTATGCATTAGTTTTGTATTCGTTTTTTTTCCCTGGCTGTGGTTCTATGTTTTTTTCTTATGTTCTGATTTCTCTCTCTCTCTCTCTCTCTCTCTCTCTCTCTCTCTCTCTCTCTCTCTCTCTCTCTCTCTCTCTCTCTCTCTCTCTCTCTCTCTCTCTCTCTCTCTCTCTCTCTCTCTCTCTCTCTCTCTCTCCCCCCCTCTCTCTCTCTCTCTCTCTCTCTCTCTCTCTCTTCTCTCTCTCTCTCTCTCTCTCTCTCTCTCTCTCTTTCTCATTCCCAAACACATTTGTTATTTTACCTTACTCTCTTCTCCCTATTCCATTCGCTATTGTAATTCTCGTGAAGGGAAAAAAGAGGGAGAGAGGGAGAGACGGAGAAATAGAGATAGGAAGAGAGGGAGAGAGGAGGAGACGGAGAATGAAGTCTGGGGTTATGGGGAAAGAGGGGGGGGAGGGTGCAAAGATGAAGGAAGAGAGGATGGAGTAGAAAAAGGAGGAGGAGGAGGAAGAGGAGAAGGAGGAAGAAGAGGAAGAGGAGGAGTAGGAGGAGGAGAGGAAGGAGGAGGAAAAGTAGAAGAAGGTGGAGAGGAAAGAGGAGGAAGAAAGAGAAGAAAAAAAGAAGAAGAAAAGAAGCCGAAGAAGAGGAGAGACTACGTGAGAAGGGGAGAAGGGGTGACGAGGAGAGGGGGTGACGGGGGAGAAATGAGAATAAGATAGAAGGGAAGTACAAGGCGTTGTAGAGAGGGGAGTGGGGAGAGGGAAGAGGGGAGAAGGAGAGGGAAGAGGGGAGAAGGAGAGGGAAGAGGGGAGAAGGAGAGGGAAGAGGGGAGAAGGAGAGGGAAGAGGGGAGAGGGGAGAGGGGAGAGTAAGGCTATAGAGGGGAAATGGGTGTCACTCTGGGTGGCCGTCATGTTGATTTTTAAACGAGTCGGAAATATTTATCTATAATAGAGGGGAGTCGATGTAAGGGAGGGGAGGAAAAGAAGAAGGAAGGAGAAGAGGGGGAGGAGGAGGAGGAGTTGGAGGAAGAAAAGGGAGAGGAGAAAAAGGAAGAAGGGGAGAAGGAAGAAGAACAAGAAAGAGAAGAAGAGGAGAAAGAAGAGGAAAGTGAAAAAGAAAAAGTAGAAGAGGAGGAGGAGAAATAGGAGTATGAAGAGGGGAGAGGGAGGAAGGTAGAGGAATAAACGGAGGAATTGGCAGTCGACTCAAGAAGAACATTAGACGAGAAAAAGAAGAAAAAGAAGGAAAAAGAAAGAAAAGAAGAAGACAGCCAGGAAAAAAAAGAGGGGAAAGGGGGGGGGGGAGAGGGGAAGAAAAAGAGGAAGACGGAAGATCGTGATGCTTCCTGCAATATCCTACGGCCAATTACCTAACCCTGGGCTATGATCCTTTTTTCCAGTCGGTCTTATCAAGGGCAGTCGTATGGGCTCTAGTTAGGAGGAAAATCAGGAGGAAGAAAAGGAGGAGGAGGAGGAGGAGGAGGAGGAGGAGGAGGAGGAGGAGGAGGAGGAGGAGGAGGAGGAGGAGGAGGGGGAGGAGGAGGAGGAGGAGGAGGAGGAGGAGGAGGAGGAGGAGGAGGAGGAGGAGGAGGAGGAGGAGGTGGAGGAGGAGGAGGTGGAGGAGGAGGAGGAGGAGAAGGAGGAGGAGGTGGTGATAGTGGTAGAGGTGCTGGTGGTGGTGGGAGGAGAAGGAGGAGGAGGAGGAGGTGGAGGTGGAGTAGAAGATATAGAAGAAAAAGAAAAGGAGGAGGAGGAGGAGGAGGTGGTGGTGGTGGAGGAAGAGGAGAAAGAAAAAGAGAAAGAAATGGGAGAGGAAGGGGAGAAAGGGGAAGAGGAGGTGGTGGGGGTGGAGGAGGAGGGCGAGAGGAGGAGATGGAGGAGTTGGAGGTGGAGGAGGTGGAAGAGGTGGAGGATTAGGATTGAGAAAGAGAAAGAGAAAGAGAGATAAAGAGAGAGAGAGCGAGAGCGAAAGCGAGAGAGAGTGAGAGTATGAGAGAGAAAGAGAAAGAGAGATTGTGGAAAAAATAAAAAAAGAAAGAAAAAATAAAATCCCACAATGCGACACCAGGGTGTTATCCGCCAATGATATATGACAGTTATGCTGTATATGTACCGATAACTTAATGGAGAGCGAAAGAAAGGAAAAAAGACAAACAAAAAAACACACAGATTCCTTTGAAATGTTCTTGTCATCTTTCCAAGACCGATGAACGTTCTTCCAATATCTGTCTCTGGCACATAGAACATTTCTAATACTGTAGCGACACCCAGTATTCCTTATTTGCATTTTACTGATAATATCACTTCCCTGATTTATTTTTTTCATACCAATCTCCGTTTTCTTTTCGTCCCGTTTTTTTCATTTCTCATTCTCTCTCACTGATTTACATAGAAAACTTATAAGGAGTGACTGCGGTAAAATGAATGAGGACATATAGATACAGGTGGTAAGGGAAATCCTGAGAGATATCTTCCTCTCTAACCATACTCTCGTGAGATAAGAGACTATAGATCAGCGAGAACAGCCTAAAATCCGAACAAACGCCTCATGCTGTTTGAGAAAGCGTTGACAAAGCGTCGAATATTTTAGTAATTCACCCTCCGTGATTTTATTTTTCCCACGTTCTCCCTTGTCTCTCTCACACACATACAAACGCTCTTCTTGCAGACGAATGACGTCTCAAAAAGGACATTCCATTTTATCTCCTCTTTCTTCAAGGTTTGGGAAGAATAATTATGCACCTCATAAAGATATAAAAAAGAGAGAGAGACCTAGCGATGGAGAGAGAGAGAGAGAGAGAGAGAGAGAGAGAGAGAGAGAGAGAGAGAGAGAGAGAGAGAGAGAGAGAGAGAGAGAGAGAGAGAGAGAGAGAGAGAGAGAGAGAGAGAGAGAGAGAGAAAGAAAGAGAGTCCTCAAAAAGTTTTGAATTTATTACCCATTCAATTGGTAATAGAGGCTCTTAATTTATACTCTCACTATCTCACATCTTACGATAACGTTTTATTGTCCTTTTTTCTCTTCGCCCTCTTTTCAAAATTCACGAGAAAAATATTTATGGTCGTAATCTCGCATTCCCTCATATATATCAGATTTGTAGGAGTTTCCCCCATGCGTTTTCAAGTGTCTTTGGAAAGCGCGTATTTCAGTCTTATATTGACGTTCTTTGCAGTGAGAGAGAGAGAGAGAGAGAGAGGGAGAGAGAGAGAGAGAGAGAGAGAGAGAGAGAGAGAGAGAGAGAGAGAGAGAGAGAGAGAGAGAGAGAGAGAGAGAGAGAGAGAGAGAGTGAGAGAGAGAGAGAGAGAGAGAGAGAAGAAGGGAGAGAGAGAAAAAGAGAGAGAGAGAGAACCATGAGGAAAGAGAGATAGAGAGAGAGAGAAAGAGAGAGAGAGAGAGAGAGAAAGAGAGAGAGAGGAGAGGAGAGAGAGAGAGAGAGAGAAAGTGAGAGAGCAAGAGAGGGAGAGAGAGAGAGGAAGGAATAGAGTGAGGAGAGAGAGAGAAAGAGAGAGAGAGAGGAGTGGAGAGAGAGAGATCGAGAGAGAGAGAGAGAGAGAGGGAGAGAGAGAGAGAGAGAGAGAGAGAGAGAGAGAGAGAGAGAGAGAGAGAGAGAGAGAGAGAGAATGAAAGAGAGAGAAAGAGAGAGAGAAAGAGAGAGAGAAAGAGAGGGAGAGAGAAAGAGAGAGAACAAATGAGAGAGAGAGAGAGCGAGAGAGAGAGAGAGAGAGAGAGAGAGAGAGAGAGAGAGAGAGTGACTGTCAGCAGAATGCTATCTTGTTCATGGATCGGGAAGTCGGTTAGGGATTGGCCAGGACAATGCACAACAGTCATGCAATCCTGCTGGAGATGAATATGCATGCAAGCAGTCTTGCCAAAATAAAATAATTGTGAATAAATGAATTGATTAACTAAATAGATAAACATACAGCGGAAATAATACAAATCAAAATGAACATGAAAAAAGAAAGCGAAACGGAATAGAAACGACCAATGTGGAAATGTGAACGAAACTAAAGGAAACGCAGCGAGATGCAGATAAAAAAAAGAACAACGTCGTAAAGAGAATAAAGAACAAAACACAACGAAAGGAACAGATAGCATAAAAAAAAGAAACACAAGGAAAAGAAGAGAAAAAAGAGCGGAATGCAATGAAAATAGAGAGAAAATAAAGAAACACAACAAAATAATGAGGAAAATCTGATCGATATGAAAAGAAGATGGAATAATGACAATGAAAAAAGATTAAAAAAGAATGAAAAACACAACGACTACAGAGAGAAAAAAAACGTAAACTTAAGACACAGTAAAGAAAAGAAACAGGAACGAAACACAACGAAAAAAAAGTTAAAAAACATATAAGGAACCACACAGGTTAAAAATATAAAAGAAAGAAGGAGAAAAAAAAGAGAGATGACATCCTATAGAAGGAAATGACCTTCACGGTATATGTAAAACGGAGAAAGAGTTGGTCATAATGAGAAAGAAAATGGAAGACCGAAGAAAATTTTTGGCGGGAAGTGATGGCTCGATGACGTCACGCTCGCCCGGAGTTCTTGAAGGAGGAGGAAGAAGGCGTAAAGAGAGGAGGAAGAGGAGAAGGAGGAAGAGGAGAAGGAGGAGGAGGGAGAGGAGAAGGAGAAGGAGGACTTGGAAAAGGTGGAGATAGAGGAATAGAAAATGAAACGTAAGGAAAGAGGAAAAGGAGGAAAGATGGAAATGGTGAAGGAAGATGATAATAAAAGTAAGGAAGAGGGGCAAGATGAGGATGAATTGGAAATGTAGTAGGAAGATAATGATAAAAGAGGAAGAGGAAGAGAAGTTGGAAATGGAGGATGAAGGAGAAAGAGAGGAGAAAAGAGGAAGGGGAGGAAGCACACACACACACACAAACATACATATGAAGTGGTAAATCCAGACGATTTTCTTTTTGTGGATCCGCGTGTTGCAAGCAACTCCGGGTTTGTCCTTTGGCAATTGATCAAAGTTTAGGAGAACTTCTGAAGACACTTTTACAGCTTTGCTATTTTCGCATTTTCTTTTGCGATTTGCCACACATACTTGAACACGCACATCACCTCTTGCATTGAACACACCCACCCACACACATATACATAACATGCATTTTTACTACAAATGAAAATAAAGAAAATAAACATGCACATACACATTGATGCAAACAAACACATACAAATATAGATTGCACCAACACTAAAGATATGTGGAAGATGATAGAGGAAGATTTTGAAGGAAAAAAGGAGGAGAAGAAGGAAACACAGAAAGAAAGAAATAAAAAGAAGAAGAAGAGGAGAAGGAAAAAGAAAAAGAAGAAGAAGAAGAAGAAGAAGAAGAGAAAAAAAAGAAAAGAAGAAGAAAAAACAGAAATATAAGAAGATACAGAAGAAGAGGAAAAAAAGGAGAATGAAGAAGAATGAAAACAGGAAGAATTAGAAGAAGAAGAAGAAGAAAAAAAAAAGAGAACAAGGAATATAAGTAAAACAAAAGAAAGAAAAAGACACCCCCCCACCACCACCACAAAAAAAAAAAAAAAAAAAAAAAAAAAAATGCTCTGAAAAATTCCACGATGTTCCATTGCACAAGAATGCAAAGCCACTCTCACACAACAAACTTCCCGATAGAGCACAGCACAGACGAAGAGAATGACAACGAAACTTTGACTCGTCTTGTCTCATTCGCCCACGGGTTGACTCAGCTCGGGGACTCACTTCTGATTACTCCTTTTGGCTCTGTGTTACCCGTGATGGAGGGTGAAGTCGATGGCGATGGTGAGGATGATGAGGATAATGATGGTGATGATGATGATGATGATAATGATGGTGATGATGATGAGGATGATAATGATGGTAATAATGAGGATGATGATAATGATGGTAATAATGATGAGGATGATAATGATGGTAATAATGATGAGGATGATAATGATAATGATTATGATAATTATGATAATAATGATAATAAAAATGATAAAAATTATGATGACAATAATGATAGTAATAGCAATAATGATAATAGTGATAATAGTAGTGGCAATAACACTAGTGATAATGATAATATTTTTTTTTTACCAGTGATAACTGTCGTTACCCCCGTAACTGTATAAGAAAAATAATTAGTCTTTATAGATCGGATTTATGTCAACTAACTATCATGACAGATATTTATATAATTTATATATATATATATATATATATATATATATATATATATGTGTACATATATGTATATGTATATTTATACATATATATGTATATATAGATATATATATATATATATATATATATATATTATATATATATACATATACATATACTACATAAATCATATATATATATATAATTATATATATATATATATATATATAATATATAGATATATATATATATTATATATATACATGCACAACACACACACACACACACACACAGAAAATATATATATATATATATATATATATATATATATATATATATATATTATATATATATATATGTATGTATATATATGTATATATACATACATACATACAATCAGCTTTAATACATAACTGAAAAGGACAAGAACTTACAATTGAAACTGTATCAGAGTGGGAGAGGGGCGGTGGGTGTGGCAATGTTAATAGCATAACGGTAATACGAAATGAGTTTGAAGTTACC
>NW_028234411.1:34965033-34968339 GCF_977035675.1 Penaeus japonicus
AAACAACAACAATAGCAACAACAATGGCGATCATAGCAATATCAAAAAAACAAAAACACAACAAGGGTCTCATTGCTTTGATCTTCCTCAAGATAAAGATTGCGTCATCGGCAGTGGGTGTGATAAGCCCCGTAACATGTTCTGGCGTAGTCCAAGGGGCTACTGGTGCTATCGCCACGGACCATCGCAGCTATTTTTAAAGGGGCTATTCTGAAGTAGAAACTTGGTAGGTGTATCTTTCCTTCTTCTTCTTCTTCTTCTTCTTCTTCTTCTTCTTCTTCTTCTTTTTCTTCTTCTTTATGCTGTGTGTCTTTGTCTTTCCATCTTTGTATATATATATATTTTTTTTCTGTTATTTCTAGAGTAATAGCGTTTATTTATTCGACAAGTATACATCGGTGTTTATGTGCGTGTATGGAAACATGTGTATATATACACATGTGTATGTGTGTGCGTCATGTGTAATTGTACACAAGTACTTATTATGCGCATCTCACTTCACAAGACACACTTTCTCAAATATCAAAATATTCAGAAATAGAAAATGTAAAAAAATACAGATAAATATGTAAATAAGAAAAGGTACAGAAAACAAGATAACAACTATGGTAAAAATAGTGATGATAATGATGATGATGATGAAAAAATAATCACAGTGATGATGATGATAAATAATATTGATAATGATAGTAATAATGAGGGTAGATATGATAATATTGATAATGATAGTAATTATGATAACAATGATAATACTGAAAATTACTAGCAATTATAACAATGATGATGATCTTAATGATAATGATAATAATAACAACATTGATAATGATGATGATGATGATAATAACAGTGATGATAACTATATGATACATATGCGCATACTATGATGTTAATGAATGCTGCCTTGATTAATAACAATATCTGATGGCATGAGTAATGATAATAATGAGCATAATGATGTTAATGATGATGCTGATAATAACAATAATGATGATGATAATGATAATAATGAAGATAATGATAGTAATGCTTGTTATTAGTAATGCTTAGCAACGCATATGATAATAACAATCATAAGAATAATAACAATAATATATACAAAAATAACGATAACAATAACAAAAAAACAACAACACCAATAATAATACCAACAATGCCAATAATAATAGTAACAACAACAACAATAACAACAACAATCTAAATAACAAAAAACAACAAAAACAACATTAACAATCAAAAACAAGCAAACGGAGTCCTTCTCACCCGCAGCGATGGGCAGGGCGGCATAACGCAGGTACCAGATGGGCGGGCGAACTACCGGTTCCACAGGGGTGATATCTGCCAAAGGGGAGAGACCGGATATTAGAATTGGCTTCTGGTAACGATGGGAGAGGAAGAGGAGGAGGAAGAGAAGGAGGAAGAGGCGGTGGTAGGGAGGGGCGAGGGGGGAGGGGGGAGGGGGGGAGGGGGGAGGGGATAGGGTAATGGAGGCGGATGGAGGGATGGGTAGGAGGGTGGGAGGGAGGGAGGGACGGTAATGAGGGAGGGTGGGGAGGGAAGGTGGGTAGAAGAGAGAGGGAGGGTGTGAGGGAGTGAGGGAGAGAGGGAGAGAGGGAGAGAGGGAGAAAGAGAGAGAGAATGTGTGTCAGAGAGAGAAATGGAGAACAGAGAGAGAAAGAGAGAAAAATAGAGAAGAACAGGGAGAGACAGGGAGAACCAATTTAAAAACTTGGTTTATTGTTATACAAACAATACATTCTAGAAGCTTTAACTACAATATGTGTATATATATATATATATATATATATATATACACATATACACACATATATATGTATATACATATATGTATATGTATATATAATAATCATAATAATAATCATAATAATAATAATGATAATAAATAAAAGGTGAAATAAATAAACAAACAACACAGACAGTCAAAGAGGAACAGAAAATCAATACCCCCCCCCCCCTCCCTACCCGAACCACCACCAGCCAACCCAAATAACAAATAACACATGTTGCAAGTGTAGACACAAACATTGCACCAGGAATATTCACGTCACATTTACTGAAGTGAGAAGTTGGTCCCAGATTACAGCTCATTTCGGAAATTTACACGACACTGGACATTCAAATCTCAAAGGCCGGTTCATCACGATACATAAGTCTTCCACAATTTCTTATTCTATTTCTTATGTCATTTCGTATCTCTCTCTGTGTAGTTATTTATCTGTCTGCCTGCCTGTCTCTGTATCTGGCATTTTCTTAATTTCTCTCTTACTCTTTTGTTTGTCTCTGTCTCTGTCTCTGTCATATATATATATATATATATATATATATATATATATATATACATATATATATACATACATATATGTATATATATGTATTATATACTTACATACAACCAACACCACACACACACACCACACACAACCACACACAATATATATATATATATATATATATATATATATATATATATATATATGTATGTATATATATATTATCATATATGATATATATACATATATGTATATAATATATTGGTTATATGCAGTAAATCTATAAATATATAATATATATATATATATATATATATATATATTATATATAATTCCCTCATCTCTCTCTCTCTCTTTCTCCCTAAGCCCCAACCCACACCCACCCCACCCCCACACACACCGCAGGCAGAGAATATGATGACACCGCCGTCGACAGAAACACAAGAGAATGATGACGACTTCTTGACAGCATTATCCGGAGAGATGTTATTTACAGCTTCGTCTTCGTGACACTAAGAGGTTGTAAACATACATTGATCTGATGAGACATCATAAGGGATCTAGAGTGACATGTGGGGAATACTATGAGTGTTGTTATTGGTTGTATTCTATTTTTTTTTAGTATTGTTGTTCTCATAGTTATTGTTATTGCTATCATTATTATCATTAGTATTACTTTCATCGTCATTATTATGATTATCATTATTGTCGTTGTTGATATCATTACATTAACGATAATCATTATCAATATCATCATTATTATTATTATTACTATTGATATAACTATTACTGTTATTATTTTTACCATCATCGTCACTGTCATTACCACCGTCCTCATTAATTATCAAAATCATCGTGAAAACATCGACGGCTTTATCTCATTGTCTAATTAACAAAACACGAAAAACCGTTACGAAAGATGAAACAAATCAACTGAATTAATTAGTGATCCGGTTTTACGTCACGAACTCATGAGCAGGACTCGAACCCGCTGGCTTGGACACTCGATCCCCCAACT
>NW_028234411.1:34973439-34975939 GCF_977035675.1 Penaeus japonicus
TGTATGTAAAGAAGATAGTTCACACCAATACACAGAAATACATTGCTGTTTTACTCTGCAATTTATTCTTCCTTTTTTTTTTTTTATATCATTCTGAATTTTAACACCAAATGCTCAATCTTTATAAAAAGACCAATAAAAGTTGAAGTTTGCTGCTGGTAAACTCTGTTGTAGAATCAAGCTCATGCAACTTTGAAGTGATCTGATGCTATGTTGCTGAGCTTCCGGCCTAATACTGTGCAGCTGAGTTGCCAAATCAACATGCAACCTTAGGGCAGTGAAGGAGCGTGCCACGTCGTCATATAAAAACTACATGCAACCTTTTAACCTGGTATTGCTTTCACAGGATATCTTTTGTTCCTTTGTGTAGCGACATTATGCAATTATGTTTGCGAAAATATTTATTGTTAATCGAACAAGGACACAGAAAGAGAAAGAGAGAGAGAGAGAAGGAGAGAGAGAGAGAGAGAGAGAGAGAGAGAGAGAGAGAGAGAGAGAGAGAGAGAGAGAGAGAGAGAGAGAGAGAGAGAGAGAGAGAGAGAGAGAAAGAAGGGGGGTGAGAGAAAGAAACAGATAGAGAGTGAGAGACAGAGAGACAGGTACAGATAGACAAACAGAGAGAGAGAGAGAGAGAGAGAGAGAGAGAGAGAGAGAGAGAGAGAGAGAGAGAGAGAGAGAAAGGGAAAGAGAGAGAGAGAAAGATTGAAAGTAAAGAAAGAACAGGGTAAATAAACAGAAATTTCAAAATAGAAAAAAAAAATCAAAGAGAAAATTCATTAGACGACGTGATAACTTTTTTTTTTTCAGAGAATTAATTAACTCCAGCGGCTCACACATACTCCTACGCGGTGTTCAAACTTGAATATTCCAAAAAGCTCATCACTGTCCGGGGCCATATCATCAAACTCCTGTGAACAGTTAAATGGATTTCTCATCGACCTACTAGCGTGATAATACCCTCCCCCCCTCCCCCCTTACTACTCTTATCATTCTTCATCCGTCCTCCTCCCTTCTCCCCCCCCCCCCCAACACCACCTTCAACCCTCATACTCCTACTTCCTCCTCCACACTCCCTTCACCCCTCCTTCCCCCGTAACCCTTACTATTTTTCCACTTTCCCTCACACCCCCTAGCCCCCTCCTCCTTCCCTCACACCCCTTACTACCCCTCCCCCTTTCCTCATCCCCCCCACTCCTAAGAATGACATCAAATACCCTAAGAGGGGGTGGGGGGGTGGGGGGGGTCGTTCCCAACCTAACGACTCTTCCTCCCTTCTTCCGTGACCGCTTCCTCGCTCCCAACCCTAGCTCGCATTCCTCACTCTAAAAACTACGTTACCAAACCTCACGAAAACAAGTGACTACGCAATTGTCTTCCCCACCCCCCACCCCACCCCTACCCCCAACGATCCACCCCACCCCCACCCCCACCGCTCCACCCCTCCGCCAACCCCCTAGCGAGGCGAGGACATTCACGAACCTCGGGCACGAATGGAACGAATAAAAGACACGCGCATTGCGATAGTGCCGTTAGTGACAGGTCGACCCGCGCGAGGACAGACAGTCGACGAAACAGTTATTTTGCGTGTCTGCCAATCGATTGTTCGGTGCGTAGTAAGCCATGTGTGAGCGCCGGCATGAATTGTAGGGACAGGTAAGTAAGGTAGAGTACTGACAGGTAGATGATGTAGGGTACAGACAGGTAGGTAACGTAGGGTAATGTTAGGTATGTGGTGTAGGGAACAGATAGGCATGTAAGCGAGGGCACAATTAGGTAGGTAAGGTTAGGTACACACATTTAGGTAAGATAGAGTATAGAAAAATAGGTAGAATGTAGACAGAAATGTAAGGTAGAGTAGAGACAATAATATGAGGTAGTATACAGATAGGTAGTTAAGGTAAGACGCAGACATATAGGTAAGGTAGTGCACAGACAAGTAGGAAATGTAGGGTACAAACAGGTAGGTAAACCAGAGTACAGTCAGGAAGAAAAAGGTAGATTACGGACAGGTAGGTAAAACAGTGTACAGATAGAGGTTATGGATGGTATAAACAAATATGTAAAGTAGAGCTAAGGTATGTAAGGTCGGGCACAGACAGGTAAGTAAAGTCAAGTACAGACAGGTAAGTAAAGAAAAATACAAACAGGTAGATCAGGTAAGGTACAAACAGAAGATCAGAAGAGCAACAGCAGATAGTAAAGTTTCCAGATTAGACCATGAATCACACGGAAGCATCGGCATCATGGTAGCTCGACAGGCACGTAATTGACACACGGGTAGACAGGAGGAACAACTACAACACTGCAGACAGGCGCGGCTTAGACACCCTGCGGTAGAGGGGGATACTACTGGTCTACGGCACACGAGATCGATCCATTTTTCGAGGTCGAGAAATGAATGACGGTGCGTGGGAAAAAGGGGGGGAAGGGGAGGAGGAAGGAAGGAAGAAGAGGAGGTAGAGGAAGAGGAGGAGGAGGAGGAGGAAGAAGAGGAAGAGAA
>NW_028234411.1:34988439-34990939 GCF_977035675.1 Penaeus japonicus
TACGGGGTAAAAGCACTCACCACCCACTCTCACTCTCACTCACACTCTTTCGTAACACACTCACCACTTACTCCCCACTCTTTCGCAACACACTCACCCACCACTCTATCTATTCTTACCTCACACTTGCCTCGGCTTGTGTGTGTGTGTGGGGGGGTAGCATCTCATTACATGAAAGAAAATGAAAAATAAACTAGAGAAACACAGACACCATGATAAATCTTGTTGTTCTTTGCAGCAGGCAACTTCCCGTCTCTTTTGAGTCGAAAGCAGTCTTGATTTCATTCCTCCCTCCCTCTTTCCCCCATTTTTTCCTCCCTCCCTCTTCCCCCCCTTTCTTCCTCCCTCCCTTCCTTCCTTCCTTCCTCCTTCTCCTACCCCAAGCCGCTCACTCCCCCCCCCCCCCCCACCTCCTACGACCAAACACCTCTCCCTTATCCCTCTCCTTATGCCTCCCCTGCCAACCCCCTTTCCCTTATCCTTCCCTTGTCAACCCCCTTTCCCTTATCTCCTACCTCTTCCCTTCTACCCCCTACCCCACCTATCCCTCCCCCACCAGCCCTTCTCCCATATCCTCCCCTTGCAACGCCCTTCACCTATCCCTCCCCCACCAGTCCCCCTCCCCTACCTCTACCCTTGATATCCCCCTCCCCCTAAGACTTCAAGCGTTCGCCTATCGTCAAGGCAAGAGGCATAAATCCGATAAAACGGGGCATGCAATTCAGGGCATTATATATATTTCTCCCGAGGCATCATTTTCTACAACGAATGGCCAGCGCTGAGCGTAGATGGGGGCCTATTTGCCACGTAATGGACAGTGCCAATAGATGCATGTTGTATTAAGAGGGAAATTGATCGAATAATAACGATGAGGATAAATATGTAAATAGCACAGGGCGCTTATTATTTAGGTTCTAATGGCGATCCAGTGAGGGCGCAATTGATGACGGAAAGAAAGAGATTGCTAGGCAGGACGATGGGGAGAGAGAGGAAGAGAGGGAAAGAGAGAGAAAGAGAGAGAAAGAGGAGAGAGGGAGAGGGAGAGGGAGAGGGGGAGAGAGAGAGAGAGAGAGAGAAGAGGAAAGGAGAGGAAAGGAGAGGAGAGAAGAGAGAGAGAGAGAAAGAGAGAGAAAGAAAGCGAGAGAGAGAGAGAAAGAGACAGACAAAAAAAAAAAAAAAAGACTGTGTAGAGGCACGTAGTAAAATAAAACCACTCACTGTCTGTCCCCCTCGTTCGTTTCCTTTCTCTCTCTCCGTCCCTCCTTCCCTCTATCTATCTATCTATCTCTCCTTTACTTCCTCTCCTCTCCCCTTCCCCGCTTTCCACGTTACTGGAGGATGAGTATTAGGAAGAAACGGGCTTAAAGGTGTTATTCCAGATCCGGTTTCTCTCTCTCTCGTCCCCAGCCTCCTCCGAGCAAGCGCTTGAAAGATGACAGGGTCGATGTACATCTTTAAGACAAGCCATTTTTAGCATAACCTGGATTGTGGATGGTTGTAAGGCTGTTTATAGAGTAGTGGAAAAGGGGTGGAGGGTAGGGAGTGGGTGGTGGTGGTGGTGTGTGGGGGGTGGGGTTTCTTGTATATTTTTGGAGGTGCGTGTTGTTTCGTTGTGTTGTGGTTGTAGTTATGGTGAGAGGGTGGTTGTAGATATGGTGTGTGTGTGGTTGTTTGCGTGTGGTTGTTTGTGTGCGGTTGCTCCGACGAGGTGTCGGTATTGTTACGTCGTTATGTTTTGCAATATAACGATTGACGTGTTTTTTTTTTTTTTTTTTTTTTTTAACTGCGGAATTTTAAGTGTTTTTGTCCGTAATTGGCACGGCACACCTGACATACTGCAACTGTCGGTCGGTTTCCGGACTCGTCAAGCGAGCATTGTTTGCAACGTTGCACGGTCAGTACCATTTGCATTACCGCCTCGATGTCCGGCCCGTTCTCGCGTGATTTTTAAATGGACGAACTCTGAAAGAATGAGCATTGATTTCAGCCATTGGCCAAAGTATAAAAATAAAGCCCCACTACAGCTTCGGTTCAGCAGCTGGGCGCGGAATGCGAGCCTCGTCCGCGCGCCTCAGCTCGGGCCGACGCCAGCGGCACGACACGAAACAAAGGACGATCGCAGGTCGTCGCGCCGCCGCCGCAAAGACCTGGCACGACCCGCCGTTCTAATGCCCTTTGCTTATTGATGGCGCTCATAAACGCTGACGTCACGCGGCGGCAAATCATGATCAGACAGCCCGCACAAACCTGGGGCTCATGGCAGCTCATGGTAGCTCATGGCGGCGCATGGCGGCGCATGGCCATGGCGTTTCGAAGTCATGGTTTGCTTGATGTTGTCTTCCTGTGCCTCCTCGAAGAGCGTTTGATGTCCTTCGATTGCGCCATTAAAGCAATCTCATTTCTTCCTTCATTAATTGAAGATGTAATGCTGTGATTGGCGATCAAAGGAAAAGTTCCTTAAGATATATTTGCATAAGAAGGCTGGTCATTAAAGTTACAT
>NW_028234411.1:34995939-35003202 GCF_977035675.1 Penaeus japonicus
ACCTATTTGGACGGCGAGAGAAGCATTAATGGGAACGCCCAGGATGGGGTGGTAGTAGATGAACGAGCCGTGGAGGGACTCGTTGGCAGAGATGCCGTTCACTCCCAGCAGGAGGTTGGAGTTGGTGGGATTCAGCGGCGAGTTCGTCTGCGGCAGCACCTTCACCTTCGTGCCCTTGTCGGACGCCGTCCCATTGGCGCTGCCTATGTGGTCCGTCAGGGAGAGGAAGTGGGGAGCCGAGAGCCAGAAGGGATAACGCTCCACGTAGCGCCCTATGAGCAGCAGCCTCCCGATGGTCTCGAGGAGGAGAGGCTCGAGGTCCACAACGCCCAGAACCTCGTTGTAACTGTTCCTGAACATGTCATTATCGAGGAAGTTTTGGTGCTTTGAGTGTCTGTGGAGGTGTTTTCTTCTGTCATTGTTCCTGTGTCGCGGAAGATGCGTGTTTGAGGGAGACTCCGTCCGCTCTCCGTCCTTGACCCTCGAGTAACTGAGTGACGGGTACAACTCGGAGCGCGTGGACGAGTCCCCCCCACTGCCGATGGCGTTGCCCAGCACGAACTGGTATCCCGGAAGACCCAGCATGTCGACGGAGTGGCGGTAGCGGAGAGTCAGGTTCTTCTCGATGAACGGCACCGGCAGCAGCACCGTCTTCTTCGTGTCCAAAGGAAGCGGCAGGAATATTTTGCTTGAGATCTCTGCGATGGACTTCCAGGGGCTCTTGCTCTGATTGGGCTCTGCGGTGGATCTTCTGAGTCGACTGGCCCTCGGCGTCGTGATCATGGCAACACTGCTGCCGGAGGTGCTCGGGCCTTCTGTGCCCCTGCGCCTCAGTTTCGAGGGCGTGGGCATGTCCAGTGTAAAAGGGGTCGAGGTGTTCTGCGTACTCGCCTTTTCAGTTGTATCTCCATCGTGTATGGAGGTGGACGTGGCTGTGCTGGTTTCTGTGCTGTCGGGTTCCTCTGGCGATCGTTTGACCCTGCCCTTGGAAATCTGAGCCTGGATACTCGACAGGAAGGTGGTGTCGACGTTGAACTTCTTGAGGTTGTTGATGATCATCGTCAGTAGCGCCGAGGGGTTCGTCTTGTGAAAGTCGTTCATGTGCATGCCGAAGTATGGAAGACCATTGCTAGTGATTATCATCTTCATCAGATCGTACACATGGAAAGGCGTGGAGAGCGTCATCGAGGACCTCTCGGGCACGTAGTCCACCTGGAGTCCTTCCGTTCTCTTGAAGGATATCCGGAAAAAGAGCGGACCTTTCTCGTGAACTACTACTTCCTTGCTCGTTAACTCGGCTTTATCGTTTATACTGAAGAAGAATAACTGGACGGATAATCTTAAACCTTCTAAGACGAACAAGAACTTGGGATCCACCTTGTTGATGGCTTCTTGGAATTTTGTTATATTAGAACTCTCTTTTTTAGTACCATTGAGACCGTACCTTGGATATGGTTCTCCTAAAACTTCTGAGTTAGTTATTCTAAAGAATAAGCTATTATAAGAGACAAACTCGTCTCCGAAGTTCATGTAACTAGTCCTGAGCCACGACCAACACTCCTGCAGCAGGTTGTCGACGCCGTGCTTGACCCCGTGGTCATAGGTCACGCCCAGCAGGATGAGCGTGACCCCGATCATGACCCCGATGGACCTCGGGATGGAGACGTCGCAGGCCTTGAGTCTCTTCATCTCGGCGGGGAAGACGGGCTTCTTCACCATGTTGAGGCTCGTGAGGGACTTGCCGAGGCCCTCCACCGTGTTGGGCGGGACCTCGCCCTCGGGGGCCTTCGTGCTGCTCCTCCGAAATCTCCGGTTTCTGAACAGCCGGACGATCTTGGACTTCTTCTCCGGGTACACCCTCGAGCCGACGTCCACCGTGTCTATGGTCGGGCTTTGAGCCGTGGGCGGGATGAAGGACCTCAGCCAGGTGACCAAACGGTACCGACGGGACATCTTGCCCGCGGGCGACTCTCGTATGCTGTGCAGATCGTAGGGTTTGTTGACATACTCGCAACCCTTCTTGTTGCAGACGCACACGCACCTGACCGTCGTCGGCCCGTGTAAGGGGGCGCTGACGACGACACTATCCGTGTCGCTTTCGATGTCGTGGCTGACCTCCCTTTCGCTGCCATGGATGCTGTCGCTGATGGGCTCCACTTCGCTGACGCTGCCCTTGGCCCACTGGGTCTCCATGAACTCCGAATAACTCCCGTCCAGCTCGCACTCCTCATAGCAGTCAGAAGCGCCATGCCTCCCCGCGGAGAGCACGGTGATCTTGGCGTTGGTGTGACCGCGCTCGAGGGAGTAGCACTCGAGGAACTCCGCCGTGTCGTCAACCCGCGTGTCGGTATCGAACGCGCGGATGTACTCCCTCGTCCCCAGCCGCTGCGCTTCAGGTGTCAGCGGCGACGGCGTGCGCGAGTACATGGCTGCCGCGTCACGTTGGCTTCTTAACTCGAATGTCTAGCCTTCCTCTCTACGAGCAGAGGCACTTGCGTTCGCGTCCCTGTGTCCCTTTAAGACCAAGAGCCAGGAAGGTCCTCACGCGAGTGCTCTGGGTCGGCGCAGCACCAGGTAAAAAACACCTTTATGGTTGACGCTGCCTCTAGATTTGCAGTTATCGTCTTTCTGCATTGTTTGATATCGGTCTATTTACGTAGCTTTGGTCGGGTGATCGCCACTGTTCTACTGTAATATAAATACTTCAAATACCACAACAACACTCGCTACGGGCGACAAAGAATTAACATATATTTTCCATCAATTAAAGGCCTGGGGTAAATTTATGTAACAGGGAAACATAAAGTCATTAGTGTAGGCCCATCATTAGCAAAAGGAAGAAATTATCTTAAGACATTAGCTCTTTCTTTTTCTTCCGTCTCACAGCACTTCCTTTAAAATACGTCGGGGACTCATTTTCGTTCACAAAAGAGACCGGAAAACACGAAGAAAAAAAAATTTATCACCTCAATTTTCGTATACAGTGTCGGTTGCAAAAATCAAAAACACTGGAAAACACCGATACAGTTTCATGGCCGAAATCTTTCGTAGTTCTTGGATGTTTAAAAACAAAGCTACTCTTCCCTGAAACACTGAGCACACTGAACGATATTCTGTGCAAACATTGTTCACTTTCCATAATTCAGCACTCGTCCAGGCAGAATGAACGATTCACTGAGCGATAACATCAACCCATCAAACTCCTCTCTCTCGCCCCTTGCCTCCGAGGAAGTCATTTGTTGTCCGGATTAATCATGCACAAACTTGAGGGCTTAGAGTTATCTAGCCTCGAGTGTTAGTGGCGTTGTAAGAATGTTCCACGTCCTGGCTATTTCGAGGAATACCTTTTTCCTCCATCTTCGTGTCTCCTCTAGCGTGACACAACACACGTCACTAACATGTCCTAGTTACAACCATGCTCGCTGATGATTCTCTTGACGGACTACGAACTCGCCCTCTTGGCGTGTCCCGCGTTTACAAATGCGTTATGTATCATAAGTACACGACGTTTTATACCCTCCTCCTCCCTTCAGCTTGCGTGGGCGTTGCGCAATGAGGCGTCGCGGGCGTATAAACAGATCACCTTGGCCTGCCTACATGACGTATGGTGCAGACCAGTCTCTCTCTCGGCCTTCCTCGCTGCCCCGTTCTCACGTGTCACAGCTGATGCTCCATATTTCACCAAGTGATGGAACGACAGCGCCCCTGGCAGCCGGCCTCCGTGCAAAGGCTTCAACAGGTGTAGAATGATGTATTTTCTCCTTTAATCAGCCTCCACGAGAACAGATCATTGCCATCTTGCGAAATTCCGACATCGACAGTGTTCAATTATTCAAATGTCAACAACACATCCGAGAAATGAATATATCATCCGGCACAGATAACACACACATCGGTGCCACACCGAGAGCGATTGAATCCGAATGCTAGCTTTGTACGTGGATTGCAGGCTTACAGGCCACGGTCACAGGGCGGCCGTGGGAGCAGCCGAGCAAGATCCCCGCGTGCGACGGCTTGCAGGAGAGCGGACGGCGCGCGTGCGGATTGGGTGCGTCCCAGGCACCAGCTGAAGGCTGTCTGTGTGGGGGACCTCCAGCCTTGCCGAGTCGCACACGCGCCCCTCGCCACGTCCCACCCAGCCCCCTCTCCCCCCTCGCCACCACCCTCCCTCCCACACCCAGCGCTCTCGGTCGATCCAATTGCCTGATTAATAGTATTTTTTTTAGTCCTAGTCTATGGTGGCTTAGAGAGTTGCAGCTCACCACCTTAGACTTTTCACAGGGGATTACCGGCCTCCCATCTGGAGATTAAGCTCGAACGGGAATACCTTTATAGAGGAAGGTAAAAGGCTCTACGTGTTCCGTGCGTGCGGTAAGCCTTCCGGTACAAACAGGTTTTCTCTCGTCAACAAAGGTAGGCTCAGTATTATGATAATGAAAGAGAAGAAGTATAAGCGGTTTCTTTTTTCTTTCTCTTTTTTCTTTCTCTCTCGTCTACTTGTTAACTACAGTCTACGAGTCTTATTCGCCTCGAACGAAGAATGAGATCGAGGCGTGATCAATAATCCTTAATTGGCGGTATCAGGAGCAAGAGGATGTGGGGATCCTTTCATGCCAGCACGAATGAAGCTTGCGAGAGAGAGTGAGAGTGAGAGTGAGAGTGAGAGTGAGAGTGAGAGTGAGAGTGAGAGTGAGAGTGAGAGTGAGAGAGAGAGTGAGAGTGAGAGAGAGAGTGAGAGAGAGAGAGAGAGAGAGAGTGAGAGAGGGAAAATAGAGAGAGAGAGAGAGAGGGAGAGAGAGAGAGAGAGAGAGAGAGAGAGAGAGAGAGAGAGAGAAGGAGAAGGAGAGAGAGAGAGAAGGAGAGAGAGAGAAGGAGAGAGAGAAGGAGAGAGAGAGAGAGAGAGAGAGAGAGAGAGAGGAGAGAGAGAGAGAGAGAGAGAGAGAGAGAGAGAGAGAGAGAGAGAGAGAGAGAGAGAAACACATATAAACCAATGCACGCATAAACACATATTGACACAGACAAAGGGTTATGATAAACAGACAGTCTGACAATAAAAAAAACAGACTGATAGAAAAGAGACACACAGAGAGAAACATAGAAAAAGATGACTATACAGACAGAAAGAAAGCCGAAGGGTGAGAAAATGAGAGAGATACAGAAAGAGAGAAAGTCAAATAATGCATACACATAACAACACATACGAATCCGAAAAGGAAGGAAGATTAAAAGAAGATACACACACACACACACACACACACAAATCACACGTTCCAGGTATATTTCTTCATGTTCTTTACCTCCTCCATTAAATTTGCGTAAAGAAAAAAACTTTCTACCTTTTACTGTCTCTTTCAATATCAAATATAGATAAAAAGAGATTGATCACTTAAGATGCGTAATCCTCTTTAACACCATTAAGGGTTTCACTATCACCCCCATATGCATATAGCTACATATAACATTCACCATACACACACACCATCACCATAGAGACAATAACATTACAAGGACTCACCGCATCTATTTTATCCTATCTCATCCATTCATTCATTTATCAATCTATTCGTTTACATATTCGTTAATATTAATATCTTTCCGCATTCTGTGTCCTGACCTGACTTCACCCGCCCTGTACTTTTAAATTGATTTTTAACATTGGTCATGTCTACAGTTATTTGTATAAGGTGGGATAATGTGTGTTTGTGTTTGAGTATACATGTTTGTATACGTGTTTATGTGTTTGTGTGTACGCGTTTATCTATGTGTGTGTGTGTTTTGTGTTTGTGTATGTGTGCGAGTGCACGTGTATATTTACAGTATATTATGTTAGTGTGTGTGTGTTTCTTGTCTTTTTGAATTATATCCACAGTTATTCCACAAATTAGTATATCAATGGATAGCGTAATTAAAGAAATGATCAAAAATAACATTTCTTTGAAATAGCGATTTGGTGAACCAAATTGTAAAAAATAAACATCATAACAGCTGATTAATATACATTCATACACATTTACTACACACACAAACATAAACACACACACACACACACATATGTATATATATATATAAATATATATGATTATTTATAAATATGTATATATATATATATATATATATATATATATATATATATATATATAATATATATATATATATATATATATAATATATATATATATATATTATGTGTTTATATATGTGTGTGTGTGTGTGTGTGTGTGTGTGTGTGTGTATACATACATATATATATATATACATATATATATATATATATATATAATATATATATATATATAATATATATATATATATATATATATTATATATATATATATATATATATATATTTATATATATATATATATATATTATATATATGTGTGTGTGTGTGTGTGTGTGTGTGTGTTGTGTATATACATATATACATACATATATATATATATATATATATATAATATATATATATATATATATATATAATATATAATACATACATACATATATATAATATATATATATATATATATAATATATATATATATATATATATATGTATATATATACATATATATGTATATATGTATATGTGTATATATAATATACATATACATATATATATATATATATATATATATATATATATATATATATATATATATATATAATATATATTTATATATTATATATAATTTATATATATATATATATATATATATATATATAATATATATATAACTATGTATATAACTATATAAACTATATATATATATATATATATTTATATATATATAATATATATATATATATATATATATATTATATATATATATATATATATATATATATATATATATATATATATTACAGTAATTTTATATAAACACACACACACACACACACACACACACACACACACACACACACACATACACGCATCCGCACACACACGCACGTACGCGCTCTCACGGATATATTCAGCTGCTCCCACTCTGACATTTAGCATTCCAAAAACTATTTTAATCTTATTTTCTGACATTCAAACTTTCCATTATAAAACCAGTGAAGCATATAATATCTACACGTATTTTCTTTGGATGGTGTTTTTTCTCACCCACTCGCTGTATCTATTTATATATTTTTCTACACATCTATCCATTTATATCTATTTATCATTTATATCTAAGTATCATCCTTAACCTCTGTCTATCTATCTATATCTGTTCCCACATTTCTATTTTCACATCCATATCTATTCCAATCTAT
>NW_028234411.1:35003302-35013110 GCF_977035675.1 Penaeus japonicus
CTCTTGGGGGAAATGAAACAAATCGTTGAGTAAATCGTGAAAGCAAAAAGAGTAGAGAGAGAGAGAGGAGCGAAGCTAGGTGGAACAGAGGCAAGAGAGTGCGTGGAGTTAGTTTGCAATTAACCCGTTGAAACATGTCTGACCGGCAGGAGGGCCGTATTGCAAAGTCCATTGTTGCAAAGAGCGATGGAGTTGAACTCGGTCTGTGCTCGGGAATTTCGCACTCACGGCAACCGAACAGATTTTTTTTCTTTCTTTTTTTTTCGTAATCGACGTCAATCCAACTGCTACGTTGAAGTTTATTTTAGAAAGATTGAAATGTGTCTCAGGATATATAGATAGAAAAGCGGTATACTACGTCGTCAGTAGAGTACTAAAACTATTGAAGAAGAGCAGATCTTATCTTGTCAGGAGATAACAACAACCCCTAATTGGTCTTCATATGGCATGTCATAGTTCCCCTAACAGCAAAACTACTTTATTAGAGAATTACGACATAAGTTAAAATATAAAAACGTGTAAATAGGAAAAGATCTTGTAAAGAATATGTTCACATGAAAAAAAAGATAATGTACTAACAGGGCGTAAGAATCTTTCTGAGGGGCCACAATCATGTAGCAGATGAAAATATATGAATCTGTGATTCGAATTAAACTAAATTCATTACTTATGAAACTTATTATTCGTCACCTAGATCACACATAATAACAAGTCAATATTAATCAATCAGATGGCAATTTATCAAAATCAATATTTGCTACCTATGCGGTCTATGCAACAAAACTGATATGATATAACAATACAAGAGAGAACTAATCTAATTTATTGATATCAGTAATAAAGATATAGTCATGTATAAATATATTGCATATTATAATATATAGATATATCATTATATGTATCATAGATCATCAACTTAGTCTAATCTAAATTCTAGTCAAAATGCATGTATCAATTATATTGATATATAATTATCAATATATCAATATATTACTAATATATTGATTATCAATACAACTAACTTACCAATTTTCGAATTCTTTTTGTTTTTGTCATTGTTGTAGTTGCATCGACATGGTGATCGTTACAACACAGAAATACTAGCTACAACCACCATAAAAAATCATGATCAGACTACCGATCATCATATATACTCTCACACCGTATTACAATCACCAGAAGCCTGATAATCTGATGTAAAAAAGGGCAATATCACGTCCACTAGCATTATTATTTCTTGTTAGCGACTCTATTATCTTGTCTCGCAAGACTCCAGGTGATATAAAGCTCTATACTAGTTTATATACCTTATCAAAAGAGATTAATTTTTCGCAGATGTGTTTACGGGTCGACTAAAAAACAAACAAACAAAAAAAGATATCTGCCTCCAAAAAAACAGTGACTCAATTTTATTCAAAAGAATGCAAATTATTTTCGAATTAAGAAAATGTGACACGAGTGACATATTACACGTCCTTTTGATTATTCTCATGATAAATAGCTTGTGATTCACGTTGGCGTATCATTACATAGATCTTATTACATATTCATGGACGCAATCATAAATACATGTTCTTTTTGTGGCTGTAGATGTATATTCAGCCATATTCATTACTTGTATTAGCATCTTAGTTCCAGTTTATCATTCTTAAAGATCATATTAATATCTTATGAGTCGGTGATATATATGAATTTATTAGGATTATCATCATAACTTGAATCGCCTTAGGAGAAAAATCCACATTAAATAAGAATGATTTAATGAGAGATGAGTTAACAGTTTCGAAATCCTCATGGATTTCATCTACAGGTCTAACCATTTTCACCCTTTTCATCATTATGATTCTTTATCATCATCATCGCAATGAACATGATAATCACTATTAACAAACAATGAATGATACGAGACATTTACTTTCTTTTCTTTTCTGGCCTCCTTGCTGGGCGCTCTCCTCCCTCCCTCATTGACGCTCCCCCCTTCAACTTATCTCCCTCTTTCCTCTCCCTCTCCCCTTCCTACTCACTCCTCCCTCCTCTTCTCTCTTCTCTTCGGGCGTTCTCTCTTCTGCCTTACTTCAACTACTCTACCAGCCACTTTCTCTTCCCTCCTTTCTCCCTCCACACTTTGTCTCTCCGTTTCCGCCTCTCGCCTTCTTCTTATGTCCCCTTCCATTCCTACCAAATCCCTACTGCAACTACTCCCGGCCCCTAACCTCTCCCGGCTTCCTACTTCCCCCCCCACACGTTCCCTCCTCCGTCCTTCTCTCTCACTTACCCTCCTGATCCTTCGAGCCCACCCCCTCCTTCCCCCCATTATTACTCCCTTCTCTCCCAACACTTTATATCCCTTTTTCCTAACCATAGTGCTCCCTTCCAGCTCCCCTTCCCGTCCCTTCCTCTCCCCCTCTTCCGAATACTCCACCTTCTCTTATTCCCCCCCTTTTTTCACTCTCCCCCTCACTCTTCTTCGCCCTCTTCCCACCTACACTCTCCTTCTCCCCCCTTTCCCTTCCCCGCGCCAACCCTTTAGATTAGTGATCTTCCTTCTTCCCGCCCATTCTCTTTCCCCTACATACACTAGGAACACCAACAATCCCATCCCCTCTTATTCGCTACACTCTCAACGTCCTCCACATGGTCGGCTCCCGCTAAGAGGTTGCCCTTCCCCTCGGCCAAGTGAGCTACTTACTCTCCCTCCCTCTTCGGTACTCACCTCCTCTCTTCTCCCTCTCCCTTTCACTCTCCTTTTCCATTCCCACCACATTTCGACTTCGTGCGGGTGAGGCCCCTGGCCCGTCCCCCACTATCGAGAGGGGTCCCGCCCCACTCGAGTGACGCCTAAGGCACATTTATCTCGCACCCTTTCCCTTCCCTCCTTATTCCACCAACACTTAACATCACATGCACCATTGCATTCCTAATCCCCCCCCTCCCCCCTTCTCCCCTTTTCCCTCCTTCCCCACTTTCGGCCCTAAACTCCCCTCCCCTTGAAAATCGAACTTTCCCTCCCCATACTTTGCCCCTCCTACTCTCTCCCCCTCCGCACCCCAAACCTTTCCCTCCCCGCACCTCCCCCGCTTTCCCACATCCTTCCCACTACTGTCCCGTTTCCATAACTCTCCAACCTCCCGCCTCCCCTTTTTTTAACTCTCCCCCCACACTAGTCCCGTCACCTGTCCACAATGTCCCACTTTCAACTATCGCCCCCTCCAGTCCCCCTTTTGCCATACCCTCCCGACTCCCTTTCCCCCCCCCCCATTTCCCTACCCCTCCCGTCCCCTGCCACGCCCTACCCTCAGGTGTTCCAATCTTCTTCCACACCCCTCCAACCTCCTCCCTTCCCCTCCCAACGATATTCCCCCCCTCCCCCCGCCCGCCACCTACTCCACCCATCCCATCTGCCTCCCACCTCGCCGCGGCCTCCCTTGATACGTTTTAACGGTTTAGAAGCGGACAATATTTTTTTTTTTGTTATCTTTTGTATTTTTATTTTTTTTTTATTTTATATTTTTTATTTTTTTTTTTTATTTTTTTTATTAATTATTATTTTATGTTTTTTTTTTAATTTTTAATAATTTTTAAGAGTATCCCAGTTATACTATGTGATATTTTCTTCGTTTTCGAGAACATTACTCGCCAACCGGATCATCAATCACCCGCCACCTTCCCAGTCTGACGCGCTCTCGCCAGACCTTCATCCGGAGGGTCACGCAATCCCAAATACAACGACCACACTAATCCCTATCAGGATCAAAAAAGTAACTAGAAAGTAAAGTATATGATAAATAATAACAAAAGATATCAATGCCTACCACCTCACAAATCAGAGCAAGTACGCGGTCAGTGCATATAACATCTCCAGCACTGCATATGAGATCTAAAACTTCGTGGGGCTGCTATCTCAAGCCCAGATCTGGCCGGGATGAAATAATGGCCCGAACGTTCGCCAAAACAAATCTAGTCACCGACTTGGCCGCTACTGGTGGGACGACTTTTGGGTCATACATATATTTTTTTAAATGAACGCCGATGATTATATAGTGTTTATGGTGTTTGTTAAAAAATGATGTTTTTATGTAAATGATGCACGGGTGCTGCTCGCCGCCGGGGAGAGGTTGGGGAAATGGATGGGGGTTAGTGAGATGAGGAGAGCAGAAGTAGAGAGCAGGGTATGGGTTCGCCGAAAGGTTTCGCCGAAAGGTTGCTCAAAGCGTTCGGAAATTCTTGGCCGAAGAAAAGGACTCCTGATTTTATAGATGTCCGTTTGTCGTATGTCTTGAATTAGGATGAATGGAGGACTTTACCTTTTCCTTTTTTTTATCTCTTCTGGTTCACTCTCATTCTGTACCTTTTTTTCTTATTTCTTCGACTTTTTTTCCCACCACAGATATCTATTTTTCACTTTTCCCTTTATTTTTTTTCTTCTATGTTTCTATTCTTCTCCTCGGAGAGACGGAGATAAGTGACATTATAGGTTAAATGAGCATTCGTTTTCCCGCCACCTGCTGACCTGCTTCGCGCGGTTGCCAGACGTACGATATTTCTTCCGCCGTCGGGGAGGGAAAAATAAACAAACCTATATTTTATATATCGATGTGTATCCATATCTGAACAACAAATCTACACCAAAACCTGAAACCAACCCCAACACAATAACACGTTAAAAAAAAATTCCGTCTCAAACACACTTAGTCACAAAAAAAATAGCGTAAACTTTGCGCCATAAAGAAGGGGGACTGGGAAAGGAGGAAAGGTGAGGGAAACGAGCTCAAAACAATCCGATTGAACGCGAGACAAAGAAATATGGCGGTTGCGCTTTTCGTCATTCTTTAAGAAAACAACTTACACCTTATGGGAGCAGCTCGCTTTCGGCCGCCGAGGGAAGTTGTCATGAAAAGTGAAGGATATTTATTTCCAGTGTGTAACGTCATGCGTGATTTATCTGTTTATTCTTTGTGCTCCTTTTCGAGGCTGTGGTGGGGGTGGGTTGGTGGGATGGTGGGGTTGTTTGTGGGTTTTGTGGCTGGGTTTGGTTGGGTTGGTGGGGTCGTGTGTGGTGTGGGGGGGGGGGGGGCGGTTGGGGGGGTGTTTTATAAAAAACCTATGAAGATCGGAGGGGGCGGTATACCCGGGGTGTTAATAAACTAAAGAGGGGGGTGGGGGGGGTTAAAAAAAGTTAAGCGTGGTTAAGGAATGTACGGCGAAGTGTTGTTGGCTTTGTTGTGCATGTGTTGTTGATGTTGTTGTTGCTGTTATTGTTGTTCTTACGGTCGTTCTTGTTCTTGTTGCTGTTTTTTGTTGTTCTTATTGTTGTCCTTCTTGCTGTTACTGATGGCTCTTTTTGCCGTTGTTTTTGTTGCTGTTGCTGTTAATTAATCGACAGGTATGGTATTCTTCTCCATTTTTGTTTTTTAATTCTTCATCAATCATTTCTTTGTTTATTTTTTCATTTTTTTACATAATGTAAATTCACTGATTTGTACTTAGTTTATGATCATTACCAATGTTGCTTCAGCCGTTTATTTTCATAGGAGACATGTTTAAGTTGTGTATTTAGTTATAATGATGATATATATACACACACACACACACACACACACTAACCATATCATACACTAACCACCACACACACCACACACACACATTACATATACTATATATATATTATAATATCGTGTATATCGTATAGGATTAGGTGTGTACTGTGTATAGTTGATATTATATATGTGAGCTGATTATAGTATATAATAGCATGATTGTATATATATATACAGTTATATATATATATATATATATAATATATATAATATTACATGTATATATATAATATATATATATATATTATAATATATATATTTTATATTTTATTATATATTATTAATATATATATTTAACATAGTCTACATATGTGTCATATTACATATATGTGTTATGTTGTTTGTGTGTGTATCCCTGGTCTGTGTGTGTGTAATATATATATATATATATATTTAAATTATATATATATTATATATATATATATATATATATATATATATATATATATATATATATATATATAAATCATCCATCTATTATTTTCGGCATCTTGCAAACCAGACAAGATACAACGAAAGGCCAAAGAAGATCATCGCCCGCTCGGGATCGCCATGACCTCCCTTGGCCCAGGTCACGCACCAGGCCGACCCGACGGATGACTGATGACCCGAATGTAAATGCTGCGTTGAGGGTGTTGTTGTCTGTGCGGGAGAGTGCGAGACGAGAGAAGGTGGGACTGTGCTTGTGGCGGGGGGGGGCGAGAGTGCGGATGAGTGTGGGCAATTTAAACAGGCCTAGCCAGAGGGAGCGGAGCGGAGGGTTCAGATGGTCGGGGTGTTTCCGAGAAGTGAGGGTGGAGAGTGAGGGGGTATTTAGGAGCGATAGGGTGGGTATAGATATATATATATATAAGTATAGTATAAGGAGGGAGGAGGGTAGGGAGGGAGGAGGGGCTGAGGTGGGATAGAGGGGAGGGCCGGCATGAGGAGGGAGGATAGGAGGACTCGGGTAGGAAGGAGGAAGGGTGGGCAGGAGGGAGGGAGGGGGCAGGAGGAAGGGAGGGCAGGAGGGTGGGAGGAGGGAGGGAGGGTAGGTGGTGGGAGGAGGGCAGGAGGAAGGGAGGGTGGGTGGGGTGAGAGAGGGAGGGAAGGAGGGAGGGAGGGGAGGAGTAAGAAAAAGGAAGGAAGCGGAAGTAGAAGGTTAAGTAGAAAGAGAGAGAGGCAGGGAGGAGGGGGGAGAGGAGTAAAGTACGGTAAAATGGATGGTAGGAGAGTGCGCGTAAAAAAGGTAGAGAGGGGGAGGGGGGGAGGGGGTGGAGGGGGGGGAGGGGGACGGGGAAGTGGGAAGTAGAGTAGTAGAGTGTGTCGGACAAGGAGATATGGTGAGATTTCCTTGAATTTCCCCAGAGTGCCACAACTCTGATGACAAGCCTTCGGTCGTGAGGTGGCGCACTGCATCAGTTCTGGCTCTTCCCCTTGCCTTCGTGCCTCCGTGCTTTCAATCACAAGTCGGCTCCTTCCTTTCATCTGTCCTTTATTCCTTCTTTTCCTTTCCATCCTTACATCTTCCTTCCTTCTCGCCTTTTTTCCTCCCTCGTTTCTTCCCCTCCTTCCCTCCTACCTCTCTCCCTCTCCTCCGTCCCTTCCTTCCTCCCCTTCAACAGGCTTGTTAAGCTTAATATATTGCATTACTCACCGCTATTATACTTGAGACACATTTAATAATTAACCGCTTCCATCCTCATCTGACACCTTTAATTTCTCCTTATATGTTTTAGCTCCTTGTGAATCCAAGACAAGTCTTTCTTATCGCTCACTCTATTTTCTCTTTCTCCTCTTGACCGCGCTATATCTCTCCCTCTCACGCCTCCCTCCCTATAATGTAGATCCCTTCCATCCTCCCTTTCTCTCTCCCTCCCCTCCCTTCCTCCCTTTCTCTCTCCCTCCCCTCCCTCCGTCCGTCCGTCCCTTCCTTCCTCCCTTTCTCTCTCCCTCCCCTCCATCCCTTCCTCTCTTCCTTTCTCCCTCCCCTCCGTCCCTTCCTTCCTCCCTTTCTCCCTCTCATTCTCCCTTTCTCTTTCCCTCCCCTCCCTCCGTCCGTCCCTCCCTCCCTCCCTCCCTCCCTCCGCCCCCCCTCCCCTCTCTCTCTCTCTCTCCCCTTTCTCCCTCCCCTCCTTTCCCTCCCCTCATACCGAGCCTCTGTTATTTCCTTTCCAAAAATACCACCAACAAATACAGCGACAACAATAAAAGAAAAAGACAAAAAACAACACCCAAACAACAAAAGACCTACATTAACTGAACAAAAAGTTGTCTCAGATGATTTAAAAGGAAAACTCTTCCCGGATGCAAATTAGCCACGTTGGCCGGAGTGAGCGGTACAGCCTTGACGGAGGAAATAACGTGTGCTTATTAACTCACATTGTTCTAGTTGAGACGTGGCGTTACGTGGCGCGACGTGATGAGGTTGGAGCGAAGGGGTTGCTGAGAAGGGGGTACAGGGAGGGGGGGGGGGGGGGGTGGGGGTGGGGGGGGTGGGAGGGGGGAGGGGAGGAGGGGGAAGGGACGAGAGAGAGGGAGAGATAGATAGAAGAGAAGTTAGAGAGAGAGAGAGAGAGAGAGAGGGGGGGGGGGGGGGGGGGGGGGGGGGGGGGGGGGGAGAGGGAGGGGGGGGAGAGGGGGGGAGAGAGAGAGAGAGAGAGAGAGAGAGAGAGAGAGAGAGAGAGAGAGAGAGAGAGAGAGAGAGAGAGAGAGAGAGAGAGAGAGGAAGAGAGAAGAATGAGAGAGGAAGTAGAGGGAGTGGATTTGAAGAGACGCCCGGAGAGAGAGAGAGAGAGAGAGAGAGAAAGAGATATACAGACAGGCTGACAGACAGACAGACAGACATACAGACAGAGAGACAGCAATCACAACAGACTATCAGCTTTATAGATAGATAGAGTAAACACAGATACATTGGCGAGAATAAAGCCTGCATGAATACAACCCGGTCGCTAAAAGGATATTTTATTTTTTAGTCTGCCGGACACGTGTTTCTCCAACCGGCGGGGTTGCGTGTTGTGGGATCAGTGCAACTTTATCAGCTTTATCGGTCACAAACAGTATCACTATCATGGTGTTATCTCTCTGCCAGCCACATTCTTTATGGACATTCGTCATGTCATGTTATATTAGTTGTTTTCATCACTTCAATAAAAAAAAAACTACGACTTTTTTTCTTTTTTCTTTTTTTCGTCTTTATCTTATTTTGTGTTTTATTTTTTTAGCACTTTATTTATTTTTTTCCTCTCTCTCTCTCTTTCGTATCTTGACATAATTTTTTGTCTTGACATAACATTTTGTCTTTCTACCAATACAAAACATTTCGGATGTCACTTACAGAAAAAAAAAATCTCCTATTTCATATACATTTCATGAACCGCGTCTGTCCTATACCCTACGGAGATGTCGACTTACCCTCTGGGGCTTAGATACCTTATGATTGGGTGCTTATTAATTCAAGACGTATAGGAACCGATGGTATTTTTGATGATTCTGACTAGGTTTATATTCTCTTTCAGTTTCTATCTTGGGGGAAAATTGACTCTTTAATTATATTGTACTCGTATATAATGTAGACTAGTATGCTTGGAAGAACTTGTTATATCATATATTTAATATATATATATATATATATATATATATATAATATATATATATAATATAGTATATATGTATATATATATATATATACACACACATATATATATAAAATCCTATACATATATATATATAATAATAATATATATTAAATCATAATTATATAGGTTATATATATTATATATATATAGACTATCCAATAACATATATATATGATATATCATATACTTATATGGCTATATATTATCTAAAATATATATAATATATATGTATATATATATATATATATATATATATATATATATATATATATATATAAACATATAAAAACACTAACGTCAAAATATGGCAATAAATAAGGATGATGATAATAAAAGTGATGGAGGCAACACAAATCCTGGTCCCCTCTAACGGACAGATTGGTTCCCTCCTTTCCCCTTCCTTCTCCTCGCTCGCGTCCCCTTCCCGGCCATGGGCGTCTTTGTTAAATTCTTCCTTTCTTTTTCAATCTCTCTCTATCTCTCTCTCTCTCTCTTTCATTTTCTTGCTCTCTCGCATTATTTCATTCTCTCTCTCTCTCTCTCTCTCTCTCTCTCTCTCTCACATCGCCTCTTCCTCTCCTTCTCTCTCTC
>NW_028234411.1:35028210-35030710 GCF_977035675.1 Penaeus japonicus
CACACACACACACACACACGCACGAGCTCTTGAGAAGCGATTCTTAAGCTTTTTTTTTTACTACAACTCGACTGCCAGCCACCCCCCCCCCACCGCTACCCCGACCAAAAGTAACAGTCATATATGTCGCAACACATTAAAAGAATTCCAAATGTCTCTCTCCTCTCTTCTCTTTCTCTCTCTCTCTCTCTCTCTCACTCTCTCTCTCTCTCTCTCTCTCTCTCTCTCTCTCTCTCTCTCTCTCTCTCTCTCTCTCTCTCTCTCTCTCTCTCTCTCTCTCTCTCTCTCTCTCTCTCTCTCTCTCTCTCTCTCTCTCTCCCTCTCTCTCTCTCTCCCTCTCTCTCTCCCCCCCTCTCCCCCCCCCAATTAAAGAACCACTGTGCTTAACTTGAAGAAAATCTACATTAAAAAGAAGACCGCCATCCAGTCTCTATGCCCCTAAGTCCCCATATGTGTTGCAGAGACCATGAAAGGCTTAGCTGATGTGGCGACCGCGAGAACTTTGTTAATTCCATTCCTTGGGTACTTAGGGGGATGGAGGATAGGGGATAGGGGAGGGGGAGGAGGGGGATGGGGGATAGGGGAGGGGGGATAGGGGATAGGGGAGGGGGATGGAGGATAGGGGATGGGGGATAGGGGATAGGGGATGGGGGATAGGGGATAGGGGATGGGGGATAGGGGAGGGGGAGGAGGGGGATAGGAGATAGGGGAGGGGGAGGAGGGGGATAGGGGATAGGGGAGGGGGATGGGGGATAGGGGATGGGGGATGGGGGATAGGGGATAGGGGATAGGGGATAGGGGATGGGGGAGGGAAGGGGGAGAGGGTGAGGGTGAGAGAGAGGGGGAGAGGGAGGAAGAGAGAGAGAGAGAGGGAGAGGGAGGAAGAGAGAGAGAGAGAGAGGAAGAGGGAGAGATAGATAAATAGATAGATAGAGAGAGAAAGAGTGAAAGAGAGAGAGAGACAATCAGAGACAGAGACAATGAGAAAGATGAGAAAGACAAAAAGATATCACATCCATACTCTGTTTCCCCATAATCCCTACAACCCCCCCCCCCTCCCCTCAAATCGAGAGAGAGTGAGAGAAGTGGAGGGAAGGGAAGGGAGAGAAGGAAGGAAGAGAAAAAAGGAGAGTTGGAGAGAGAGAGGAAAATAGGAGGGTTGTGGTAGGAAGTAAGGGCGAATGGAGAGAGAGAGGGGGGGGGGGTAAGTAAGGGGAGAGAGTCTGAGAGAGAGAGAGGGGAAGGGGGCGACAGAGGGTGAGGAAGAAGTAGGGGAGGGGGGGGGCGAGGGGTTCTGAGAGAAAGAGAGAAAGAGAGAGAGAGAGAGAAAGACAGAGAAAGATTTAAAATTCAAAATACTTTATTTCTTTAATGACAATGGTTATTCTTTTACATGTACAGTACTTATATTATGTCATAATTTGACATAAACATATACAATATAAAAGTGCACGCGTCGCAGAAATAGACAAAATATTGATAAGACTAGTGACTGCAATAGTGTGTTTGATTTGAGGCCAATTATGATACCGGAGATGCTTTTCTTTCAATTTTCTTTTTAGATGTATTCAGGTTGGAAATAGTTCTATGATGTTGTGGTAGATGGCTCAAGATCAGTGATCCACGGATCTGCATATTTCTTGCTCCTGTTTTCGTATTTGATCTTCTGATGTGCTGAGAGTCATTGTCTTTTTTTTTTTTTTTTTTTTTTTTCCTTATTGTAACTCTTATAAGTAGTTTTTGTGTATTTTTGTATTGGTACTTTGTTTGTTGAATCTCATATGCTTCGGTAGTAGTTAATTATACTGAGAGCTAATCTTTGTATAACAGCGATTCTTGTTCCTGTAGGGAGTTTGTCTTTCATGTAATTTACGTATATCAAAGTGCCGCTTACTTTCCTGTATATGTTGTTAATATGTGTCTCAAAGGTTATGTATCTGTCTATGTGTACTACTAGTTTTTTTTTTTTTTTTTTTTTTTTTTTTGACTGGGGTGCTTGGTCTAATGTAACAAGGTTCGATTTTTATAGTATCATCTGTTGAAATTATGGCTATGTTTTGGCGGCTGCCTATCGATATAAATTTTGTTCAGTTTCAGACCATTTAAATCGAGTCTTCTGCGAGAGTCTTTATAGTCTTTCCTATGAAATCATTTTAATTGTTTACAGAGGCAGCGTGAAGAAATTGAGAGTCATCAGCTAACTGGATGAGAAGATAGTCGAGAGATCATTAATAAATATGGTGAATAGGATTAGGCCATTATAAATAGATCCTTGTTGTTTTGGTGATACATTTTCACGTATATTGATAGTTCTCATAAATAATTTTTAAAACAATTGTTATCAATTCTGTGATTTCGTAGTTTATTGAGAAGGATTTCATGGTCAACACTGGGAAAGACCGTCGATAAATTACATAAAAAGAGCAAATTGATCTGGTTATTGTCTTAATTCTTAGTTATGTTATTTCATAGGATACCTTACTTCTAAATCTATACTGTA
>NW_028234411.1:35050710-35055710 GCF_977035675.1 Penaeus japonicus
AGAGAAAAAAAAAACTATAAATACGACGTAATTACAAGCCACTGATTGACAAGCCTCAAGCCAAGTCTGTCCGGAACACAGGAAGCGGGCGGTAGGAGGGATGGGCAAGAGAGACGGAGGAGGGGTGGGGGAGGGGGGGGAGGGAAGGGAAGAAAGAGGGGGACGGTTTTCTCGATAATTAATTAAAGGTCCTTAACTCATACGTTTCTTGCGTGAGAAGTTCCGCAACTCCTCCCGCAGTGAAGTGAAGTCAAGAACGCTGCCGCCGCTTTGCCTCAGTCAACACACGGGGAGGAGTTTGTGCGCGCGAAAGAGGAACGGTGCGTTGATAAGGTCGTTTGGATGGTTAGGCAAGAAAGCAGTGAGAGAATGGGGGGAGAAGGGGGGAGAAGGGAAGGGGAGGGAGGAGAAGAGAGGAGGGGTTGGGGAGGGAGGGAGGAGAAGAGAGGAGGGGTTGGGGAGGGAGGGAGGAGAAGAGAGAAGGGAAGGGGAGGGAGGGAGGAGAAGAGGGGAGGGGTTGGGGAGGGAGGGAGGGGAAGAGAGGAGGGGTTGGGGAGGGAGGGAGGAGAAGAAAGGAGGGGTTGGGGAGGGAGGGAGGAGAAGAGAGGAGGGGTTGGGGAGGGAGGGAGGGGAAGAGAGAAGGGGTTGGGGAGGGAGGGAGGAGAAGAGAGGAGGGGTTGGGGAGGGAGGGAGAATGGAGAGAAAGAGGTGGGCTGATAGAGGGGGAAGGTAAGGATATGTATACTCACACATACAGAAAGAGTAGGTGAGGGTGAGAGAGACAAAAAGAGAAAGAGAGTGAGAGAGATAGAGAATTTCTATTTGTGGTATACAACAAAAGTTCTGAGAGAAAGATAAAGAAAAAGAGAAAGAGAGAGAAAGAGAAATAGAAAGATAAAAAAAAGTACGGAAAGAAAACAGAGAACTCTACGGATAATGTATGAAGACTTCACAACCAGTACAGCGCGGTCAAGAATATTTTCACATATTACACCTCATCCGAGAGAAATATGTTGCGTCAGGCTTTATCCTTACGCCGGCACATGAGATGCATGTGGGCCTTGGTATGCAGGCACGAAAACGGAGCAAAATAATAAGGACGTTTTCCCTCCAACATCTGCAGTGAATTTGATTTTTTTTTCTTATATCATTCAGTAAATTAAATCAAATTAAGGGATTTATTATTAGCTTTACATTTTCTTTTATGTTACTAATGTTACAGTTAGTGTTTTTACTTTTGTTGTTGGTCTTATCATGATCATCATTGTGATTATTATGATTATCACTATCAATATTGCTCTAATTATCTCTGCAACTGCTCTTACTATTATCATTATATATTATCAATGCTACTATCACTACTTCTACTGCCACTACTACTGCTACTACTACCAATAAGATAGCAGGTTGACCTCCCCTAAACTATAACTATATATAAAGTTGGCTCCCAATATCGGTTAGAACTTTGCGCGTTATTACCATAGTAAAGTAGCAAGTACAAAGTATCTATTTTTACTCAGATATTAGCCTATTTTCCCCCAATTTTCAGTGTTTTTCTTCCGAAAAATGTCCGGTAGTTATACTGTATACTGGGATAAGAGGTTTTGTTGTTATTGTTTTTGCTTGTTTGTTTATTCTTGAGTCATGTTTATTCTCTCTAATCTTTTCGCAATTCATTTGTCAGATTCACTTACCTTCTTGGTACATTAAACCGACAGTGATGCAAAAGCCTAATGTTGATCATGACATTCTGGATACGTTTTATTATCAAGTAAGAGGAAAATTGAAACCTGAAAATACACTCGAAAAAAAAATACCTTCAAAGAAATCGAAACGACGAACAAAATAAGAAAAAAAAAAAAGAAAAGAAAAGAAGACACAACAAGCAGACTCCACACACTCACCCTTCGTCTCGATACACTCCTCATGGTCGGTGGTGTAGCCCCCGATCTTCCCCACCCGCACGGCCGGCTCGATCCCATTCTTCACGTGGTACTCAGCCTGGTACAGCTTCAGGGTCAGGTCAACTTGGGCCACGGCGGTCGTCTTGTTGTCGGGGCGCTTCTCGTAGCCTGTGATGAAAGCGCGGCGGAAGAGGATGATGCGCCCTTCGCCGACGAGTCCGCGGAACAGGATCCTTGACAGCTGGTGAAGGAAGGACATGGGTTGGGTGAGGGGGGGGGGGAGGTTCCTTTATGTTTTGTGTAGTCCGTACCTAGAACCTATAGATCACAGAAAGACAACATGATGTGCTCTTGTTTAATCTTGGTGTCAATTTTTTGTCTGAAAACACACACGCAAACATACATTATCATATATATGTATTTATATGGTTATATTTTAAATATCTATATATATATATATATATATATAAATATATTATATATATAAGTACATATATATATATAATATATATATATAGTTATATATATATTTATATATATATATGTATGTAAATATATATATATATACATATATAATTAAATATAAAATATATTATATATATAGATATTAACATACTGTACGTATAATACACACAACTCACACACACACACACACACATATATATATATATATATATATATATATATATATATATATATATATATACATATATATATATATACATACACACACACATACATATGTATTTATCTGTAGATTTAAGATATGCACAATTACCGAATAACCTTTGAATCTTGCGTTTTGCATTTGTCACTTTGCATCACGTGGAAGGAAATCAAACGACCAATATAAACAATAACAAATCGGGGGCAACACACAGCCATGCTAACTATTTGTTCTTACAGCGTTTTATGGCTGGACCAAGTAATAATGTACAGCAGCAAGCACGCCATTTGGCATACTCGTTAGTGCAGAATTTTACGAGAACAAGGCGGAAGTGAGAGAGGGAGGGAGGGCGGGAGGGAGGGGGAGAAGGAGCTGGAGGGTGGAGGGAGAATATGAGAAATAGAATGGGAGAAAGAAAGAGAAAGAGAGAGATACTAAGAGATAAAGATAGAGAAAGAGACAGAGAGAAGGGGAGGGGGAGAGAAAAGAGAGAGAGAGAGAGAGAGAGAGAGAAAAGAAAGAGACTGAAGACATGAGGGAGAAAAAAAAGAGGAGACAGAAAGAAGAAAGAGAGAGAAAAAAGGAGAGATAGAGAGATCTATTTCTTTAGACCGTATGAGATGATAGATAATATTACGTCATCTGTCCATTAGTCCATTTTCTGGCCCTTCACTATTGGCATCCTAGAGGGAGAAACGGCACCATAGGGGAGTCTCATGGGGTCTATGGGGAATCGTTGCTAACTAATGACTCCTTATCTTTGAGAAGTCGCTTCCTTTTCTTTGGGAAATATATCTGTTTGCTAAGTGTGGCTTGTGCCTAAATATGGTGTATGTACACACACACACACACACACATGTATGTATATATATGTATGTAATATATATATATATATATACTTATATATATTTATATATGAATATATATTATATATATATATATATATCTATTTAATATATATATATATATATAGATATATCATATATATATATATATATATTATATAGTTTATATACTACTATATATATATATATCTATATCGACTATATATTATATTTTATATTATTTCTATATATATATATTGGTGACGCCGGAGGACCAGAGAAAAAGACGAGAAAAAATGAAAAACAAACAAGTAAACCCACATCTATAACTCTCCCACCCGGACTCGATGCCGTTTTAATCCTACCCCCCCCCCCCCAAACACACACCCTCTCTACATCACTTTACTCCAACTTCAGTCTTCGCGTAACCCCTCCCCCCCTACACCCCACCCCACCCCCACCCACTTTCATTTTCCCCTCATATTTCAACGAGACATACGAGCACGTAATAAATATGTACCTGCTTGGACACGGTGGCACTATGGCACGGTTCAGAACCAGACAAATTGGCAGGAAAGAAAAGATTCATTGGGAGAAGAGGGGAGGAGAGGGGGGAGGGGGAAAGGAGGAAGGAGGAAAGATACCGTAAGGTGCCGAGGGGGATGGGGGAGGAGGGGAAGTTGGTGGGAGGAAGGGGGAGGGGATGAGTTTAGAGGAGGAGAGGGGGGGGGGTGCCGTAAGGTGCCGAGTCTTGGGTTTTGCTTCGCGAGGGGGATGGGGGAAATGGAGGGGAGAGGGATGGGGTAGGGGGTAGAGATGAGAGAGAGAGAGAGGATTAAATGGGACTAGGATAGAGAAAGAGAGGCAGGGAAGGAGACAAGGAAAGGGAGAGGGAGGGAGGGATTGAGGGAGGAGGAGAGAGAGAGAGAGAGAGAGAGAGAGAGAGAGAGAGAGAGAGAGAGAGAGAGAGAGAGAGAGAGAGAGAGAGAGAGAAGCAGCTCTCGCTGACTCGCCTCTCTCTCTCTCTCTCACCTCTCGAGAGAGAGAGAGAGAGAGAGAGAAAGAAGGGTCAGTTTAAACCTCTACAAGAATACTGTGACGTGGCTTAGGGTGTGAAGAACATGGTCGAAACAGCTTTCTGAGTTTTATTGCATAAGCTTGAACAGACGTATGTTGGATCGAGGGCTGCTCATCCTCCGAGGACGAGCGAGGTGTTGTTCCTCTACTCCCCTAGAAGAGACTCTCTACCACATTGTGTAACTTGTCTCAGGATATGTGTAAAGCACGTGTTTTCTTGTGAGATGGTACATTTGGAATGTGATGAGGGAAGTGTTGCATCAATACATAGTTCTTGTGAAGGGAAGGACAAAACAACACTGGTATGTCTGACGTGACAGTTAGAAATGGGTAAACAGATAGGTGAAGCAATAAACGTACATACATGTGTATATATATGCGTATGTGGTAGGGTATATGTGTAACAACTAAAATGACATGAAAGATGCAAATTACATTGACGATTGCATTATGTAGAAAAAATATATGTACAAATGATATTCGATGGACATCATAACAATTACGGACTTGATATATAACTACCAATGG
>NW_028234411.1:35070710-35075710 GCF_977035675.1 Penaeus japonicus
TCTCTCTCACTCTCTCTCTCTTTCTCCCCCCTCTCTCTCCCTCCTCTTCTCTATCTATCTGTCTTTATATATGTATATGTATTTCTATCTATTTTTTCTCTCTCTCCAGATAGGAATCTTACCTGTAATGGCAAAAGCAGCTTGCACTGAACAGACCCGAGCAGAGTTCACGAAGCAACAGATGTAATTCACTCGTTTCGATTAAATTAAGAATTGAAATCGAAACGCGTTAATTGCATATCTTGCATTGTGATGATACCATTCTCAGTGATACCTTTTCTGCATTGATACCTTTTCAGATGACGTAATCGAGTATCTGTGAAGCCTCTATCGGAAACTTTAGATTTGCTGACTTAATTATCGATAATGATTTGGCCTTTTCATCAGAATTTGTTTTCATGTGATTCTCCTCTTTAATATCATTTATGTTAGAATTATCCGATCATCTATATCGTTATCTGGTTACTATCTTTATCCTTATCATCCAATCATCATCTTTATTATCACTACCCAATTATTGGAATTATCATTATCTTTTTGTCATAGTTCTAGATATTACTATCTTAATATCATCCGTGCTATTGGCTGTTAGTCGATAGTAACGGCATGTCTTCTTGTTTGTTTGGTTGGCTTGGGGATGAAGGGGGGGGGGTAGGAAGGGAGAAGAAGGCGATTGAGGGAAAAAAAGAGAGGAAAAAAGAGGAATAACTGAGGTAAATGGGAAGGGAAGGGAAGGGAGAAGGGAGATGATAAAAAGAGGGGGATGAAGGAGGAAGGAGGAGGTGGAGAGGGAGAGAAGGTGAGGGGGAGAGGAAGGAATAAAAAGCAAGAGTTGAGAAAAAGGAGGGGAAGGGAGGATGATGAGGGAGAAGAGAGAGAGTAAGAAAAAGGGAGGGGAAGGAGGAAGAAGAAAAGAGAAATAGAGTAAGAAAAAGAGGAGGAGGAAGGGGGAAGGAAAAAAGGAGAGGAAGCACTGACCGAGAAAGGGGGAGAGAGATAAAGAGAGGAAGAGGAAAAGGAGGAGGGAAAGATTTGGCAATAAATGGAACCAAAGAAAATGGCTAAACCCCCTCTCCATATTCCTTGGTTCTTATCCACGTTTTCAAAATATAATCAACAGAAAAAAAAAACATTTCCTTTACTGTCACTACGACATCGTCACTCGAGCAATATCACGTATGAACAGAGAAGTAATTACCATAATGCTTCCACAGACAGCAATTAGTGCAATGATATGCCAAGTGATTATAATGTCAATGGATGCAATTAGAGAGGCCTCATTTACGAATGAAAGAGCTAAAGAGATGAATAAGAGAGAGAGAAAAAAACACGTAAAGGAATGGAACGGAACATCGAAGTGATTCTCTTTATTCAGGGAAAAAAAAGACTTCAAATGCAGATGAAAGAGAGAACACAAATCCGCGAGAAAAAGTGTTAATTGGCGTAATCTGGGTCCGTGCTCTTAAATTCTGTAGGATTCTTTACAGAGCTTATTGAACAATAGGAAGAGGAGGAGGGGGAGGAAAAAAAGAGGAAGAGGAGGAGGAGGAGGACCAGGAGGAGGAGGAAGGGGAGATGAGGAAGAAGATATAGGAGGGGAAGGTGGAGGGGGAGGAGAGAGAAGAGAGGAGGAGGAGAAGGAGGAGGAGAAGGAGAAGATGAAGAAGAGGAGGGAGAAAGAGAAGTAAGAGAGATAGGTAAAGAGCGAGAGTGAGAGAGAGAGAGAGAAAATGAAAGAAATAAGGATAACGAGAACCGACAAAGAACAACAACCCAAAGAGCAAGAACAAAGGCAATAGAAAAAACGACAACAACGTCTGATATTGCAAACGTTTATGTAGATGAGTTCGCTGTTGCGGGCGCCGGGAGTGTGGCTATCATTTCGTGCCAAGAACGGAGAGGGAAGAAGGGAGGGAGAAGAGAAGGGGGATGTGGAGGAAGAATGAGGGAGAAGAGAAGGGGGATGTGGAGGAAGAATGAGGGAGAAGAGAAGGGGGATGTGGAGGAAGAATGAGGGAGAAAATGGGGAAAGAGAAGGGTGGGGTGTGTGGGCGTGGAGGATGAGGGGAAATGGAAGTGTTTGGGAGAAGAGAAGGGAGGGGGGCTGGAGGAAGAATGAGGGAAAAGAGAAGGCTCGGAGAGGTGGAATATGAAGGGAATGGGAAGAGATAGAGAGAGAGAGAGAGAGAGAGAGAGAGAGAGAGAGAGAGAGAGAGAGAGAGAGAGAGAGAGAGAGAGAGAGAGAGAGAGAGAGAGAGAGAGAGAGAGAGAGAGAGAGAGAGAGAGAGAGAGAGAGAGAGAGAGAGAGAGAGAGAGAGAGAGAGAAAAGGGCTGGACCTATGTCAGTAGCGTTCATACACCCTTTCGTATGTTTCTTTAGGCTGGACTTAGGCACTGGTACTTATGGCTTGGTGTATGAGGGTATATCTTTAGGTATGTGCATGTATAACTTCTCTTTGTGTGTGAATATGGGTGTGCGTGTGCGCGTGAGTGTGTGCGTGTGTATGTGTCTGCGTGTATGAGTAGGTGAGTGAGTAAATGTGAGTGAGTGAGTGAATGAGTAAGTGAGTGAGTGAATGAGTATGTAAGTGAGTGAATGAGTGTGTATGTACTATGCATGCCCATTATATTTCCGTTCGTCTGAAGTCCTTTATGCATGGGATGGCAATCATTCCCATCTATCCAACGAAACTGAGAAGTCTAGAAAAAAAACGAAAAAAAACAACGATGCATTCACATCAAACAGACATACCAGTAAATCACAAGTGAGTGAGTGTGGAGACAAAGTCAAAAGAAGACACAGCCAAGCAGACAGACAGACTATAAGCAGGAAGAGCCGAAGACAAATAAGCAAGAAAGGGCAGGGTAAGAGGCCTCATAAAGCACGAGTCATACAGAGATGGAGTGAGGGACCCTGCTTAGTGCTGCGTATTGTGGAGATGAGAAGCACTTCACGCTGGTTGAAGGCCCTCTGGTTTCATAATATATTCAGGCCTATATACAATGCGTCGCAACACAGATACACACACACGGGTGCTCAGACCCACACGTGGACGCATAGAAATACACACGCAGAGTCATATATATACACACGTGGAGGCATACAGATACATGCGGATGCACACAGTTACAAATACGGACGCACACAGGAACACACACGGATGCAAATACATAAAATGCATGCGTGAATCTGTGCGTTGATTTTCGTATTGATATATATATATATATATATATATATATATATATATATAAATATATATATATAATATATATATATATATATAATTTATATATATAAATATATATATATATATAATATATATATATATATATATATATATATATATATATTTATATATATACATATACATACACACACACACACACACAGACACAACAGCACACACACACACACACACACACACACACACACACACACACACACATATATAATATATATATATATATAAATATATATATATAATACTTATATATATATATATAAAATATATATATATATATATATAATATATTATATATATATATATATATTATATATATATATATATATATATATATATAAATATATATATATATATATATAATTATATATATAATATATATATATATATATATATATATATATATATTAGATATATATTATATATAAATATGTAGGTATATATATATATATTCATATATATATATATATATATATATATATATACTATATATACATATATATATATATATATACATAATATATATACTTATATATATATATAATATGTGTATATATATAGTATATAAATATATATAATTATATATATATATATATATATAACTTACTTTTTTATCGCTCTCTCTCTCAAAATCCCTTGCCCTCTTTCTTTCTTTCTCTCTTTCCATCTCGCTATCTCTGTTTAACTCTCTCCCCCTCCCTCCCTCACACGAGCCGCTACCCAACCCACACATACAGCCGCAAATACGCACACATTCTCCATCCCCTCGTGTGCTGTCGTCCCTGCTCGCCGCCGCTGGCCTGGCGAACGTCATCTCCCTCCCGCCTCACGCATTTCACTGGCCATAAACCACTCGACGACATTGTTCCGCTACACAGCCCTACAACGCGACGCTCTTTGATGCTCTATTGTTTTTTTGTTTGTTTTGCCCTTCGTCACATCTCTGTGCGTTTTGTTGATGGTGTTTCATCCTTTTTATTGTGATAAGAAAAGGGAATATGAGTTTTTGGTGAGAGATTTTTATTGTTTCTTTTTTTTTTTTTTTAGTTCTTTTCTTTTTTTTCTATGACTATATTATTCTCGTTTTGTTTTTGTTTTTGTTTTCTTTGTTTGTTTTTTTCGTCTTGCCTTTCCCGTTTTCTTTCGCCATTCCGCCGTTTTCTACGAGTGTTCTCCCCGACATCTCGATTCCTCCATGTGTGCATTTTCTCTTTGATTATCCTCCCTGCCTATTTCCTCTTCTGCTGCTACGTCATCATCTTAACATTTTAAAAGAAAAAACAAAACAAAACAAAAGAAAAAAAAACCACCAAGGTCTTTTCTTCCTTTAATGCACCAGAAAAACCATCGCTATTACTGTAACGAGCCCGGAATCACAAAATGACAAACAGCTCGATTCTTCAGCTCATATTTTATTCATGTTTCTACCTATTTAGATATTTACAAAAGAGCAAAGAGTTGAAAAAGAAAAGTTTGAGGAATGGCTCTTCTCCAAATGGATTACTGCATACAAGTAAACGGGGAAAAAATGTATGAATGTAAATAAACACATATGCATATCAGTGGTGGTGTTTGTGTTGTTGTTATTGATAGTATAACCGCTGATGTTATATGATTTATATTACTGTTAACACTATCTTAAATAGTATTGTCACCTTCTGTACATATATCGTTGTTATTACTACTGCTATTATTAGCTATACTATCATTATAATTAGTGTTTTTTTATTATTTGCATCATCATCATCAATACAATTA
>NW_028234411.1:35090710-35093210 GCF_977035675.1 Penaeus japonicus
ATATATATATATATATATATATATACACATATATATATATATATATATATATATATATACATATATATATATATATACATATAAATTAACAGATGTATGAATAGTTAGATAAGAAGAGAAATACAATAGAAACAATAGAATTAGGGAATGAAAAGAGCCCGAAAGAGAGAGAAAGTACAATAACCGAAGACGAGGGCGGCGCCAGAATAGAAATTGACCCAAATCACTCTGGATCCCTCCCCCCTCCCCCCCACCCGCCCCAACCACCTCCCTTTCCTTTATGCAATTCCTTTCGATTGCACCTCCCTCTGTTCTGTTTTTTATTGCTTTTCTATTTGTTCCTATTCTCCTCCACTCCTTCACTTATTCTTTATTGCTTCTGTGTGTACTTTTTCCTCACCCCTCTCCCCTCCATGCCCCTTCTCCACCAACCCCACTCTCCTCTACGCCCATACGCCCTTTCACCCCCATGCCCCTTCTCCATCACTACTCTTCAACGCCTAACCTCCACTCTCCCCCCTCACCACACTCCACTCCCCTCCAATCCATCCCCTCCACCACCTCACTTTCCTCCACTACCCCTCCAAAAACCTCACTCCCTTCCACTAACCCCACTCCCCTCCACCACCCCTCCACCACGCCATTCCCCTCCCCTCCACTCTACTCCCCTCCACCCAACTCCCCCAGCCCCCCCCCCTTCCCATCCCCTCCCAAAACCTTACTCCCCTCCACCAACCCACCCCATTCCCATCCCCTCCACTAGCCCCACTCCCCTCCACTCTACTCCCCTCCACCCAACCCTCCCCCCACGCCCCTCCCCCCTTCCCCTCCCCTCCAAAAGCAGCCATAACTCACGGCAGCCTCCAAGCGGGACAAGACGGAGGGCTGTCGCGCGTTTAATGTCTTTAGTGTTCGCCTTCCTCTCGGGTGGGCAGGAGGCCGCTACCTCACCGCCGCTCGACGTCTTTAGCAGCAAATGCCTCGGTTGATTCGCGGTCTTCGATGGAGCTTTCGGTGGTCTTGTGGTTGTTTGTTTGTTTGTTCGTTTGTCTGTTTGGTTGGTTGGTTGTTCTAACGGAGGGAGGGGAAAGGGGGCTGGTTGGTTGGTTTTCTGTGTGTGTGTGTTTGGGTTTGGGTTTGTGTGGTTGTGTGTGTGTGTTTGTGTATTCCTCTGATTTTTTTTTCTGTTTGATTGTTCATTAATATGTCTGTCTTGCTACCTGTCTAACTCTCTGTCTTCCATCTGCTATACCATCTGTCTATTTGTCTGTTACCTAAAGTATGTCTACCCATCTACCAAAGTCTCCATCCATATATCTTAAACAAATATCTCTCTATTTTCGTCTTTATCAGCCCTTTCTTCCGACGCCTAACTTCTTAAGCGAAAAAGATGGTTCCACGTGTCACGTCAAAAGGGATAAGAAATGTTCTTTAAAAGTCTACTGGGCAACTTTTATTTCATCAACTTTAGTTCCAAAGAGTAGCAGTGTTGGGGCGTGTTTTCTCCCCTTATATTGAAAGGATATTAGGAAAGATGTACTCTCTCTCTCTCTCTCTCTCTCTCTCTCTCTCTCTCTCTCTCTCTCTCTCTCTCTCTCTCTCTCTCTCTCTCTCTCTCTCTCTCTCTCTCTCTCTCTCTCTCTCTCTCTCTCTCTCTTTCTAGATTGATAGATATAGATGGTGCAATACATCTTGTAATAGACAAAAAGGTTTAGAAAAGAGTACCTATATACAGTAGAAAATACCATACACCAAAAATCAAAGACAATATAACTTCCCGCTTATCTGAAACACAAACATAAGACACAGAGCAGGTAGGGATATACAACAGAAACAAACATACATGCAAGCAGCATCATACCCCTTTGGCAGAATACATACCACAGTCACAGAAAAAAACGAACATAATAAAAATGAATAAATAAATAAATAAAATTAAAAAAAGAGCGACACAACAGAAGACCCTAACAAACGGAGATATAATAGAACAGATAAAAACAGACAGACATACGGCCACATCCGTCAGCCCGCGACAGGACACACACAATAACATATAACGGCCACTAACCACCGTCAGCTGGTAAAATAAAACGTTCGCTATCTTCTATCACACGGTTACGTACAGGCCCATTTATCTGGCCTTTTGGACATTCTTAACGCATCTACAACAAACTGGTTCTGCTCCCCATGACTATCACGCGTAGTTCTTCTCGTTTAATGTCTCAATCAATTTTGCCAATGTCTTCCAGTTTCCCCTTTGAGTTCCCGCTGCAGAAAATGGAGTCTTTGCGTTTTCTTCGTGGAATGTGGGGCCTTTCTCTATCTTTTTTTTGCTTCTTCCTTTCTCTCTATCTCTATTTCTTTTGTCTCTGATTACTTCTCTCTTTTGTATCTTTCTTTTTATTTTTTCTTTCTCATATCTATGTCTCTCTCTTTCTATGTTTTTTTTTTTTTTCTTCTCTCTATATATTCTTTCTTTCTTTCTCTCTCTCTCTCTCTC
>NW_028234411.1:35113210-35115710 GCF_977035675.1 Penaeus japonicus
GATGATAATGATAATAATAATAATAATAATAATAATAATAATAACAATGATAATAACAATGACAATAATGATAATGATAAAAACCCCAATGCTATTACCAATCATCGGAAATTCTTCTTTTCTTATTGTCCTTCCTTATATACAAAACAAAACAAAAATACATTGATAAAGAAAAAAAAATAAAAGAGTAAAAATTCCCAAAGACCTAAAATTCCTCACTTCCATTTTCGTCTCCTTCCTTCCCCTCTTACGAAATAGAAAGAAAAAGAGAGAAAAAAAAAAGGAAAATCACCCACACTGCAACCCTCTTTTCCCAGAAGGGCCTTCCCGCCCAGCCTTCGAATGACCAGCGGCGGTGACGTAACAGGTCGATTTAGGTGTTTCTTAAGAGGTCAAGCGATGGTTTCCGGGCTTCGAATCGCGTCGCTTGTGTTCGGAAAGTGTGCCGTTATTTTCTCTCTGGGATTCTTTTATTTTTTATTTATTTATTTTTTTTTCGCTTTTTTTTTTTTTTTTTTGAGAAAGTCTTTTTTATTTTTTATTTTATTTATTTTTTTTTCTTTTTTTTTTGAATTTTAGGATATGTGTATGATATATGTTTGCGTTTTTTTATGTGTGTGTGTGTGTGTGTGTGTGCACAAATATTCATATACATACGAATCAAATGATATTCTCTTTATTCACAATCAAATACGAATGAAAGAAACAAAAAAGGAACGTCCATCACAAGTAACAAGCGAGAGTACGACACAGTAAAACGCGGCGAAAAAAATAAATAAATAAAAAAATATAAAAGGATAAGAGATGAAAAATAAAGTAATAAAATAAAAAATATATATATATATCTATAACGCACGATGCACTTTTGACTAGCTCTGAAATCCGTACATCTTTATTATCTTTTTCTATCTAATCATTTGTTTATTTGAGGGGGAGCAACTGGAGAAGCAGATATAAATTTTGAAGATATCTCCCTTATTTCTTTCTTGAAGAAAACCGAGGAGAGTGAATGCCACCTTTTTTCCTGTTTTATAGTTTTCAAAATATCGAATATACATCAACACTAACAAACAAACAAACAAACAGAATAACGATTTTTTATTGTTTAAATCTTTATAACCGTGACTGAAGGTTTGTGAGAGTACCAACGACCTTTTTTTTTTTGGTCCTATCTACCCCATAAAATTTTACGACACTTAAAATCTAGTTTACTGCTGGCCATCGAAATTATCCTATTCGCAATATAATTCGAGGGTGCAGTTTTTTTTCACCTTAGAGTTTGTTGTGAGGATTTTGCAATTTGTCCGTGTAAAATGGTCTTTACTTTCTTTACTTGTTTTTTTATTCTTATTGTTTGCTTGCTTGTTTGTCTCCCTGCTACTGGCTACCATCCGATTCATTAAAATCGACTTTGTTATATAACTGTTACATAACTGTTACTTTTTTTTCTTTTCTTTTTTTAACATCTGATCGAAAATCATCCAATGAAATTGACTGTGCAAGAAGATAACCGAAAAGGGACCTTACAACTTTCAACCATTGCAGTTTATATTTCCCCCGTCTGAGACTGAAAATGCGATGTCTGAATATTGATAATTGTGGTAATTGGAATAGTGTTTAAAAATAGAAGAGGAAAACGTTGAATTCTGATTTCCAATTTTCAAACCTTTAGAACTATTTTCAAAAGAAAATGGTACCTGAATTTCTCCCTTTATAGTACTTAAGCACGTATCTACTCGAACCCTGATTCTCTCTCTCTCTCTCTCTCTCTCTCTCTCTCTCTCTCTCTCTCTCTCTCTCTCTCTCTCTCTCTCTCTCTCTCTCTCTCTCCTCTCTCTCCCCTCCCCCCTCTCTCTCTCCTCTCTCTCTCTCTCTCTCTCCTCTCTCTCTCTCTCCTCTCCCCCCCCCCCCCTCTCTCTCTCTCTCTCTCTCTCTCTCTCCCTCTCTCTCTCTCTCTCTCTCTCTCCTCCCCCCCCCCTCTCTCCTCCTCTCTCTCTCTCTCTCTCTCTCTCTCTCTCTCTCTCTCTCTCTCTCTCTCTCTCTCTCTCTCTCTCTCTCTCTCTCTCTCTCTCTCTCTCTCTCTCCACAGACGCGCCCGCACACAGTACCACACACACACAAACACATTCACTTATCCACTCACTCACTCGCTCACCTACTCATTCACTCATTAATTCCTTCATTTTTTTTCAGATTCGACCTCCATCCCAAAGGGAACTGTGTTGTGAAATATATCTTGAGCTATTTCACAATACAGTCCATTGGCCCCGTCCTCGCCAATGGCTGTGGTCGTCAACCTTCTTTGCTGATATTATTTATCTCTTAATTCCTTCATTCACTTAATTACTCATCCATCTCTCTCTCTCTCTCTCTCTCTCTCTCTCTCTCTCTCTCTCTCTCTCTCTCTCTCTCTCTCTCTCTCTCTCTCTCTCTCTCTCTCTCTCTCTTTCTTTCTCTCTCTCTCTCCCTCGCTCGCTCTTACCTTTTTCTTGACTCTGCA
>NW_028234411.1:35143210-35148210 GCF_977035675.1 Penaeus japonicus
ACAATAATGATAATGTTAATAATCATAATTCCATTAACAACAATAATGATATTAATGATGATAATGATCATAATAATAACAGCAATGAAAATACGGATCACATGATAATAACGGGGATGATACGAATAATGATAATAATAGTAATAATAATAATAATAATAATAACGCTGATAAAAAACAATAACAATACCAATAATGATGATAATAGTAATAACAATGATAATTACGACAATCATAATAATGACGATAATAATGGTGACAATAATGATGATAATGATAATAATGATAATAATAATATCAATAACAATAATTGGGATAGTAGTGGAAATGATGATGATAAAAGTAATAATAATAATGATAATGTTAACAAGAGTGATAGAAATAATAGTGATGATACAAATAATAATACCAGTGGGGATAGATATGATGTAATTAAAGAAATTATGATTATAACAACACTAATTACAATGACAGTGATCTGAATAATGATGATAATGATAATAAAAATAATAAGGAGGATATTAATAATGACGATAATAATGATAATGATGATGACAATATTAGTCATCATCATTATAATCATTATCATATTGATAATAATAACAGTAGTGATATCACTAATGATAATCCTAATGTTAATTATAATAATGACAACAACAATGATAATGAAGATATTGATGATGAAAGCAATATTGATCATGAAAATCAATAATAACGATGATAATGATACAAATAATATAAATATTACTAATGATGATGATAAAGATGATAATGATAACAATGATATCAATGATGATAATGATATCAATAATAGTAATATTAATTCTAATAATGATATAATTATAAAATGAACAATGATAACAATAATTATGAATATAACAATAACAGTTATGATAATAATGTAGATAATAACGATGATGAATACGATGATAATGTCGATAACGATAATTATGATGATAATAACAAGAATAGCATAGCAATAGTAGTGAGGATGATAGTAATCATGATAATGATTACAATTATAATGATTAGTGTAAGGACAATGAAAGAGATAATCATAATCATGAGACTTTACTCAAAATTATTATTATGCTAATAATTAGGATAATGAAAAGGCAATAATGATAATGATAATAATAATGATGATAATAATAATAATATTGATTATAATAATAATAATATTGATTATAATAATAATAATAATGATAATAATGATAATGATAATAATAATAATAATAAAAATAATGATAATAATAATAAGAAGAAGAAGAATGATAATAACAGCAATGATGATAATTATAATGACGATAATAATAGATGTGATGATAATGAGATGATAATGATAACAATGAATATGATAATGATAATAATTATATCAATGCTAATAATGATGATAATGATAATCGTGATAAAATAAGGATAATGGTGATGATATTAATAATAATTACAATGGTAAAGATAGTAATAATGATAATGAGGATAACAATAATAAAAAGAACAACAATGACGATAATGATGATGATGATAGCAATAATTATCATAATAAGACCTTTTTTCATGATCTAGATAATGATAATAACAGTGATGATAATGATAACAATAACAATATCAATTAATATCAATAGCAATGATGATGATAATAACGATGATGATGATAATAATGATAATGATAATTATAAAAATGATAATAATGATAATAATAATGATAATGATAATAATGATAATAATATTAATGATGATAACAATAATGATAATGATTCGAATGATGAAAATGAGTATAACAATGCTGATGATAAAGATAATTATAATTATGATAATGATAATAATCATAATTATGATAATGATAATAATGATGTAACAATAATAATGGTGATAATAATCATGAAAAATGATTATCATAATGATAACCATGGTAAAATAATTATTTATAATGATAATAATGACAATGATAATAATAATGATTAGAATGATAATACGAATAATAACAATAATAATGATAATGATAATAATAGTAATGATAATAATAGTAATGATAATAATAGTAATGATAATAATAGTAATGATAATAATTATTATAACAACAACAATAATAATGATAATAATAACAATAATGACGTTATGAAATAATAGTGATAATGATCATGATACTTATAATGATAATAATGATAGTGATAATGAAAATCATAATCATACTAATAATGATGATGATGATAATGATAACAATAAGGATAATAACAATGATAATGAATATGATAGTAATGATGATGATGATGTGATGGTAATGATAATGATGGTGATGATGATGATGATGATGATGATGATGATGATGATGATGACGATGATGGTAATAATTATAATAATAACAATAATAATAATGATAATAATAATAATTATAACAATAATTATAATAACAATAATAATGATAATAATAATAATAATAATAATAATAATAATAATAATAACAATAATAATAATAATGATAATAATAATAATAATAATAGTAATAACAATAATAATAATAATGATAATAATAATAATAATAATAATAATAATAATAATAATAATAATAATAATGATGATGATAGTAATAATAATAATAATAATAATAATAATAATAATAATAATGATAAAAATAATAACAATAACAATAATAATGATGATGATAATGATAATAATAATGAAAATAATAATGATAATACTCATGGTAATATCAATGATGATAATGATATTGATAAAGATTGCAATCATAATAGTAACAATAATAATGAAAATAATGAAGATTAATATGATAATAGTGATAATAACAATAACAACAGCAACAACAACAATAATAATTATAATTATAATAATAGCAATAAAAAAATATGATAGTAAAGATAAAAATTATGGTAACAATAGTAAATATCAACAATAATAACGTGCTTAATAATAATAATAATAATAATAATGATAATTAAAATGATAGTAATAATAATAAGAATAATAATTAGAATAATAATAATAATAATAATAATAATAATAATGATAATAATAATGACAATAGTAATGATAAAAATGAAGATGATAACGATATTAATGATAATGATAATTATGTTGATGATGATGATGATGACGATGATGATGATGATGATGGTGGTGATGATGATGATGATGATGGTGGTGGTAGTGGTGGTGATGATGATGGTGGTGGTGATGGTGATGATGATGATAATGACAATAATAATGATGATGATCACGATGTCACTGATAAGGATAATTATGATGATAACAGTAATAAACATCAGTAATGATAATAATAATGATAATAAAGATAATGACAGTGAGGAGGAGGTGGAGTAAGAGGATGGTGGTTGTGGAAATGATGATGGTTATATGACAATGATAATGATTATGATAATGATAACGATAATGGTAATAACAATAATGATAGTGATTATTTTTTTTCATCATCTTCATTATCATCATCATACCTATGTTTTTTATCATCAATATCATGATCATTATCATTATTACTGTCATCATTACGAACATTACTATTACTGCTACTATTTTGTATTATTACAGTTATTACTGATTATTTTTATTATTAGCATTATTACTGTGATGACGGTAATGATGCTAATAATAATGTTACTGCTATTTTTCAATATTTGCCATTTTGAACAGTTCCATCTTTACTTCGGCGTCGTTCATCAACACACATCACAATCACCAAACATTTTTTTTTTAATTGCATTTGTTATATAATGATTGCAGTGCCATTCTATAATGTATATAACGGCATCTCTACAAGAACCCAAACTTAATTCCTCTCCTCCACCCCTGTGTTGCAAGCGTTTCCAAGAACAACCATGCAACAAGTTATGGATTTGGGTCATTGACGAAAGAAGCAATATCAACTAAGACTTTTATCAATTATGATCAAGTCCCTCTTGTAATACATCTATGGTATGACAAAGCTCTCAATGTTTTAGGGGGGAAATATTCCATGCATGTGTATAGTGTCGGAATCTATAGTAACAATACGTTAGGTAAGTTACATAATGTTATGAAGAGATGTATGGGTTAAATAAATATTCGTGTTGATTATCTTGCAAGTTTCTTCCTTTTAAAATCACGTGCTACTTACCCTACACGGTTGATTTGGACAGGTAAGTAACTCGAACAAGCCGTACATACAAACCACTAGCCACAAACAACCACTTGTGATTGGTTACCATAGAGAATAATTAAACAAAAAGAAAGGCCTTCACTCGACGTAACGACTGAACCACCAAAACGAGTGTGGTTATTCCCGCGCATTTTCCCCCCTACGACGGTATGAAGCGCCACTTTCATATACAACAGAAAAAAATACTTCTAAAGAATTAGATACTGTTCCACTCACACTAACTAACACGGGGTAAGTAGGCAGTTTCCAGCAAAGTGCCAGAGCCACGACTGAGGGTCGAGAGTGCCAGAGTAAACAATGTTGTGGCACCAGCGTAGTCAGGCAACCACTCGGCACTGCTTCTCGAACGTCCATCGCGTGAAAAGAGATTTGGAGATAGATACTTTTTTACAAGGTAATTGGTGAAAGCCTTGACATGAGATTCAAATGCATATGTGTGTGTGTGTGTGTGTGTGTGTGTATGTGTATGTGTATGTGTATGTGTATGTGTATGTGTATGTGTAAGTGTATGTGTATGTGTATGTGTGTGTGTGTGTGTGTGTGTGTGTGTGTGTGTGTGTGTGTGTGTAGCTGTGTGTGTGTGTGATGTGTGTTTCTCTTTTTTTTTCTCTTTTTTTTCTTTTTTGATAAGGCAGTTGATATATAAATGATTGATGTGATGCAAAAGAAATGCCATTCAACTGCATTTATTCAAGAACTGATATACATTATTAACATAAAAAGATAAGAAAGAAAGTAAGAAAAGTCTTCAAGTCAAAACTTCAAGATATTCTTCATTATCTTGAAAGCAGATGGTATTGAAATTAATAGAAAAACAAGAAAAATACTG
>NW_028234411.1:35163210-35168210 GCF_977035675.1 Penaeus japonicus
CTAATTATTAAACTACATATCAGCAAAAATGCAAAACGGGGATAAAACAACCACCACATAATCTTACACGCTATTTCATCTTTGATTATTTAAGTAAATAAAGGACATTAAGAGGAAAGTATTTAAAAGAAAACAGAAAATCAGATTTTGGATGGACTTTGTAACTTGAGTCATTATGGTGAAAATTTAGATTGGAGACACACAATAATAATATATATACAAATAACATAATGCATATTAGACTAGGTAAATTATAATGCAATAATGCACTATGTAGAGCCTAAGACAAAAACATTCACACTGCAGAGTATTGCAAATGCACACCCAAGGCATTCTCCACAAAATTCCAAGGCCTACCCACACTCAGATAGGGGCCACACCTGAATGCGTATGCACACTTGAGAATTATACATCTAGTCATCACAATAACTACTACTTCATGTAATGAATCTAATGGCTATATCAAAAACTCAAATGCAAAGCTTGTTTCATTATCCCAAAGGAAGGATGCAGATTACCCTGTATCTAATGATATCAGCTGCTTTTTGACATAAACTAAATCCATTTCTTGAAGATTTGACAAATAAATAAACTTTATTGAGTAAATATACATATATACATTCAAATATATACATACATTCTCTATTTCTGAATCTATCTAAAAATCTTTTCATATTAGAACATGCATCAGAAAACAGTAATGTGTGAAATCATAAAATACAGACACATACACAAGTACTGTGTATACATTTATATCCATCTCCAGTCCGCACATCTAGGATCTTTAGCAAACTAGCATTCTTTGCCGTCTAGAAACTAGAAAAGCAACCAATTGTACCAATAAGCTGCATCTTTTCACTTCCAGTTAATGAACGAATTACCACAATAAACTTATTATTATGCATTAACATACAGATGACCCTATCATTTAATTACCAGAGAACAGACTGACATTCCACTGCTGAATTGTTTACACCTTCCACGTTTTTCTTGAATCAATGATCAGCTGATCATGTAAATATACAAATTCTTCACGCTCGCTGTGACGTCATTCATATCCCGCCAGGGAGGGTATGTATAGTCCTCAGATATTAGAAACGAGTTGTTAGTAACTACAAGTCGGTAGTATGTGCGTTTTATAATGTTTGATTTTGCGTATGTGTTGGTTTGTTTGTGTGCGTGTGCGTGCGTGCGTGTGTGTGTGTGTGTGTGTGTGTGTGTGTGTGTGTGTGTGTGTGTGTGTGTGTGTGTGTGTGTGTGTGTGTGTGTGTGTGTGTGTGTGTGTGTGTGTGTGTGTGTGTGTGTGTGTGTGTGTGTGTGTGTGTGTGTGTGTGTGTGTGTGTGTGGATGTATGTGTGTGTGTGTGTGTGTGTGTGTGTGTGTGTGTGTGTGTGTGTGTGTGTGTGTGTGTGGATGTATGTGTGTGTGTGGATGTATGTGTGTGTGTGTATGTGTGTGTATGTGTAGAGTAGGAAATTTTAATTTCTTCATTCTATAATCGTACCTCATTTTCTTTTAAGTTGGCACTCATCTATGGTGACCGCTCGTTGAGCTCGTTATTTTTTAACTATATCCTTCCTTAAATGTGGTAGACACAGTCTGCCGCGTATTCTAGAGTAGATCTTATGATATATAGCTGTCATGATTTTCTTTACCGTTTACATACAGGAATTTTAGTACTACGTGGTCACTCTTTCCCAAAGGACAGTTTTCATATCACATCTATTTTTTCTGCATATTAGGCCTGGCACAAATGACCTGTCCATAAACCATTGCCTTGTGTAATTAGTTACTCTCCGATGAAGGCAATACCCATTTACGATTTATAGCAGTTTCGCACTCCGTGAATCAGATTGCGCTTTCGGATCAAAAGATTCCCAACCGATTGTGCTCTTAAAATACCCATTTAAAGGAATTTCTTTTGATTCGGTTTCCACAACTCGAAATAATTCCTTTCGGCTTACAAGTATTTCTTGAGCTAGTTCTGTGTAGCTTTTTTGTTGACGTCCAACCGACGCTCACCGGACGTCAGCTAGCCTATGTTTGACGACGTTTGGTGACGTCGAAGGGCCATTTATTCTGTTCATCCAGCCGGCGTCGACCAGGCCATAGAGCCAACGGTTTGCTGACGTCGGAAATTAACCTCCGGCTGACATTATCGGGACGTCAGCTACAGACGTCGTTTGAACGTAAATGCCAACGACGGCGGGACGTCCTTTCTACTCATCCGGCCCACGTCCATTGTACTCCTACGGTTGATGTCTCCTAGACCAGAGTTCTCCAAACTTTTTTCATCACGATCCAGTTTGATTCTGTACAATACCTTCACGACACAGTATGTCCATTCTGTCGTACCTTTCTCTCAGTCTGATATCAGTTCATATACGTGTGTGTGTGTGTGTGTGTGTGTGTGTGTGTGTGTGTGTGTGTGTGTGTGTGTGTGTGTGTGTGTGTGTGTGTGTGTGTGTGTGTGTGTGTGTGTGTGTGTGTGTGTATATATATATATATATATATATATATATATATATATATATATATATATATATATATATATACGTGTACGTGTGCGTGTGCGTGTGCGTGTGCGTGTGCGTGTGCGTGTGCGTGTGTGTGTGTGTGTGTGTGTATATGTATTTATGTATATATATATATATATATATATATATATATATATATATATATAGAGAGAGAGAGAGAGAGAGAGAGAGAGAGAGAGAGAGAGAGAGAGAGAGAGTGAGAGAGAGAGAGAGAGATACATATATATATGTATATATATATATATATATATATATATATATATATATATATATATATATGCATATATATATATATATACATATATATATTAATGTGTAATGGTAGGTCTTATGATGCTCGTGTTGATTTTCTGTACCATATCTCTGTTTACATGCAAGGCCTTCCTTACTACGAGGTCACTCTTTCTCAAAGGAGGGCAGTATTTTATTTTCCATATCTTAATATCTCCTAAACATTAGATCAATCCTCTGCCTAGTGTAATCAGCTACTCTTTGGTGAAGGCAATGCTTATTTACGACTTCTAGTAATCTAGTCCTTCCGCTCTCCGTAAATTTATTTCCAATGATTCTTAATCATGTACAGCATCACTTTCTTGTTCATTAGTTGGGAAGATATGCTGGTCATATGTGCCACACGATCTTTCGCACGATCACAGGGATGTTTATCTGCTATAAATTACACGATTTACGTTTATATTTAGGATTTTTTCTTTGCTTTCTAATAATCAGTCTTGATTTCTTTTATCATATTTTTTTCGTTCCGACTGTACATTAATCAACTTAAACTTCACGATATAAACTAGAATTGCATGTCCATGTATTATTTGTTTCTATAGATTGATAGATAGATAGATAGATAGATATATACATTGAGTATGAGAGGGAATAAAAACGGAATTTTGCGTTTCCTTGCTTGATGGTGAACCTTCGCTCGTTGGTCATATCAGTCAGGTATATCCATCCCTTTTAACTCATCATAACTTGATCTGTGTCATATAATTTTGTGTTCATGGAAATGATACAGAACAGATTAAGAAAAGGCACTTGATTTTGTATATGTTATGCTGAAAATTGTATCGCTCCATTCCCGTTTCCACTCGGAGCGAATTCCTGCCGAAATTAAACTCCTTTTTTATACATTTTACCTCCTCTGCAACAATCCCCTATAGCTTTCATGCTTCGTAGCATTATTCATGTTGTTATCTATAGACTTGGTATTACATTTATGAAACATAAACACGTTTAAAAGGAAAATAAAGATCATTAAATGCGTTTCTTTTGATTTATATATAATCAGAGTGTGGAAACATGTGGATAGACGGGACTCTTATTACACAGAGTAAATAACAAAAACCAAATGTATTTTTGTGTGCCTAAACTGAATTTATTCTTGTTTGTCTTATCATTAATCTTATTTGATATGATAAACTCATTTTGTACTAATAAGTGTGTAGTTTTTGCCCTACTACTCATGCTATAATAAATATAAGAATAAAAAAGTCGTTTTCACTTCCCACAAAAATTCAGCTCAAGGATATCTAAACACTATAAAAAACACATTTGGAGAAATTTCTATTATTTCAGCATATCACAATACGAATAAAGACAATCAATTGTCTCATATATATCCCAATGCTGTAAAAAAAAAAATACATATATAAAAATGAATTGCATATTGAGCCTTCAGCTTTTTCAACCCGAAGAAATATTGCCATATATGTGAACATACCTCTTACATACAGTCCATGGGAACCTGAAATAAATTCTGAGCGAGCATTAGGCCTATAATAATAAATTCCACTGGAGAACTCAACGGCAGGCTCAAATACCCGCGTCCTTTGGGTTATTGGACCATTTATCTTTGATTCAGTACTTTAGGAGCTTATTTATATGGTACTATTCAAGTTCTATGCTTTATCATTTATATAATTTTCTCTCTTTTTCTTGTGTGTGGCATTTCTAAAGGAGTAAACAAACTTCCAGTCATTTACATAATTTTTTTCTTTATTATTGCTTTACAAGATCCAACAATTTTTATATATTTATTTTTAAAAACTCGTGTAATTCAGATACAGATTCTTTTTCCATTACATTCATGATTAATGAACTCTTAAAAGTATTTTTTCACTATACATTTGATTTTGCGTTTTATCTTTTCATATTTTGGCAACACTGTGGCAAACATGAAGTAAGAAAAAATAATACACACACTAGTTTAAAAAAACACAATATTAAAAGTCTCTATATCATCCAGTTAGATTAAGGCCATCTGGAGCAGAAAAGGAAGAAAATATATTATATACTCTTATAATGTGAAACATATATTACTCTGTGGCTTAACACAGCTATTTTAGAAAGTTCACAGAATAATTTAAGACAAATCTTTAAACTGATTAAACAGTTTTGATTAAATCATTATGTTTTAGAGATGCTAAAAATTGTTTCTTAATATTATCTAAAACA
>NW_028234411.1:35173210-35183210 GCF_977035675.1 Penaeus japonicus
GGGTTGCATGGATACGGAAGTGTAGACGAGATTCCAGGGAGTAACTCTTGTAGTTTGATCTGGAGGCAAAATATAAAATAAGAATAAATAGAACATCTAAGTAAAAGGGAACATTGTAAAGAAAAAATAATATAACAATAAGTATTTAAGATGAAATAGATAAATATATATATAAATATATATCTAATTAATGAAGAAAAAATGTGCAGTGAGGCTATTATACAACTGGAGAAAATAAACATACTTTGCATGCTCCAGAATGATCCGAGACTGCTCGAGATCATTAGCCCGCAGAAGGAGAAGACCAAGTTCCAGTAGGGCATTGGGAACCAGGTAGTTGTCCTCCTTAATCTTCTTCTCATTATTAACAATGAACTTGAAGCATTCCTCTGCCTGCAGGGGAGAGTTCATGTAGGCTAAGCAGGAGCCTTTTACCAAGTGGGCCAAGAGGTAGTCGTCCCAGAAGTACTCACCACGGTCTGGTACTGGAGATGAAAGAGTAAAGTTAATTACCTTAGAGAAACTTAATGACAAGATTAAGTTATACCAACTTTTATACTGCCTTTTCTGTGCAGAAAAATAAAATAAAGCTTAATTATCCAGAATTACCTTTTATAGCTTCCATTCGTCTCATTTCCCGCTCAATAATGCTGAAGATCTTTTCCACATTTTCATATCTCTTAGCAAGAATCTTGAAACCATTCCAGGCATAGATTAGTTCAAGACCTGAGAGTGTAAGTGATTCTCCCTGTGCAAAGAACCGGGCAGATTTTTTCACGGCAAACTTTTCAATTGGAAGACTCTTGCCGGCAATGCGTTGCTTCAGTCCTGGAATGCTCCTGGAAGGGGGATTAAAAAAAAGACCCACATCAGATCATCCTACACTAAGAAAATGCAAACTATTATCTATCATATAAGTTTCAAAACTAAGATCACCACCATAAAAATGTACAGAATTGCCTTTTTTTTAATACTAACCTCATATTTTCAGCCAGTTCTTGCTTCTCTGCTGGTGTCAACTCATCCATCCTCATACACATGCAACAGCACTTTTGGTAGGCATAAGTTGCTTTGGACCACTTGCTTTCCTGAAGGAGTTTGTCTGCATAATCTTGTGCTTCTCTGGAAATAGAGACAATGGTTATAGCAATTATTTCCTTATTGCTTGATTAGATTAACCCTTCAGCACCAGGGGACCATCTGAGGATGACTGTCAACAGACATTCAATTCAGTTCACTCTCTCCACTTCCACAAGCTTGGTCTCTCACCCCCCTTACCCCAACTCTGTATGTGCCAGCCTCTCCTCCTCTCGTACCACTGCTTTTGGTCTGGAATACTTTTAGTACACCATGCCCTTAAAATACTAAAACTTCCATAGTAATGCCTCGGCTGCAGGGAGGGGATAAACTAAAAGAAGCCTTTTGTTTAGGGGGTTAACTTGATTTCCAAAACTCCTAACTGTACTGTTAGCAGGAAATAAGAGCTCCATGTACCAAAAAAGAGTATCTTCAGGTTTGATGGGATGGCTGTAAGAGTAATAATGTCTCAGTCAACTAAATTCCCATGCACTTATAATCTTGAGTACTAATTTCAAAAATTTAAGAACAGCCCAGAAGAAACATACAGCACATTACAAAGAAACAATAATCATGCAAAGTGTAATTCTTCTATATCTGTGACTTGAGAGTTTGGACAGTATAAAATAAAAACTGAAAACATCCAAATGACCTATTAGAACTTACTTCCATCTAGCACTCATGATGCAGCACCACATAAGCTCCCAGTAGCATAAATGGTGGAACTGGCGCCACTCATCCTGGCTGTGCAGGGAGATCTTGTATTTCTCAATGGCCAGGTCGAAGTTCCCTTTGACATACTCCAAGCGAGCAGCAAAGAAGAGGAACCAGGCTCCATTAGGGTAGAGCTGCAACCAGGGAAATCATGACAGCCAAGCTTTTCACATTGCAAATTAAGGAAAAAAACAGAAGAAATCAATAAATGTAATTAGATAAGTAGCACTAGGATATACTCATACCTTCAAATGGTCATCAAGGATAATTTGTGCCATTTCCAAATCTCCCTCAGAAGTACCAAGAACATAAGTAGCAATGAGGTGGTAGCCAAGCAGCACGAGAGCACACAGGACGCGTCGGAGAGAACCCTCGAGGTAGAATCCCTTCTCTAACTCGGCAAGGCCTAAGTGCTGTTTGGGAAAGAAGAAATATTATTAGGTTCCTTTCCTAACATAAATTTCACTTTAGAATAAATGTGAAATAACTTTGTAAAAAGCTGGTGCAATTCCATTCAGTGCTGTGTGCATGTGAATAATTGTTTGTGAAGAGACAGGAAATAAAAGAGAAAAGTATGGTGCATTACTTCTATATACCTCATAGTGCATTAAATGGTTCTCAAGTAATTTTAACATACCTTTAAAGGGCTATCACATGATTAACACTATTTAGGAGGCACTTTTCATTCCATAAGCTGTGTAATTTACATATACATAAAGTAGTTTCATCTGTTATGCAATTACAGATCATCACACTAAACTTTAATTCTGCCTTATGACCTATCTCTATATTAATCATTCTAGGTACTGCTATTATCAGACAGTGATAGTAGGCTACCAAAATATCATATACAGTGCTTTGAAGACAAGTTTTTTTTTTTTTTTTTTTACTAGAAAATGATATAGGAACCGATAAATCTTCTTTTTTTGATAAATATAATTTACTTTCAACATTCAACAAAATAATATAATACTAAAGATCCTAGTTAATTTACAAAATCCTGTAACAGTGATAACAAACATCTATCTTGTAATACAATACTTATAGGTTAAATGGTTGTTTACATATATAATTTTAAATTTCCAAGGAACACATACAGTGAGTTCTGGTACACAATAACACATCTCTTCTACATCTACAGATACACTGCAAACAGATAAAATAATTCATGCATATTACTAGTCAACCAACAATAAATTTAATATACATCATATATGACAAAAAAAAAAAAAATCTAAATAAGACGTGAAAAAATAAGTAACAAAAAATGTACGTGCTATATAAGCACAACATTTGGAGAAGATACATATCACAGACAAAAAATTACACTTGGTCCAAATTCAATCAAAATGGAATGGAATTCCAAGTTTAAATTCCAAATCTACTAATCATGTAATAATTAAGAATTACACTGTAGTTATCTAGCAGTGACCTCTACCTATAATTCTGTCCTTTTCTCCATTCCAATAAAATAAAAAATATGTATTTTGCTTTCAGTTTTTTACCAATGCAATTTGAACTTTATATTGCTGGCTTGTTTGTCTAAGCATTTTCCCCTTTTCTTCTCTCTTTCTAATAATGACATTAAGATTTAAAGTTAATTTCCAACTTTGATATTGAAGTAAGACAATTGGATGACTGCTACAGACCTCGATATTCTAAAATATAATAAACCAGATAATATAGAGCAGCTGCTTATAACAAATAACTTATAAAAAATAACATATAGATGCTCCTATGATACAAAGAACACAAGATTAAAACAAGGAAAAAATAGGGTGCATATTATTATCATTATTACCTATATTTTTTTTCTTTGTTCTAATCATATATCCTTTTTTCTCATAAAATCTCCCCTTTTTTTAAGTTCCTTTTCTTTCCCGAAAAGTTAGTTCAGGTAACAATCTCTTATTCCGCTTCCTGCGCAAACAGTATATTAGACTGTCAACAAGGAATTGAAAAAAAACAAGAGGTTTAAACTGATAAAACTTATCTTAATGAATGTACCTTTGACGTTGATGATATTCATCCTTTAAATGATGTTTGAAGAGGCTGCTTATCATAACAATTGGGATGATTTAAAAATATAATTTACATATTTGATTCATCAGCCCTTCAGCAACCTAGACAGCGCTATTCCTTTCTGAAGTTAGTATAATCACTATAAAAAGTCAGATACATCAGTGTTTGAATATTAATTACTATTCTAATTTCTTTACTGAATATTTTGTGAATTATCAATATCAAGATTTGTAGTAATAACAGGTGAAAATGCATAAAATAAAACACATGTGTTTTTTAGTCAGAAAATAATTATATTATTGAATGTTAACTTTGAGGTCACTATCATTAAAAAAAATGTAGATATAATTATTAGCAATATTAAAAATTGGACTGCAGAAAAATAAAACTGAATATACATAACTTATGAAAGCACAGAGTTTGCATCGGCTCACAGAACATTCACAAACTGTCACACTCTCATACTCTAACACTCACTCTCTCTTATACATACATGGATATGAGCACACATGAGCACACACACATAAATGTACACATACACACATTCACTCCAAACACCCACTCACTCACTCCACAACACCCACTCATTCACTCCACAACACCCACTCATTCACTCCAAACATACACCCACTTACTCCAAACACATCCCACACATCCACTTACTACACAATGCCCACCCACCCACTTACTCCACAACACCCACCCACTCACTTACTACACAACACCCACCCACCCACTTACTCCACAATGCCCGCCCACTCACTCACTCCACAAAACCCATCCACCCACTTACTCCACAACACCCACCCACCCACTTACTCCACAATGACCACACACCCACTCACTTACTCCACAATGCCCACCCACCCACCCACTTACTCCACAATGCCCACCCACCCACTTACTCCACAACACCCACCCACCCACTTACTCCACAACACCCACCCACCCACTTACTCCACAACACCCACCCACCCACTTACTCCACAACACCCACCCACTCACTTACTCCACAGCACCCACCCACCCACTTACTCCACAACACCCACCCACCCACTTACTCCACAACACCTACCCACCCACTCATTCTGCAACACCAACCCAATCACTCACTCCACAATACCCACCCGCACACTCACTCCACAACACCCACCTACTCACTCACTCTGCAACACTAACTAACCCACTCACTCACTCTGCAACACCAACCCACTCACTCACTCCCTCCACAAAACCCACCCATTCACTCCACAAAACCCACTTACTCACACACTCTAAAACACCCATCCCCTCACTCACTCCACAACACCCACCCACTCACTTATCCACTTGAAAACACCCACTCACTCACTAACTCACTCCACAACACCCACCTACTCTTCCTAGAATGAACAATCTAGAATACAAAAAGAAGCTAAACAAAAACTCTGAGACATAAAATTAGACAGCTAACACATCCTCAGAACAGAAAGACATAGCAGCGCAACTAAGTCTACGACATGGACACAACAGCTAATCAATATAGAAGGGAAGTTACCTTTTGTTCTCTTACCTGACACGACTGAACTCGACATAAAACAAGAACAGAGATCATCAGTCTTAGATAATAATACAGAGGGATATTGCACAGGGACAATGGCAAAGTTGAACGGTGACAGATGGATATGTATCAAGATACACATACAGGGGAAAAAATGTGTATAATATCACACACATTTATATGATTTGAGAAAGTTCTCAAGAGACTGAAGGGAAAGCTAGAATTTTTGCATCTACAATTTGCATATTTGCTTGAAAGAACAGAGGCAGAGAAGACCAAGTTCTTAGGATATTTTGCCTTGATCCTTAAACACTAATCATATTTTCATTAAAAAAAACAAAAAAAACATTACAGTAAAATTAATTACCTTTCAATTACTGACTTTTGATCTATCAAATATTATATGTGTGTTTGATATATGTGCATGTGTGTGTGTGATGTGTGTGTGTGATGTTTGTGTATGTGATATGTATACGTATGTGTATATGTATGTGTATATGCATATGCATATGCATAAGCGTGTGTGCGTGTGCGTGTGCGTGTGCATATGTGCCTGTGTGTATTCTCAATTTGTTATCATAAACATAAATAACAATAGAAATCCACTAAGACTGTAAGGGAATTTTATACAGTGAATCCAAAATATGTGAATCCAAAATACATCTTCATAAACATGTATATGCACCTGAGACATTAGCACTATAAGTTAATTAACTTTCATTTTTGGTTTTGAATTCAATCAATTTAATTACTACTCACCTTGTTCCCTGAAAATCCAACAAATTCTAGGAGCTTAAGTATCTTCTGTGGAAGCTGAGAAATCATCTAAAAGAAAGAAAGAAAGAAAAAATTACTCCTCTTCTAAATCTCATGTATGAAAAAAGATTACAATTAAATTAATAAACCACATTAAGACTATGAAATATTCTTCAAATGGGAAATAAAAGCTTTGTCCTATTCAGACCATGTCTCATGTAAAGCAAATACAGTAAATAGTTTCAAATTATTAAAGCAAAGACCGTAACGAAGAAGGGATAACACCTACCAGATTAAATGCACCAACACCCATGCGAACACCAGACTCAAAATGCATCTTATCCTCGTCTTGGCTCCAGTCTCGCCCTTCTAGAATGTACCAGCACTCCCTGCAAATTAATTCCAAGTGTTATTAATTAATCTTATAATACCTACTTTCTATTTATCCAGTATCAGCACAGCAGGTTTAGGCCAGAAATACTCTGTGCACTGTTTCTTTTGTATCTCTGAAACAATATATGTACTATCTCTGTAGTACCTTTGAAGTAATGTGAGTACTGTGCGTGTAATATCTTTGGAATTTCCATACTAACGTGTCCAAACTATGAGAAATGATTTCTGAGACAAGTATAACTGAGTTAACACTTTGGATCAAACAGTAACAGATCCTCAATCTTTTAGAAACAGACAAAATTATTTTTATTGTAACTTCAGCATCATAGTTCATGATTGCTCTCCAATAATATCATTCTCACTTGTAAGACTGGTAACAAGCTCGGATTTTCATGCCGCCCTTGAGGAAGCTGATTAAGGTCTCGTCTTCCATGAAGCTCAGGACAGCCCTGAGAAGAAGGCATTCTGCGTAGCACAGCTCAGCATGGATCTCCACTGTAAGGAAGAAATTGTATTATTATTTTGTCTTTTAAAGTCACTTGAATAAAATATTGTCTCTATAAATGCAAAGAACTTTTTTTTTTTTTTACACTAATAGCAAGTGTATCATCTAGTAAATAGCTATGATTCAAGGGTTTAATTGATACCTCAAAATGATTAACCATGCTTCCTAAATTCCCTCCCATATAAACACACCCTGTTATTTTGTGAACTTAGAAATTCAATAAGGAATATATTCTGTCCGTCTTTGGGACATCAAGTTCTTACAAATAGGCCCTACTGATGCAGACAACTATGAAAAGGAAGGTACACAATGCAAAAGGCTTTTGTCTTTTACCCTTGGAATAGCTGCTGTAGTCTGTTTTCTTAACCATCTTCCCCAGGGACTCTCCCAGGGTGTTCTTCCTTCTGAATTTATTGCACACGTCCACACTCTGCTTCAGGGCATCAACAGCTATTTCTATATCTTTCTGCAAGTGGGATATTATTTTTTAACAGTGGCTTAGCCAAAAATAACACATACAATACATAAGCAAGTGTATGTCTAAATGTATGTCCGCATATGTATAAATATATATATATATTAATTTATAAAGATGCATGCATATAGATGTCTCATTCTTCTCATTATGCTAAAATCTTTTAAACATTATGAATGAATATTTCATAAAACCATTTGCACGAAGTAACAAAAGTTTCAGTTTCTTTTCATAAATATATCAGGACACAGTTAAGGGTATGCTTACTGGATCGAAAGTCATGATGGCCTGGAGGTACATGAAGGTCCCGTAGCCTAGCGCATGGTACATGCTCTTGTGTGCCCTGAGAATGAAATAAAAGAAAACAGTTAAAAATAGTTTGGGTAAAAAGAAGAGAGAGAAGAGGGGGCGGTGGAGAGGGAAAAGAAGGAGGAGGAGGAGAAGGGAGAGGGTGAATGAGAAGTAGGAAAGGGAGAGGAAGAGGGGAGGAGCAGAGGGAGAAGGAGGAGGAGGAGAGGGAGGTGGAGGAGGAGAGGGAGGTGGAGAAGGAGGGAGGTGGAGAAGGAAAGGGAGGTGGAGGAGGAGAGGGAGGAGGAAGAGGAGAGGGAGGAGGAAGAGGAGAGGGAGGAGGAAGAGGAGAGGAAGGAGGAGAAGGAGAGGGAGGAGGAGGAGGAGGAGGAGGAGGAGGAGGAGGAGGAGGAGGAGGAGGAGGAGGAGGAGGAGGAGGAGGAGGAGGAGGAGAGGGAGAAGGAGGAGGAGGAGAGGGAGAAGGAGGAGGAGGAGAGGGAGAAGGAGGAGGAGGAGAGGGAGAAGGAGGAGGAGGAGAGGGAGGAGGAGGAGGAGGAGAAGAGGGGGAAGAGAATGGGGTGAGGGAGAAGAAGATAGAGAGGGAGGGAGCATGGAGAACAGGAGTTGGGAGAAAATAATAAAATTGGTATGATGAAACATTTCACTCTTATGAAAAAATATAATTGGAATCGAAAGTAGTTTCATATATATATAAACAAGAAAGATGAAATAGCAGAAAACAGTCTCAGCGATATCCAAGAAAATGACGGAAAAATAACACCTGAACACTCAATATTTCTAAATATCATTAAAGATAAGTGACATCTATTGAGAATTATATAAGCAAGGCAAGAATTAATTGTTTTTTTTGGAACCTTGCGACCTTGCTAATCATTATTCTGCACCTTAATTGCATCAGCGAACTTGCAAGTTTAACGACCAGCTTTACGCAGAGTGACAGCAGGGCAGGTTGGGTGGCGCGGTAATTTCATGCATGTAACTGTAAATTGCAGCATCTTCTAGCTTTGTCATTTGCCCAAAAGAGGATGAGGGAAGAGCAGAAAGGAGGAGGAACAGGGAGAGGGAGAATATGCAATAGTCAGGATAAAATTAATCTGGATATGGAATAAATACTTGAAAACAAGGCAATGCACACATGACAGAATGTGTAAAAAAAAATCTGAATCATTTAGAAACAATAACTGATCTACTCTCAGCTTTCTTTCAGCACGCACGCACGTACGCACACACGCGCGCGCATGCACGCACACACACGCGCGCACGCACGTGTACGTACACGCACACAACAGCAATGTATAAAATCAGAAAGGAAAAAAAAAAAACGTTGCTGCAAACTGAATCCCAAGAAAGGAGAAGAAAAAGGACTATGTGGCAAAAAATGACTTCCTCCTGGCGCCTGCGAGTGAAAAATAACTTGGCATTACGAACCGAAGCTGACTGGCGGGAAATCGTATTAGCCTAATTTCGTGGTTATTATGGGCGTTGAGTAATGTTTTTTTATTGATTTATTTAAACACAACACTGACACCAACCATATCTCCATCAACAATTTATGATAATTCGTCTCACTTTAATAAATCACGGCCTACTTGGGAAATAAATGAGGAAATATTGACAATTCATAGATAAAACAAATAAAAAGTCTATGACATATATCAGGAACTTTGTTTATTTCGTTTATGAAGGGAGAGTGGAGAGGGAAGAGGAGAGAGGGGAGAGGAGACAGAAGATGCTAACACATCAATTTTGCATTGCTGTGACAATAGAATAAAGTGTTTTTAAATATAGTCGGATAGACACGCCCGCACTCGTGCACAAATACTCATACCCATATGTACATATATGCGTAAACTAGGACGCATGCAAACGTACACGTGCAAACGCATGTCACGCACACACGCACGTACACACACGCACACGCACACGCACACCACATGGTATCCCCTTTAACTCGCACTTCGCCATGAGTAAAGGCGATACACGGAGAGGAACTTTCCAGAAGACAAAACCAAAAGAAAAAAAAGAGGAAAGAATCACGGAGGGAGAAAAATTGCCATCACCGTCCCCTGTGACCTCAAAATTAAGGTTAAAAAAATGAAAATGGAAGGATAAAAACACTGGGGGCAATAATGAACGTGTTACTGTTTTTTCACTCTTAACTGCTGGTGAGTGAAGGCTTCGAGAGGTTAGGCTTCGTGTGGGAGAGGGG
>NW_028234411.1:35208210-35210710 GCF_977035675.1 Penaeus japonicus
AAAAGAGCAAAACAGAAGAAGGAAACGAAAAAGTAAAAAAAACGAAAGTGACACGCACTCACAACAGACACGAAAGAGTGCGAGAGAGGAGGAGAAAGCCGCGAGCGAAAACATATGAGACAATGAAGAAAAAAACATGTCGACGAAAAGTGTGACAGTGATATATATTTTTTGCTTTTTATTTTTATTTGTGTTTGTGTTTGTGTTTGTGTTTGTATTTGTGTGTGTGTGTGTGTGTGTGTGTGTGTGTGTGTGTGTGTGTGTGTGTGTGTGTGTGTGTGTGTGTGTGTGTGTGTGTGTGTGTGTGTGTGTGTGTGTGCATGTGTGTGTGTGTGCATGTGTGTGTGCATGTGTGTGTGCATGTGTGTGTGCATGTGCGTGTGCATATGCGTGCATATGCGTGTGCTTGTGTGTATGCGTGTGCGTGTGCGTGCGCGTGTATTCGTATGCGAGTGAGTGAGTATACATACAATCCGCCTGCGATTACAGCGTTCGTCCCCCGCGAGATCACTCATCATCGAACTGTCTCTCCACCTAAAGTGAAAATCGAACTTCCTTTTCCTTAGTTTCTTAAGAAGTTTCTTTTTCCTTATTCTTCTTCATAACGCACTCACCGGCTCTCCATTCTCTCTTCTCTCTTCTCTCTCTCTCTCTCTCTCTCTCTCTCTCTCTCTCTCTCTCTCTCTCTCTCTCTCTCTCTCTCTCTCTCTCTCTCTCTCTCTCTCTCTCTCTCTCTCTCTGTGTTTTATCATTCAGTTCACTGAACAGAAAACCGCTAATCAAACCCATTTTTTTCTTTCCTTTTTTTAAGCACAATTCTCTCTTTTCTCATCGTAAGCCGAGTTTCACTTTCCTTACGGTGTTGATGGTGATGATGATGGTGGCGGTGGTGTTGATGGTGGCGATGATGTTGATGATGATGATGGTGGTAATCGTAATAGCCAGACGACTACGACGACGATGGTGATGACAATGACGCTATCAATAATCACAAATCACCCTCACATCACCCCCTCCACCCTACCTCCCCACCCCGCCCCTCCCCCTCGCCCACCGTCTCGCAGATAATCCACTCCGGGCGGGCCAGGTGAGCTCGAGAGAGGGCGCGCCGCAAACAAAGCGCTCCCGGCTACGTCTCGCGAGATACTGCCGCCGCCGCCGCCGCTGGCGCGATCGCCGCCGCTGGGAACCGCGCGGGAACAATTCCGGCGCGCCTGAAGACACAGATAGACTCGCACACACACATGCACTTGCACGCACGCACGCAGATCAGATATTCCGTTATGTGCGTTGGTAGGGAAAGGGGAGGACGGAGGGTTAGGGGTGGGGGGGGGGAAGGGGAAAGAGGGGAATAGGGAACAGCTGGTTGGAGTGGAAAGAGGGGATATGGTGGGTGAGGGGATTAGTGAGGAGAGGGGATGGGGGGGAGGGTGAGATGGGGAGATAAAAACTGGGTATGAGATGGGGGGCAGGGTAAGGTGGTGGAGAAGAAAGCGGCGGGGAGGTGGGGTTGGAGTGGAGGGGAAGGGGAAAAGGGGGAGAGGAGAGGAGGGAAGGGGAAACAGAGGAGAAAGGAGAGAAGGGAAGAGAGGAGGGGAGGCAGAAGAGAAGGAGAGAGAGAAAGGAGAGATAAGGAGAAGGGAAGAGAAGAGACAGAGGGAAAAAAGAGAAAGAAAAAGGTAAGGAGATAGAGAGAAGGAAGAAGATAGAAAGAAGGGGAGAAGAAGAAGGGGGATGAAGAGAGAATAAAGAAGAGGAAGGGGGAGGGGAGAGAAAAGACCTTCATTACAGTCTCAACGGGAAGCGGTTAAGGTACAGTAAGTGTACCGTTGCATACGATTTCCACGAACTACGATCAGCTGACTGGCTACGGTCAACAATAATGAATTAATAAAAAAATCCTAAAAAAAAGAGGAAATAAATCTAACCCTCCCCCCTTCAAAAAAAAAGTTCACGAAGAGACAAAAAAAGGCATACAAAAGGAGAAAAAGTAGGTGTAACAAAAGACAAGAAAAAATGTCAACTCGGGGAAAAGTGGGGCGAAGTGTCGACGACTTGTCACGCAATAAATACAAACAAAGCGTTGGATTTTATACGTGAAAGAGAAAGAGGGAGGGAGGGAGGAGGGGGGAGGGAGAGGAGGAGGAAGGGGTGGGTGAGGGGGAGGAGGAGGAAGGGGTGATGAGGGTGAGGGGAGATGAAGAAGGGGTGGGTGAGGGGGAGGGGGATAAGGGGAGAGGGAGGGAGACAGGAAGCGAGAGAGAACGAGAGAAAGAGGGAGAGGGGTATGAAGAGTGGGACAGGGAGGGAGGGAGAGAGAGAGAGAGAGAGAGACCGAGAGAGACCGAGAGAGAACGAGAGAGAGAACGAGAGAGAGAACGAGAGAGGGGGAGAATGAGAGCAAGAGAGAGAGGGAGAACGAGAGAACGAGAGAACGAGTGAGAGGGTAAGGGAGAGAAAGAGAACGAGAGCGAAGAAGAGAAAGAGAAAAAAGTAAGAT
>NW_028234411.1:35225710-35230710 GCF_977035675.1 Penaeus japonicus
CTCACTCGCTCTCTCGCTCTCTCGCTCTCTTGCTCTCTCGCTCTCTTGCTTTCTTGTTCTCTCGCTCTCTAGCTCTCTCGACTCTAAGATTAATTAAAAAGCGCAGGTGTATTGTTCATGGAAAGAGAAAGGACTACAATAATACTCATAATTGTGATGATGATAATGATGAAAATACGTAATATCAATAACAATTATAAAGATAGATAATGACCATGGTATCGTGACATCCGAATGACCTATTTCATCTTAAACAAGAGTGAGGTCAGGACACCAGGTGAAATAAGATATCGACAAGAGAAAAAAAAAAAAATCCGTTTTTCCTGTTCTTTCCTATCGCCTTTTCTCATTCTTCGTTTTTTTCCCTATTCCCCTGGTCCATTTTTATCGCGTTGTTTCATATCCTTCCTTCGTTACCTGTACTTCTCTCCTCTCTTTCCTGTTTTTATTTTACACTGATCCACTCCCTTTGTTCGTTATCAGAAAGGTTTTTCCCCTCCTCTCAGGTCTCTCTTTGTCGCTTTGTTTTAATTCCCTCGTTCGTTATCAGGAATTTTTTCCCCCATTTTTTTCATGGCCCTTTTTTGTCGTGTTGCTTTATTTCCCTCGTTCGCTATCTGAATTCCCCCCCCCCTCCTCTTTCTCTCTTTCTTTTTCTTTCTCTCTCTCTCTCTCCCTCTCCCTCTCCCTCTCCCTCTCCCTCTCCCTCTCCCTCTCCCTCTCCCTCTCCCTCTCCCTCTCCCTCTCTCTCTTTCTCTTTCTCTCTCTCCATATATATATATATATATATATATATAATGTCCTTTCTTGTCACCTTTTTTTTCATATTTCACTCATTCGTTATCTGAAAGGATCTTCCTTCAACCATTTTCTTTCCATCTCCCACCTTTCGCTTTTATTTCCTTTTAATTTCTTTCTCTTTTTTAGCGTTCTCCATCATGATTACCTTCTTTCTCTTGTCATAATTCCTCTCATTTTCCTACGCCCTGTATTCTAGCTTCCCCTCCCCCTCCCCTCCCCCTTCCTGCCACTACAAAAGGCCGGCAATCACTTTAAAAGCCCCGTGTTGTCCAGCAAATCCCCCCCCCCTTCTCCCCTCACCCCATCCCCTCTCACTCACAATCTCCCCCTTTCCTTTTCCCTTTTCACTCCCACTCTGACTCTCCCTTTCAGTCTCACGCTCTCCCACCCTTCCCCCTGTTATCATACCCTCCCCCCCCCCGCACACACACACACATACACACCTTTTTCTGTAGGCAAAATGAGAAGAGATAATGAGAAAGACAAAATTGATGAGGAGGAGAGGAAGGGAGGAGGGGAGGAGGGAAGGAGGGAAGGAGGGAAGAAGAGAAGGAGGGAGAGGGAGAGAGTGAGTGAGTGAGGGAGGGAGGGAGAGAGGGAGGGAGAGAGAGGGAGAGGGAGAGGGAGAGGGAGAGAGAGAGAGAGAGAGAGAGAGAGAGAGAGAGAGAGAGAGAGAGAGAGAGAGAGAGAGAGAGAGAGAGAGAGAGAGAGAGTAGGGGATGAGAGAAAGCGAACGTGAAGGGGTATGAGAAGTAGAAGAAAAAAAAAGAAATAACCAGTCGAGGCTGGAAAGTAAAACTAACGAGAAGTGAAGAAAAATGAGTTTCAGACACATCGATTTTTCGCCGTCCGCCGTGGCCGACACGACGCCGTGCTTTGTAAAATAAGCATTGGCACCAATAAAGCCAAGCAGAGAAAATGAACGAGAACAGAACATGTACGAGGAGTAGATAAAGGAGGGGAGGAGGAAAGGTGGGGTGAAGAGGAAATTCTGTGGCATGAGTTTTTGTCCCGACGACGGGTGGCATGACGTACGTGTCGATGGTCGTCATGACTGATAATGCCAATTGCAATTGCAATTACGGTCTGACTTTATATTACACAAAAATCTGTGTAGAAACCAGTTTAATTAAGGCCTTGGCGGTGGATGACTGCACGTAGAATGTACTATATTATGTCAAAGTGTATAAATATATCCTTAGCAGATAATAGCAATGATGATAACAAATGCGCCACGGTATTTTGGGTGACCTCGCGCGAGAAGGGGTCAATACTGTGTGGGGGTCCCATCCCTCCAGCATGGCACTAAAGCACTATTTCCAGGGCATCTTAAAGCAGCAGCAGAAGAGAACAGATAGAGATTGCTAGAGGCGATGCAAGGAAAATGACCTGCATCATGTACTCAGAGTATGAAGTGGCTCTTTGTCAGTAATCTCCTCAGAGCGCTATCATACTCTAAATCAATGCGCGTTAACGTCATCGATCTCTTTGTACATATTGTGAATTAAAGATTAAAAAGAAAAAGTGTTACCTATAAATAAGAATTACAAAACATTACGAAAAAAAAACTTTTTGTCATCCTTAAAACTACAGTACTTCAGACCTACAACACTTATCTATTACATTCTTGACATAGCATATCAAATCTAAAATGGCAAAACAGTAAAATGATACATTCCACGAAAAGGTCAACAGACTTCCAAAGAGTCTATAAAACTAATCGAATGTGACAGCTCGTTGCACAGTATGGACGAAGACTGAAGGCAGCACCCGAGGGAGCGCCAGATAACTTCAAGTGGTGCCAAAATAGAGGGCCAGATTGCTTCAAGTGGTGCCAAAATAGAGGGCCAGATAGCTTCAAGTGGTGCCAAAATAGAGGGCCAGATTGCTTCAAGTGGTGCCAAAATATGGTTAAGTTTTTATTCAATACGAAGCCAAAAATGAACATTAGTTTTTTTCCGCAATAGGAACCAAGAATGAATGGGAATCAGGTGACTGTTTAGAAACAAAAATCGTTATAAATCGTCAACGGGTAATTTGCGACGGAAAGGGCACAGGAGAAGAGGCTCTTAAAATCGCCTGACCTATCCAACAATTTAACCTCTTTTTCGAAATTCCATGTCAAAGGTAGTGTAAAAGATAATAATAATAATAATAATAATAATAATAATAACAATAATAATAATAATCAGAAGAAAGACACGAGAGAAGGGATGGCAGAGCTTCCTATCCTAGCTTAATCTCGGATGGCAGAGTGCACTTACAACACACGTCTTGAAGAAACATGACCACAGTAACTGATAGAACGAAATCCATCTCGGTCGCATGTACAGGCTTATTTTCTCTCTCTTTCTCTCCCCCTTCACACTCACACTCACACTCATTCTCATTCTCTCTCTCTCATATGTGAGCCCAAAGAGGGACTAAGATTGGGGTGAGGATAACCTATGTTACCTCATTCTCTTGAGATGTATGTAATCACTTGTCTCAATAAACTCGCCAAAGTCAAAGTCAAAGTCTCTCTCTTTCCCTTTCTATCTGTCCCTCCCTCTCCCTTTTTTCTCATCCACTTCGCTACTGCCGACACCCACCGAACCCTAACCCCCACCCCTTCCTCTCCCTCTCCACTTCATCTTCCATCTCCCCCCCCCCCCTCATCCTAATCTCTCTCTCACCCTTCAAACAGACGCGAACCCTCCGAGCGAGAAGGGCACAAGCCTCGAGCCGTGTTTGGCCCGCTTGGTTGCATCGTGCTATTGCTTGCCTCGGCTCGGCTGGACGACGGCGATTGGGGGTGGAAGAGGTGGAGATGGTGGTGGAAGAAGTGGTGGTGGTGGTAGGGAGTAGAGGTGATGATGGTGGAAGAGGTGGTGGAGGAGATGGAGGAGGGCGGAAGTGGAGGAGGTAAAGGAGGTAGAGGAGGTAGAGGTGATGGAGGAAGTGGAGGAGGTAGCAGGGGAAGAGGTGGAGAAGACAGTGGAAGTGACATGGAAGAGAGAAGTTAAGAAGATAAAGTGGAGAAAGGGCGGATATACAGAATCAGTCGAGGAACGTGGGCGTGGGAACGTGGGCGTGGGAACGTGGGAATGATGCCGTTCGTTACACCCCAAGTAACGAACCACGACCCAGCCGCCGCCATAAGTAACGAAACTAATAAGTAACGACACAGAAACAGCGCTAATAACACCAAAAACGTCAATAACAGCCATAAAAAACGAAGGTTGACAAAGCAGACTGACAACGCAGGCTGACCATGTAAGCTGACAACCTAGACTGACAGTTCAGACTGACAACTTAAGGTGACAACGCAGGCTGACGCAACACCGACGCCGACCTGACACATGACGCTTTAAGAGAGACCCCTGACCTCTGATCCGACAACTATAATATAAGGTCAAGACGGGTGGCTGACGCAACACCTTGCCTGAGTTACGAACAGGGAGGAGAGAGAGGGAGGGATGGAGGGAGGAGGGAAGGAGGGGAGGGAAGGAGGGAGGACGGAGGAGGGAGGTAGGGAGGCGGGAAAGAGGGAGGGAGGAGAGACGGAGAAGGGGGAGGAGATAAAGCAGACTAAGAGGGGAGAGAGGGAGGACGACGGGAGGCGGGGAGGAAGAGGGGGAGAGGGGAAGGCCTAGGTGCTACACAAGACATACCGCGTAGGGCTTCCTATTATAAGTAGTCCATTCGCCCCCTCCCTCCTCCCTCCCTCGGCAAAGGTATAGGGGGGGGGGGGCTGTAATACTTATCACCAACATTAACTACTGTAATAACTGTTGCATTGCTCTAATACAAGTATTCATTCTATATTCATAAATTCCGCTTTCTTTTATTTTCAATGTCATTCAAAATCACCAACAACTATTGCACTATTTTCATGCATAAATTCCCCTCTCTTTTATTTTCAATTAGTCACTCATAATCCATATTGCACTATTCCCATGCACGTATTCATCCCATTTTTAAAAATTCCCCTTTCCGTTTTTAATACAAATTATGAATATAATGCAATGAGAAGCTTCCGTTACTTCATCAGTGCTAATCACCATGGAACTCCACTTTGCAAATTGCATGTTCCCGCAAGCCGCTCTTGCTAGACTGCAAGAATACAGAATAAATACCATGAACATTAAAGGGAAAACTGTAAAAGCGACCTTCAATTAACGGGGCGCAGAGAACGGGGTCGCTCCCATAGGGTAATA
>NW_028234411.1:35240710-35243210 GCF_977035675.1 Penaeus japonicus
AGGGAGGGAGGAGAAGAGAGAGGGAAGAAGAGAGGGAGAGGGGAGAAGATGTCTGGGAGGGAGGGAGGGAGGGAGGGAAGGAGGGAGGGAAGGAAGGAGGGAGTGACGAAGGGAGGGAGTGACGAAGGGAGGGAGTGAAGAAGGGAGGGAGGGAGGGAAGAAGGGAGGGAGGGAGGGGGGAGGGGGAGAAAGAAAGAGGGGAGAGAAGGAAGGAAGGAAGAAAGCAGGAGAGGGTGGGAAGGCGAAGGAGACAGAGAGATAAATATATATAGAGAGAAGGATTCCAATATCAAGGTAGGTTAGCTGCAATCACTCTTCTCCCCCTCCCATCAATTTTCTTACTCTCATCTTTCTCTTTGTCTCTCTCCCACTCTCTTTTCTTTTGTCCTGAATGTGCCTTTCCTTTTCACTACGTGTATCATTTGTCTTTATCTGTTTACATTCCACGGCTGAGCATACGCGCTTGTCTAACAAAAAAAAAAAAGAAAAAAAAAAAACAGCAAATGAAAAAAAAACAAAAAAAAACTAATGAACAAAACAAAATAAAATAAATAAACATAGTACATATCTCATAAACAATGAAATAAAACATAGCAAGCCAAGGTTTCATCTCCTATTCCCTTTCATTCACTTGTAAGGATCTCGGTCCTTCTTGCTCAAGCTGTGTCTCCACATGTCCAACCACCACATGACAACCGACCTGGCGCATGGTTTTGCGGGTACTTGTCGGGTGTGCGGTGTAGCCTTACAACTCACTCGCTCGCTCGCTCACTCACTCACTCACTCACTCACTCACTCACTCACCTACTCGTTCACTTACTCAAGAGAGAGAGGTGAGGAGAGGAGAGGAGAGGAGAGGGGGAGGGGAGGGGAGGGGGAGGGGGAGGGGGAGGGGAGGGGGAGGGGGAGGGGGAGGGGGAGAGGGAGGGGGAGAGGGAGAGGAAGAGAGGAGAGAAGAGAGAAGAGAGAAGAGAGAAGAGAGAAGAGCGAAGAGAGAGGAGAGGAGAGAAGAGCGAAGAGAGAGGAGAGGAGAGAAGAGCGAAGATCGAAGATCGAAAAGGGAAGAGCGAAGAGAGAGGACAGAAGAGAAAAGAGCGGATAGAATAGAGGAGAAGAGAAGAGAGAGATTCCCAATGATCAAGCAATGCGTAAAACCGGGACCGTCCGATCAATAAAGCCATCAGCCGAGGACGGACACACAATATTATACGGGAAAATCTGTGTCCTTGCATCGTTGTCTTTGCGTCACCGTCTTCCCTTCGGCCTTCTTGCATCACGTCTTTCCTCAATTCGCCCTCGTTGCTTTGCCTTCTTTCTTTGCTTCACCCTTTTAACATCGCCTTCCTTGCTTCATCCTTCCTGCTTTGTCCTTTTGACATCCCTCCTCTCACCTCGCTTCACTTTTCTCGCCTCACCTCTTCTGCAATGCCCTTCCTGCACTGCCTTCCGGCCAATGTCCTCTCTGCATCGCCGTCCCTGCATGATCTCCTTACAACAATCTCAATCTCCCCCTTCTTGCATCAAGCCTTGCATCGACTCCCTTACCTCGCCCTCCCGAATTCCCCCACCAGTGAACAGCGCGAAAGGGGGCAACATTCTCCGTAGAGTTCGACCCCCAAGGCCAGAGTCATTTTTACTTTCTTTTCACCTGTGGTCCTCGCCCGCATTACCACCAGCTCTCCGCTTACCTGGGGGGGGGGGGACAAGAAAAAAAATTACTTAATCATGAGTTGGAATAATATCAGGGATGAGGAGGAGGAGGGGGAGAGGGTGGATGGACGAGAAAAGGGAGAGGGAGGCAGGGAGCGGGAGGGAGAGAAGGAGAGGGAGAAGGAGAGGGAGGGAGGGAGGGAGGGAGGGAGGGAGAGGGAGAGGGAGAGGGAGAGGGAGAGGGAGAGGGAGAGGGAGAGAGAGAGAGAGAGAGAGAGAGAGAGAGAGAGAGAGAGAGAGAAGAAAAGGAGGAGATTGGCAATAATAATGATGATGGTGATAATAATTTTAAAAAAATAATAATAATATAATAAAAAAAATAATAATGATAATAATGATAATAACAATAACAATAACAATAATAATAATAATAATAATAATAATAATAACAACAACAACGTGGCGGAAGAGGAGAAGAACGGGAAAGAGGAAACGAGTAAGAAAGAGAAGGGGAAAGAAGAGAAGAAGAAAAGAAAATAAAGAGATAAAGGAGAAGAATGAAGAAGAGAAGGAGAGAAGATGAATAAGGAAGAGTAGAAAGAGAGTGACAAGGAGAAGAAAAAAAATGAAGAAGATGGACCATCGTCTCATAAACAAATATCCAAACAAATTATACAAACAAGACTATTTTTGGACGCTGAGGCATGGTCACGGGAACACAGTTATGCAAATACACGTGAGTTGGCGAGCGAGTGGATGGGTGCGTGTGAGTATGAATGAATATGAGAGCGAGTGTGAATGCGAGTATAAATGAGTATGTGAGTGAATGTTAAAGTGAGTATAAGAGTAC
>NW_028234411.1:35248210-35255710 GCF_977035675.1 Penaeus japonicus
TCCCAAGTCTCCTAAATCTCTTCTCCTTCTCCTTCTCCTTCTCCTTCTCCTTCTCCTTCTCCTTCTCCTTCTCCTTCTCCTTCTCCTTCTCCTTCTCCTTCTCCTTCTCCTTCTCCTTCTCCTTCTCCTTCTCCTTCTCCTTCTCCTTCTCCTTCTCTTCTTCTTCTTCTTCTTCTTCTTCTTCTTCTTCTTCTTCTCCTTCTCCTTCTCCTTCTCCTTCTCCTTCTCCTTCTCCTTCTCCTTCTTCTTCTTCTTCTTCTTGGTGCCGCTTCATTAGATTCCGTGTCTTGTTATCCCCAAGCAGCCTCTTTTTTCAAGCGTCTAATCCGATCCGTGTCTTTTCTCGCTTGGTCTCCGTTTGCTTGGTGGCAGTCTGTGCCGTTCTTTGTTTGTCCTTGGTTGTTTGTCTATGTTTAAGTTACCTTTGTTTCGTCTGGCTGTCTCGACCCTGACACTGTCTCTGACCCTGACACATCTCTCCCTCTCTTTCTCTTTCTCCCTCTCATTCTCCCTCACCCTCTCTCTCTCTCTTGCTCTCTCTCTCTCTTGCTCTCTCTCCTGCTCTCTCTCTCTCTCTTTCTCTCTTTCTCTCTTTCTCACATGATATTCCTCTGTGCACTGTCTCCATCAGCACATCTCTCCTAGTTGCCCCCCCTCCTCTACCCGCCTCTACCCCTCCCCCGCCCCGCCTACACGATGTAGTCATGGCGACGTTCCTCGAGTCTACCTTCGCCCTTCTTGTCTCTTTGTTTGTTAGTTTGATTGTTTGTGCGTTTTTGTTTTGTCTTTGCTTGCTTGCTTGCTTGTTCCTTTCCTCTATCTCTATTTACCTTTCTTTGTGCCATTTTGCCTCTCTTTCCCTTGCGTCCCTTATTCTTTTCCCCAGCGTCTCTTACCTCTCCCCTTAGCCCCCCTACTTCCCTACCACCCTTTCCCTCCTCCCTAGAATCCCTAACCCCTCCCTAGAATCCCTTACCTCTCGCCCTTCCTAGAATCCCTTACTTCCCCCCCACCCCCGTCCCTATAATCCCTTACCTCCCCCCGTCCCTATAATCCCTTACCTCCCCCCCCCCTTCCTAGATCCCTTACCTCCCCCCCGTCCCTAGAATCCCCTACCTCCCCCCCCTTCCTAGAATCCCTTACCCTCCCATCCTAGAATCCCCTCCCTCTCCCCCTCCATCCCCATCCACCCCCCCAGCGCGTAAGCTCAACCCTGCACTTCAGGCGGCGCCCCCTGTATACAAAATCGATTCTGAGACTTGTGTTGACCCTGAGCTTGGGGCTATGGGGGGAGGGGGGTGAGGGAAGGGGTGAGGAGGTGGTGAGAGGGAAGTGATGAAGAAAGGGAAGAGGAGGGGTCAAGGAGGGGTCAAGGAGGGGGTGAGGGGCTAGTATAGTGGGAGGGGTAAAAGTAGGGGTTGAGCGTAGGGGTTCAAAGTAGGGGGTGAGCATAGACGTTCAAAGTAGGGGGTGGTCGTACAGGTTCAAAATAGGGGATGAGCGTAGAGGTTCAAAGTAAGGAGTGAGGGAAGGGGTTCAAAGTAGGGGGAGGGGAGAGGGTAGTATGACTAGGTGACCGTGAGGGGTGAGGGTAGGGGTAAGGAGGGGATGACAGTAAGAACCAATAAAGAGTAAGAGGAGAGAGTTAGAACCACGAGTGAGAGGAGAGAGTTGGGGCAAAGAGTAAGATAAGAAGATAAGAAGAGTAGTGAGTGAGATGTAGGGTGAGGGACTCAAACGCAGTAGGCCTATTTCGGCACGAGTCAAAATCACCCAAACAAATCCACGAAACTAAAACCATGCGCAGTTTTTACACATATATACCAACACCCGCTTTAAGGGAGGGGGGGGACTTCGATAAATTGATGAATAAATAAATGAATAAATAAATAATAATGAAATAGTTGAAAATCAGTTCCATGTGAGCATATATCCGATGTTTATGTGTAATTCCAGTCATAATTTTTATCCTCGAGACATCCAGCAAGATATTCCAAAAGTGTCAACCACCTGACTGACAACTGACACATGATGAATGACACCTAGCGCTGATACGACACATTGACGTCACACAAATAAAATAAAAGAAAAAAATGAGGTCATGATACAAGAAGAAGAGGATGAAAGGAGGAGGAGGAGGAGGAGGAGGATGAAAGGAGGAGGGGAAGGATGAAAGGAGGAGGGGAAGGATGAAAGGAGGAGGAGGAGGATGAAAGGAGGAGGAGGAAGATGAAAGGAGGAGGGGGAGGATGAAAGGAGGAGGGGGAGGATGAAAGGAAGAGGAGGAGGAGGAGGAGGAGGAGGAGGAGAAGTAGAGGAAGAAGAAGAAGGAAAAGGAGAAGGAGGGAGTCAGCAGGACGGAGGCATCAGGAATCAAGAGTAAGAAGTCAGAGGAGGAGAAAGAAGAAGAAGAAGAAGAAGAAGAAGAAGAAGAGAGGGAATAAGAGGAAAGAGAGGCAAGTCGCAAGTGAGAGACGCAGAGCGAGGCGCGTTGACCGATGGGGAAAAATATCTCTTACGAGAACCTAATCTCGCGTGTTGTTTGTTGACGTCGAGTGACCTAGTTCTTGAGAGGGGTTGGGGGGGTAGGGGGGTAGGGAGGGAGGGGAGGGAGGACGTGGGGGAAATGGGGAGGGTGAAAATGGCCATGAAACGACTTGAGGGGAGCGGGGGGAGGACGGTGATGGACATAGGACGACTTAGGGACGAGGTAGGGGATGGGGGTAGGGGTGGGGGAAGGTTTAAGACGACCCATGCAACGACTTACCCTACACCGCAAAATGACCCATTTCTCTTTCCCGCGTTCCCTCGGGTATATCTTTAGATTCTGGCTTCCGTGTCCTTCAGTTAGGACTGTCTGTCAATTATCTTCCTAACAGGGCTGTCTGTCTGTCGGGCTGTTTGTTTATTGGTGTCAGCCTAGTTACCGGTGAGTCAATCCATCTGCTCTCCGACCAACTCTGTTGATATCTCCATCTCTCTGTGGCTCTTTTTCCCTCTGTCTCTGTCTCTGTCTCTCCTTACGTCTCTCTGTCTCTGTCTCTCCTTACGTCTCTCTGTCTCTGTCTCTCCTTACGTCTCTCTGTCTCTGTCTCTCCTTACGTCTCTCTGTCTCTGTCTCTGTCTCTGTCTCCCTCTCTCCCCCAACTCATCTTTTTCTTTCTCCGTCTCCTACGCCCCCCCCCCCCGACTCACTCTTCTTCTCTCTCTTACTCTTACTCTTTCGCTCACACTCTCTCTTCCTTTTCCTCTTCCTCTCCCTCCGAGTCTCCCGAGGCAATATCGATCCACACATTAAGAACAAACACGCCACCGCACCTTACCCTCTCATTTTCCTCTTCTTTTTTCTCTTCCTTTCGCTTCTTCCTGCGTCCATCTTGCCCCCCACCCCTCCTTATCTTTATTCAAGTTTTTCATAGTTCCATTTGTTGTTTCTAGTCGTTATCTCTTTTCTACTTCTCGTGTTGGTCGATATAGATGTGCTTAGACGCATACATATTCAGACAGATAGCTGACATATATTTGTATACTCTCTCTCTCTCTCTCTCTCTCTCTCTCTCTCTCTCTCTCTCTCTCTCTCTCTCTCTCTCTCTCTCTCTTTTCTCTCTCTGTCTCCATCAGACTAGGCCTCCTAGAATGCCAGCCTATTCAGGTAAAGTGACAAACTAATAATGAAATCGAGATCGACACACACACACACACACACACACACACACACACACACACACACACACACACACACACACGCGCACACACACAAATATGCACCTCAGCCAAGAGGACCTTTGGAACTTTAATGGTGAGAAGAAGGTCCAGAGTCATGGGTAATTTCTTCCCCAAGTCATTACGCAAACTAATTATTCAAATTAGGGACCAGTTCCTAGATTAGCATCTCTTCTTGAGAAAGCAAAGCGAAGAAAATAAATACCAGGGAAAAGGAGAGGGAAGGGAGGGAAGGGGGAGGGGTAGGGGTAGAGGGAGAGGGAGAGGGAGAGGGAGAGGGAGAGGGAGAGGGAGAGGGAGAGGGAGAGGGGGGGGAGAGGGAGAGGGAGGGGGAGGGGCAGGGGGAGAGGGAGAGGGAGAGGGAGGGGGAGGGGGAGGGGGAGGGGTAGAGGGAGAGGGAGAGGGAGAGGGAGAGGGAAAAGGCGAGGGAGGGGAGGGAAGGGAGAGAGAGGGAGGGAGAGGGAGGGAGAGGGGAGGGAGAGGGGAGGAGAGGGGGAGGGGGATATAGGAGAGACCGACATTTAAAAATCTGTCGAAGAGTATCAGCGATTGCAATGCACAAATCATATATGTATGATAAACCTAATCATGGATAAGAAAAAAAAATGTATGATGAAATGTTATCGAATCAATACAGGATATAACTCTCTCTTCCCTCTTTCCCTCCCCCTCTCACTCTCTCGATCCCTCCCTAACCACCATAATCGCACCATTATCCCCATCTTCAAATACCATCATCAACACCATCACACTATTACCCCCACCATCAACACCATTCTTCACACCACCATGAACACCATCATCTCGCTATCACCATCCCCACCATCATCTCACTATCATCACCATCATTGCACAATGATCCCACCATCAAACATCATCGTCCCCACCATCATCACACCATCATTCCCACCATCACACCATCATCCCCACCGTCACCATGGCCTCCCTTTGTCTAGAAGTGAACCCGACAAGGCTTCACTAACATCTAGTAATTCTTTCTTAGCGACGTCTTACGCAGAGCCGCCGTAAACGTATATGTAAGGCCGCGTTATGCATGGTGGGTTGGGTTGGGTTGGGTTGGGTTGGGTTGGGTTGGGTTGGGTTGGGTTGGGTTGGGTTGGGTTGGGTTGGGTTGGGTTGGGTTGGGTTGGGTTGGGTTGGGTTGGGTTGGGTTGGGATGGGTTGGGTTGGCACGGGTTGGGATGGGTTGGGATGGGTTGGCACGGGTTGGGATGGATTGGGTTAGGTTAACATGAAAAAATGGTCTGAAGACGCAAACAAAAAAAAGGGGGGGGGGAGAGTGTGGGGGAATGGATAATAAACGAAAGAGATAAGAGAGAGAATAAAGAGTAATAGAAACAGAACAAAATAAATAATTTGGAGAGAAAAGACCTTGACACGAAAAAATGGTCTAAAAAGGTAAAAAAAAAAAAAGAGAGAGAGAGAGGGAAGTGTGGAGGGAATGGATAATAAGCAAAGAAATAGAAGACAGAATAAAGAGTATTAGAAACAACAAAATAAATAAAAATGAGAAGATAGAATGCGAGGGAGAGAAAAAAGATTAATCTGCTATTTTCCTACTGTTGCGGTGTGACCCGAGCCAAGGGCAAGGAAGCCACACGCGCGTGGACGAGAACACGCACGCACGCACGCTCCGACTCACGTCTGGAGGGTTTTTATTTTTTCCTCGTATTTTCTTTCATTTTCTCTCTGTCTCTTTCTCCTTCCTCCAAAGATAATAGTTTTCTTTGATTTTATTTTCTCACTCTTCCTCCATAAAATAATTTTATTTCATTTTTTGTCGTCTCTCTCCCTCCCTCTTTCTCATTCCTAAAAGATCAAGATCCTTTTCTTTCCTTCTCTATTCTCCTTTCTCTCTTTCCTCCAACGATCATAAATTCCTCTCCATTCCTCTTTTCTTTCCTTCCCACTTTCTCTTCATTTCCCTTTCTCTCTCTCTCTCTCTTCTTCCTCTATACAATTCTTTTGTTTTCTTCCTCAAAGACGATTATCATCATCATTCTTTTATTTCCCTTCCACCCTCTTTCTTCCTCGTTCTACATGCTTAATCTCTCTCTTTTTTCCCCTCTTTCTACCTCTTTATCCTTCATTCTCTCTTTCTCCTTCACTCTCTCTTTCTCCTCCTATCCTCTCTTTCTCCTTCTCCTTCTTCTCTCTCTTTCACCTTCCTCAAGAACGAAGACAAGAGGCTAACGGAGACGCACTAACGAACGAACAAACGAATCGCCTGATTATGCTGGGCGTGACGTCAGTTGTGGTGGGGGGAAGAGGGATGGGAGAAGAGGGGGAGGTTTAGGGGAGGAGGGGGATGAACGGGGGGAGGTATGGAGAGGAAGGGAGAGGGTCTGGATGGGTAGGGAGGAAGGAGAGAGAGAGGGAAACGGACAGGAGGGGGAGGGGAGGAATGGTAGGGAGGAAACCGGGGAGAGGAAAAGAGGGGGAGAGAAGGAATGGGAGGTAGGGAAAAGGGGAGAGGTGCTGGAGGGGAAGAGTAGGGAGAGGGGAAGGAGAGAAGACGAAAAAAAAGGCGAGGAAGAGTAGGGGACAAAAAGAGAGAAAGAGAAAAAGAGAGAACATCTCCCTTACGTAAGGAGAGAGAGAAAAAAAATAGAGTTAAGCCACAAGAAAACTGACTAGCGACCAGAGAAGTGGAGAAAAAAAAAACACTACAGAACGAGACCGATACACCCAAAAAAAAAAGAAACAATCAAACAAAACAAAAAAACAAACAAAAAAGAAAACAGGACAAGAAACAAAACAAACAAAAAAGAAAACAGGACAAGAAACAAAACAAACGAACACGAGAAACAAAAACAAAGAAATATAAGCTCAGTTAGCACGCCGACCGGGGTCCAGAATCGAGTAAGCTGATTAGTCTACTCTAAGTGGAGTCCGCTTTTTACTTCGGAGCGACGTTGACACGCGTTGACAACCCTCCCCCCCTCCCCCCCTTCCCCCCTAAACGACCTCAACCTATTACATAATGACCAATCTACCCTCCCCCCCGCCCCCCCTTTACTCTCCCTATCCCTCCTTATGTTGATTTTGCTACCGCTGCTTCTTCTTTTTCTTTTTATTATCCTTCTGTTTTTCCTCTACTTCCATTTCCTTCTCCCTACCCTTTCACCCTCCTCCTTTCTCCCCCTCTGTTCTCTTTTTACCCTCCACCTTCAACCCTCCCTCTTTCTTCCTACACCCTCCTCCCTTCACCTTCCTCTCTCCTCCACCCTCCCTCTTCCTTCCTTCTCATTATGCTGAAGACCCCCCCCCCTAATCTCCCACCCCCTACCCCCTACCCCCTCCCTACGCACTAAACAACTGCCAATCACACCCACACTTCAATATTACCCGAAACTCCCAGTCCCGTGCTAATAACAGTCTTGGGAAACAGTTCGTAAACAGCTGGGGCATGGACGAGTAAGGGAAGAGGAAGAGAATGAAATAAAAGAAAGAGTGAGAGATAGAGAGAGAGAGAGAGAGAGAGAGAGAGAGAGAGAGAGAGAGAGAGAGAGAGAGAGAGAGAGAGAGAGAGAGAGAGAGAGAGAGAGAGAGAGAGAGAGAGAGAGAGAGAGAGAGAGAGAGATAGAGAGATAGAGAGAGAGAGATAGAGAGAGAGAGAGAGAGAGAGAGAGAGAAAGGAGAAAGAGAGAGAGAGAAATTGAATAGAAATAGAGAAAGAGAAAGAGAAAAATAAATGAGAAAAAAAAGAGAGAAAGATACAGAAAGAGACCAACAGACAAGACAGACAGGGACCTC
>NW_028234411.1:35260710-35265710 GCF_977035675.1 Penaeus japonicus
ATAGACAGAAAAAAAGAAAGAAAGAGAAAGAGAAAAGAGAGTGAGAAAGAAAAATAGAGAGAGAAAGAGAGAGACAACAAAGAGAAAGAAAAGGAAAGAAAACGAGAAAGGAGAAAGAGAAGGAAAAAAAAAACGAGAAAGGAAAAAGACAGAAAGAGAGAGAAAAAGAAGAAGAAAGGAAAAGGAAAGAGGAAACATGAAGAGACGAATGAGGAAAAGAAGTAAAATATGGATAAACATCAACCAAAGACAGACGGACGCACTTCGAAAGCCCTTGTCCATGTTCATCCGCATGCCTGAAGTAATCTCGCACCCGACCTCTCACACGCCGCCTTCTGACACCGCGTAAGATCTAAGAGACAGCGTGAACAAATGTGAACATGTGGATGGTGAACATTCCAGCCGCGAGAAGAACACTTGACCGATGACGTCATAAATGACCATACTTTAAGGCTATGAGTAATAGGAAAGGAACTCGAAAATCACCCCTATGAGCGGTTGCCAGGTCACTTTAATCTAAAAGCTTTAGTTCCAACAACATTCACATTCTGAGTGTACTATTTTTGGTGAAAGTCCCATCATTGTCGCGGGCGTATAGAAAGGGAGAGGTGACATCAGCTGATTGACGTCCCGCAGGCTGGCTCATTTCGAAATACTGACATGACGTCAAATATGTTCAAAAGTCGACGTCTCAAAGAACTCAACCGATAATAAAACTACTTGACGTCACTAATGCGCGGGTACGGTGGCTAAAAATACATAATAAACGCAATAACAAGGTCGTTAAATAGTTCAATTTTACAGTCCTCAATGATCCCAACGGTTCATCGTCAAAATTCTTAAAGATAATTTTTGTTCATGTAACAAGAAAGAGGAAAAGACAAGGCTGATAGCCTATCTAAATCGCCCCATCGATTGAAAAATCTAAATCCAGCGCACAAAAATTTGCAGTAATCGAGTCTTTAATCCTCTTAAAATGTAAACTGGCATCCTCTTCTCTGCATTAAGGCTCTTTCTCCGGTAAAATAAACAAATAAATAAATAAACAAACAAATAGATAAATATGTAGATTAGGTAATTAATAATTGAATATATAAATGGGAAAAATATATAAACAGTTGTAATAGTAGTAGCAACAGTATACAATAATAGGAACGAAGAGGGCGTTAACTGGTAGCTTCTTTGGGTGGAATCGTGGCATTTTGACCCTTCATAAGGAATTCCCAAAATCCGGATACTTTTCGTAAAAATACCTAACCACAAACCGAGATTCAACTCATAAATATGAGTTTGTGGAATGAGTCAAAGATAAGACACTTGCAACAGAAAAGAAACAAGAGCAGCATATTATTAAATGCACTCTAATTCTAAATGAATGCACTTATCAATAAACAGTTTAACCAATCATTATTTCTAATTTAAACTAAAAATAAAAACTTATGAAGACCGATATAAAACACTACATTAAAAAAAAAAAGAAAAAAAAAAAAAAAAAAAAAAAAAAAAAAAAAAATATATATATATATATATATATATATATATATTTATATAAGCCTATTAAGAAGACATTAAACACGGCAAAAAAAAAGAGTTAATCAGTCGACTTGCTATAAAACAGTCTGTTTAAAAGTATACTCCAAAATCCAGAGAAGACGGAAATACATACCCCATGAAGGTGCATTATATATGATTGATTGATTGATTGACATAAAGTTACCCATCAAAAGGAACTAAAATCTACTACCCCCCCTACCCCCACGTAAATAATGTCCGCCGGCCAAAACCCCTAGTGCTGTCGTGTCATTTTTCATTTTCACCTTTTTCCAATACGATTGTTTGCATTTCTGAATAGGGCATTGTAACCTTTGTTCCTGGGTGCATGTGGATACGTCAGCTAAGCTACATACTCATTATACAAACGCTGACCACCAATATTTGCATCTGTATACGTTGCACAGTGGAGAAAAATGCATGCTGATGTGGCAGAGAGTCTATGCAAGTTGCACAATATAGAATATACTCTATCCTGACTAGAGACATACACCCTCCTTCCCGAAAGTATGTCTAAAAAAAACGAATTAAGAGAATCACGTTAATTAACCAAATTTCGTTCATGTCAGCTCCGCCAGGTGTCGCTGTCAGTAAATGTTACGCAAACACATGCGCTTCATCAATTCAGTGGATGTGCCGGATTTACAGATGAAGGGAGGAGGGAAGACGAAAGGGAGGAGGGAAGACGAAAGGGAGGAGGGAAGACGAAAGGGAGAAGGGGTGGAGGGAGGGGATGAGATAGATTGAAAGAGGGAGATGGGATGGGAGGTAAAGAGAAAGGGAAAGAGGGTAGAGGAAGGGAGGAGAAAGAATTAAGCCATGGGAAATAATGGAAGGAGAAACAGAGAGAGAGCGAGAGAGAGCGAGAGAGAGAGAGAGAGAGAGAGAGAGAGAGAGAGAGAGAGAGAGAGAGAGAGAGAGAGAGAGAGAGAGAGAGAGAGAGAGAGAGAGAGAGAGAGAGAGAGAGAGAGAGATGAGAGAGAGAGAGGAGGAAAGAGAGAGAAATAGAGAGAGAGAGAGAGAGAGAGAGAGAGAGAGAAAATGAGAGAGAGAGAGAGAGAGTGAGAGAGAGAGAGAGAGAGAGAGAGAGAGAGAGAGAGAGAGAGAGAGAGAGAGAGAGAGAGAGAGAGAGAGAGAGAGAGAGAGGGTAAGAAAGAGGGATAAGGAGAGGGCGAGGAAGGAGGGAGAGAGAGTGACTCAGTGAATGAGCGCCAGTGAGCGCACCCAATAAATAAATTCAGGTGAAACTGAACATCACGAAATGATCCCTTCAAGACTCGATTACGAAGCCACGGGGGATCTCCAGGTCGGGGGAAACGAGTCGCCATTACGTCGCAGAGGGAATTTACATGAAACACGGAACCATATTCGAGGTCGCTTGTATGTTCTTATTTACACCAGATCATCACCGAGCCTAGTGACGAACTACCAGACTTTGTTCAACACCTTTTTATGAGTAAACCTCATAACACCTGTACGTGTGCATGAACACGTGCATGCAAACACAGACGCTTACTCATTCAACATATGCTCGCAAAACATCTGCGCACCCGGTAAATGCAGCTACACTCGTTTCGTCATTAAAGGCTAAAAGTCTAGCCATCTTACATACACAGACACTTTGCGGCCATTTAATCCCCTCGTAAGCCGCTCCCTTTAATGTTCAAGACACGTTCAGCGGCCTTCCTCGCGCAGTGAACGATAATAAACACCTGCACGGTCAAGGTTAGGTTCGTTTCTCCTCTTTTCTTTTTTGTTTGTTTGTTTGGTTATTTGGTTGAAAGCAGCTTCTCGCTTTCTCGCTCTCCTTGGCACTGTCAGTATACCCTAGAAAACTAACTTCCCGTCACTTTTATCCCTATCAGAATTACTAGAAAAGGGGCTCTTCGCTGTCCCATTTCCTCGCTATCTCCATCATTATCCCTATCAGATTATCCAAAAAAAAAAACCTTCACTATCCCCTTCTCTCACTATCTCTAGCACTATCATTATCAGAATATTTAAAAAATATTAACTATCCCACTCTTTCCCTATCAGAAAGAAAGGGAGAGGGATATGGAATATAAAAGGGAGAGTGAGAGTGAGAAAGATAAAAAGAGAGAAAGAAAGAGGAAGAAAGAAAGAAAGAAAGAAAGAAAGAAAGAGAGAGGGAGAGAGAGAGCGTTTGGAAAAAGCCCCCTTGTTATCAAAATTGCTAGGGTTTCCAAGGCTTTACATTCCTGGGGCTGGATTCACTAACATACGATTCGTTTTTGCCAGCTGTCAGTTACTAGCCCGTTTACCAGCGATGGTAATGTAGGATTCACTAAGCGATGGTAAGTCGCCTGGTATGGGTAAATCCACTTCACCCTAGTTGCGATGGTAGCTTTCTTTTGCACAAAATTATTTCTACATAAATTAATTTTCCTTGAAAGAATGGTCTATTCTATGATCTTATTAGTCATATGTAATGTAATGGTTTTCATTTTTTTTTTTTAGTAATAACGTCAGAAGATAAAAAATTAATGGCTCCATGCAATGGAAGTGTTATTTCTATCTACATTTTCCAAAAAGAAATGCCAATCAAACCTTTAGATGAATAAAATTGTGAATAATTGTATATAAATAATTGCAAAATAAACAAACAGCGAGTTGCATTTTGCACTTTCTTCCATGTAAATATACTATGATCAAACAATTTTTGTGCATTTATAAAACAAAATTAATAAATATGAACTGGTTTGATCACGATTATCAAAGACCTCCCTGACTATTTATCTGTCCAGAGGTTCGATTGGAGCGGAAGCTGCTTATACCGTTTATGGAACTCTATCGCATGCATCGTCAATTTCTGTATTCAATAATATTTTTATTTTAGGTGTTTTTCAGCTATATCATAGAAGAAAAATATGTTTGAATTTATTAAGCTATTAATTCAATCTGCTCTGTTCCCAGACTAAGGATCCATCGGTGTAGCATTCATACACCCTGTTCATATTTCCATTTTCTCATTAATAATTGGAGGAAGTGGGTCACCTTAAGTATAGCAGAGGAGATATTGCTTTTTAAGTATATATGTATAAAAACGCTCAATGCCGACATTTTCCATGTTGGAATATGTAAGATATGAGGTTTGTAATTACTTTCACACCAAATATGGTTTTGATGTGTAAAATTCTATCGTAGACAGAGGGCAGGTTAAGTTTCGTTCTCATATTTACAATCCTCGTTGTTTTCGGAGCACCGTGAATGATCCTCATAACCTCATTCTGTACAATTTCTAGACTGGCTCTCTCTGAGTCCTTTAATAATGCAAGAAGTAATGCATGATGATCTACGACTGATCGTACATATGACAGGTAGAAGAGTCTAGCCATGTTGACATTGACACCATGTTCTCTGCCATGAAGGGCCTTGAGTGGCTTCAGCCGTTCCAAGAGTCTATTTTTAAGTCTTTGGTGACCTAAGTC
>NW_028234411.1:35278210-35288210 GCF_977035675.1 Penaeus japonicus
CAACTAACGAAGCTAAAAGCGCTGAAAATAGACAGCTTCCAGATCCTGTCTAACTTACGATCTAGCATCCAACCCCCTTTAAGAACTACGTCTATAAGCGAAACAACACTATTATTCTCCGAGTCAAAGGATCGAATCCCTTATAGGAATGAGAAGGTGCCTCGGTACACTGGACATATTCTTTCCGCATGTATTATTATTGTAAGGGAACAAGCTGTGCATTAAGGTTGATATTGCACAGGCGTGGCTTTGACTGAATGTTGCATGTATTTGGATAGTCTCATTGATTATATCATTCTTCATTGACACGGCTTTCATGAAATCAATCGTTCTTTAGCGATAGAAACATGAAATGTTTGTTTCGGCAACATTACTTTTTATCGACAGGTTTTGATTAAATATATATATATATATATATATATATATATATATATATATATATATATATATATATGTATATATATATATATATATATATATATATATATATATATATATATATATATGTATGTATGTATATATTGGAGGGCAACATGAAATTGTAATAACTGTATCATTAATAGTAAAATAGAAGACTTTTTTTTCTTTTGCAACAAACATTATTAACCGATTTCGGGGAGAAGCATGAACCTTAATCAACTATAATCCTTCGAGACATAGACTTTTGATTAGATAGATATTTATTTTTGGAACAGACACATTATCAACTGATTTCGGAATTCAATTAACTAACTTTATCATTCTTTAGCGGCATAGGCCCTAAGTAAAAAAAAATGGTTCTCTTGCGACAGAATTCACTGAATTATTCTTTTTTTGATGGAAACGCCAATTAAATGTGTCGTTCCTCATTAACATCAACGTTAAGACATAGTAACTTCTCTAGCAACATAAACTTTAACAAATTGAATCGTTTTTTTCTTAATATAAGCTTTACAAATGTGAATATTCCTTCGCAACATCAACTTAGCCATCCTTATTCAGCATCATCATAAACTGAACTATTTCTTGGTGTCATAAACTTACACTAAGCCATTCTTAACAGCATACTTAAAGGAACTGAAAGCTTTTTGAACATAAACATTTATAAACCGAGTCATTCTTTAGCCCAGCACCGCCTTGGCTATGCAAGCGCACTGTAACTGTTGCAGTGTTGATATTGTGACCTTGCAAAATTGTCTGACAAGAATGACTTCTGGGAACAAGAAAGGCGTCATGAGGGCGGATGGGAACCAGCTGAGGAGAGTGTCCCTCCATGGTCTTCGCCGTCGTCTTCGCATTGTTGCATCTCAAGTCGCAACATTGCAATATCCATGCACATTTTACGAAATATTAGTAGAACGATTGCCACGTCCTTCGTCTGGGGGATGGTTTAACGAAGGCAAGTATAAAAAAAAAATGAAAGTATTACGGCGTCGTCACTGTCCTTCGCCCCTTATGACGGTCGTATTGGTACGATGACCACAACAAGGGATACAGACGGATATCTAGTATATAATGGAATATATACTTCTCTTTCCGCTTCGCCAATCTAAGGCCGGTATCAAAGCTTGTTATTTTTCTACAAGGATGCTTTGCACAATACCCTTGACCACAACAACCCACGAGTTACTGTGGAGGAGCATGTTAATCCTGTGTTAGATTCCGTGAACTAGGTAGGTTTGCCTTCATCTTCGTCCTTCGTATAGCATGTATTTGTTATGGTAATGACAATAATAATCATACTGATCATAGCGATATATCATTTCGTGAAGATGATATTTACAGTGACAATAATAATGATGATGATGAATAGAGCAAACATAATAATAACAACAAAGGTAATTAATATAAGGACTGCCTATAATGCTAATGAATTATTACAATAAAAATCATGATAATGAATAATGTTGACGCTGTTATTTACGACGAATATACAGATGAACATGTCTGCTGTATTTTTGTCCCGCGGGTATAGAATAAGGCTTAATAGAAGTCATAGGAGTATAGTTTCATTATTTTGTTTCACACAATATAACAAATAGCAAATGACGAATGCGTGTATTCATAATCAGTAAAGGTATTGTGATCATGATATTTTAGAATTTACGTCAGTTTACCCTATTATTGGGATAAAAAAAAAAAAAAAAAAAAAAAAAAACAGTTGACGTCAACCAATCACAGCACAGCGATGGTACCCAACGAGAGCGTGCGAAAAAAAGCCACGTTGATTGAGTGCAACCTTGTCTTACATTTCTCCCACGTTGGGATGTGAGAATTTTGTCAACCAATATCTGGAAAAAATGAAGTTACCGTGCGTCTACCACCGAAAAATGCCTGACCTCATGGATCAAGTTACCATGCGTCAGCCATCGAAAAATTCCCGACTTCATGGCTCTAGTTTTCTACTGATCTTGCCCGACCAGTTCCATGATTACCCGAAAGAACCGCTGTGGAAGATTTACTTTACGCTTTGGGAGTCACCGACACTTATGCAGAGTGGCTTTTGAAATAGCGTTTCGAAGAGATGTCTAAAGTCCATCAAACAGCTTACGGGGACTTTCATTTACATATTTATGGAATTTTCACAAGGCAACGCGTAATAAAAAGCATTACAAATATTTTGGCATTCTTCAATGCCCCTTGTTCTCCCACTGAGAGACAGCCAAGACGTAGAGGGACTGCTTTTTATTTTCAACAGATCGAAGACTTTAGAAAAAAAAAGTACAAGTGAGACTGAATAACATGTAACTGTAATTGACGTGTTTCAATTAGCTCATATCACATGTAATTCTGACGAAGAGATAACGCGTCAATTTCACCTCTTCTGTTGTAAAGTCATTCTGTCTCATTTATAACCTTTTCTACATTTGTCACAATGAACTCAGATCATGGACAGCTTGTTCTCCTACCCAAAAACAGCCTGTCAAATAGATAAACAACTTGTTTTCCCATCGAAAGGGTGTCAGTCTAATCAATTGAGTTCTTTGATTTTAGATTCATATCGTGCTATTGTACGAATTCCTTCTCTAACCATACTTACATCTTTAGTGGATCATTTAACACGAGGTCGCCAACGAGAATATCTATCAGGTATAATATAAATGATATTTTTTCATTACCTAAATCTATACTATCATCGTGGCTTATCTGACCCTCATCTCACACGAACCAACAAGAAACTTTCCGTCACGTAGATTTTTTTTTTTTTTTTTTTTTTTTTTTGGTCTGGGCACAGAGCTGTCGCATGACGTAGAATGACAAACATTTATTGAAAGCTGACAGAGTGATCTTGGAAGCATTTATGTAAACCATCCGGTTACATATTCTCCTAATTTCATCCAAATGCAATATTTTCATTGAAATTATCCTTATGAGTCTCTCTTTCTCTCTCTCTCTCTCTGCATCTCTCTCTTTCTCGCTCTTTCTCTCTCCGCATCTCTCTTTCTCTATCTGCATCTCTTTCTCTATCTGCATCTCTCTCTCTCTGCATCTCTCTCTCTCTCTGCATCTCTCTTTCTCTCTCTCTTTCTCTCTCTGCATCTCTCTTTCTCTCTCTGCATCTCTCTTTCTCTCTCTGCATCTCTCTTTCTCTCTCTGCATCTCTCTTTCTCTCTCTGCATCTCTCTTTCTCTCTCTGCATCTCTCTTTCTCTCTCTGCATCTCTCTCTCTCTCTCTGCATCTCTCTCTCTCTCTCTGCATCTCTCTCTCTCTCTGCATCTCTCTGGATCTCTCTTTCTCTCTCTGCATCTCTCTAGATCTCTCTTTCTCTCTTTGCATCTCTCTTTCTCTCTCTGCATCTCTCTTTCTCTCTCTGCATCTCTCTTTCTCTCTCTGCATCTCTCTTTCTCTCTCTGCATCTCTCTTTCTCTCTCTGCATCTCTCTTTCTCTCTCTGCATCTCTCTTTCTCTCTCTACGTCTCTCTTTCTCTCTCTACATCTCCCTTTCTCTCTCTGCATCTCTCTTTCTCTCTCTGCATCTCTCTTTCTCTCTCTGCATCTCTCTTTCTCTCTCTGCATCTCTCTTTCTCTCTCTGCATCTCTCTTTCTCTCTCTGCATCTCTCTTTCTCTCTCTGCATCTCTCTTTCTCTCTCTGCATCTCTCTTTCTCTCTCTGCATCTCTCTTTCTCTCTCTGCATCTCTCTTTCTCTCTCTGCATCTCTCTTTCTCTCTCTGCATCTCTCTTTCTCTCTCTACGTCTCTCTTTCTCTCTCTACATCTCCCTTTCTCTCTCTGGATATCTCTGCACATCTCTTTCTCTCTCTGTATCTCTGTCTTTGTCTCAATAAACTTGTCAAAGTCAAAGACAAAGTCTTTTTTTCTCTCTCTCTGCATCTCTCTTTCTCTCTCTATGTATCTCTCTCTCTCTCTCTGCATCTCTATTTTTCTCTGAAGCTCTCTTTCTCTCTCTCCCTACATCTGTTTCTCTCTCTCTCTCTGCATCTCTATTTTTCTCTGAATCTCTCTTTCTCTCTCTCCCTACATCTGTTTCTCTCTCTCTCTCTGCATCTCTCTTTCTGTGCATGTCCCTTTCTCTCTCTCTCTGGATCTCCCTTTCTCTCTCTCTCTCTCTCTCTCTGCATCTTCCTTTCTCTCTCTCTCTGCATCTCCCATTCTCTCTCTCTCCCTGCATCTCCCTTTCTCTCTCTCTCTCCATCTCCCTCTCTCTCTCTCTGCATCTCTCTCTCTCTCTCTGCATCTCCTCTCTCTCTCTGTGCATCTCTCTCTCTCTCTCTCTCTCTCTCTCTCTCTCTCTCTCTCTCTCTCTCTCTGCCCCTTCCTTTCTCTCTCTCTCTCTCTCTCTCTCTCTCTCTCTGCATCTCCCTCTCTCTCTCTCTCTCTCTGCATCTCCCTCCCTCTCTCTCTCTGCATCTCCCTCTCTCTCCCTCTCTCTCTCTGCATCTCCCTCTCTCTCTCTCTCTGCATCTCCCTCTCTCTCTCTCTCTGCATCTCCCTCTCTCTCTCTCTCTGCATCTCCCTCTCTCTCTCTCTCTGCATCTCTCTTTCTCTCTCTCTCTCTCTCTGCATCTCCCTTTCTCTCTCTCTCTCTCTCTGCATCTCCCTTTCTCTCTCTCTCTCTCTCTGCATCTCCCTTTCTCTCTCTCTGCATCTCCCCCCCCCTCTCTCTCTCTGCATCTCCCTCTCTCTCTCTCTCTGCATCTCTTCTCTCTCTCTCTGCATCTCCCCCTCTCTCTCTCTCTGCATCTCCCCCTCTCTCTCTCTCTGCATCTCCCTCTCTCTCTCTTTCTGCATCTCCCTTCCTCTCTCTGCACCTTCCTTTCTCTCTCTCTCTCTCTCTCTCTCTCTCTCTCTCTCTCTCTCTCTCTCTCTCTCTCTCTCTCTCTCTCTCTCTCTCTCTCTCTCTGATTCTCCCTTTCTCTCTCTCTCTATCAGCATCTCCCTTTCCCTCTCTCTATCAGCATCTCCCTTTCTCTCAACATCTTTCTCTCTCTGCAAATCTCCATTTCTCTCTCTGCAAATCTCTCTCTTTTTCTATCTCCAAATCTCTCTCTGTCTGCAAATCTCTGTTGACAAATATCTATCTTTCTTTGCAAATCTCTCTCCCTCCTTCTCTGCATATCTCTCTTTTTATCTCTGGAAATCTCTTTTTTCTCTCTGCCAATCTCTCTCTCTCGCTCTATCTGCAAATCTCTCTCTCTCTCTCTGCAAATATCTCTCTTTCTCTCTGTAAATTTCTTTTGCTCTCCTTTTTTTTCTCTCTCCCTCGCTAGACCACTATTCTGGTCAAATGCGAAGGTGATTAGGTAAACCAGATAATAAACTTCCAAAGAGGATAACATATGCTAAACAGCTCTTGCTTTCGTAAAGTATCAAAATAATAGCATTCTTTTTTAAAAAACGCATTTCAAATTTATTGTAGCCTAATCTACCTGAGCCTTTTAAACACTAATCCTTAAAGACAAATTATAATCCTAAAATCATATATTACTTGCACTTTCTGAATGCATAATACCCTTAATAACCTAAATACCCTTAATTATGTCCCACTGAATACACTATAGGAGACACAATTTTCCCTGTGTGTTATGGTCTCCCTAGCCCTCTATCTCCCTTACAAACCACTTGTGTGTATATAACCATAGATAATTACCTTTATGCGAGATGGCATCTTTCGTTTGCTGTTATGTTTGTCCTGAAGACTGTATACTGTATATTCTATATGGTTACTGTTCTTATTTTCACTTAATTAAGCACACTTAGACACACATGACGCACTGGTAAGAATTTTGACAATCTGGCAAGAATATGGATGGCGCAGAGAGCACTCGTTTTGTCAAACTATTCGGTTTGCTAGAAGTATCCGAACTAGCTGTTAGAGTGATAGTTTGTAGGCACGCACTCTCCCATTCCCCTTCTTTTTCTTCCTCCGTTTTATCTCTTGTACTGGTGTTCTCTCCTACTATTCTTTAGCTGAAATTATTATTTACAGCTGTTGTAGTGATAGCTTGCACGGAATCTCTCTCTCTCTCTCTCTCTCTCTCTCTCTCTCTCTCTCTCTCTCTCTCTCTCTCTCTCTCTCTCTCTCTCTCTCTCTCTCTCTCTCTCTCTCTCTCTCTCTCTCTATTTCTCTCTCACTCACTCTCTCTCTCTTTCTCTCTTTTTCTCTATCTATCTCCCTCCTCCCCCCCCCCCTCTCTCTCTCTCTCTCTCTCTCTCTCTCTCTCTCTCTCTCTCTCTCTCTCTCTCTCTCTCTCTCTCTCTCTCTCTCTCTCTCTCTCTCTCTCTCTCTCTCGCTGAAACCCGAGACCCTTAACCAGAGATAACTTTATTGAAGGGAACGTACTGTGTAACCAGATGATGGTGTACCCAGTAGACAGATCGATAGTTATAGTGTCAGATAGGAAGAGAATGGGAGAAGAAATTGGCAGAACAACTGTGTAAGAGGGAGAAGAGGAGAGGGAGACTATCAGAAAAAGAAAAGAAGAGAAAAACATATTCTGAGTATAAGGTAAGAGGCGAAACTTTAACTGAAAAAGGAAGAGAAAGAGAGAAAAGAGAGATAGACAGAGAGAGAGGGAGAGAGAAAGAAAGAGTGAGAGAGAGAGAGAGTATGAGGACTAAGTAGTGTTTATAGTTGATATCAAATACATCAATATACAAAGAATATATGAATATCACATTCTAGCTAGCGAGGCAATTTCGGTGTCTCTCTTACCCTGGGTCAGATTAGGTCAACTTTGCCTCCCCAATTATGTCGAGCCTCAAAAGAGCTGAATACCTTTGACTGCCACGCCTCTACATTCCAGACTACCTTCCCGCGTAACCACTGATGGGAAACCCTTCCATATAGCCGGGATGTCTGGAAGATATAGACAGACCGGGATCGACACCTGATTCCTCCGCCTGTTTATACGTGTCGTGATAGTGTTTATTACTGTGATGATTGTGTTGCAGTGTATATTATAACTCGTGTGTCATAATGTCAGGCTATCTGCGTTAGGGAATAAACTTGAATTCTATAAGCCCTGTGTCTGGCTTCACATACCTATTTTGTGTGGGTTATTAGTTCCAACATACTAAGACACCCATCACAGAAAGAGAGGGAGAGAGAGGGAGAAGAGAAAGAAAAGAAATATAGCAAATGAGGTCGCTTCCATGTCTGATTACTTTAGATCACTTTTCAGAGCCTTTGTGGCATAAGAAAGTATACGGTTTAAAGTGAAACGGATAGACTGAGAGAGAAAGAGAGAGAGAGTGAAAGAGGAAAGGAGAAAGGGAATATACCGTAAAAAAAAAAAAAAAAAAAGCCACTTAAACATACGAATTCCAATGTTGTAATTAGTACAGGCAACGACTACGCAACACATTCAAGATATGGCGTTTACTCTCACGTACTGCAGGTGGTCGGTCGGATTGAACACAGATGCAAATGTTTCTCGCTTTAATTACAAAAGTCATTAATATTCAGTATCTGGAATCCTCTTCAGGTGTAGCGTATCACGCACTCCCCCATCCCCGGTCCCTACCCCCCTACCCACCCTCAACTCCCGCTACCCATTTCTCCCCCTCTCCCCTCACCCCCATTTTTTCTCTCCTCATCCCCACTTTTTCTCGCCTGCGTACCTCCACCTCCTCCTCCTCCTCCTCTTTCTCCTCAACCCTCCTCGTTTCCCCTCCTCCTCCACCCTCCTCCCCTCCACCCTCATCCCTCATCCCCCTGCATCTTCCATCCTCTCCTTCGACTTCCCCTTCTCCCCCCCACCCCCTCCCCCTCCCCCACCTCCCCATTCACTCCCTCATCTACCAAGACCTTCTCCTTCGCTGGTCAATTGCAATGTCACTGCAGTTTATCGGGAGATTTTGTCACGTTCATTCGACAGGGAACGAAGTAAGATGAGGTAGAGGAGGAGGAGGAGGAGGAGAGGGAGGAGGAGGAGGAGAGGGAGGAGGAGGAGGAGGAGGAGGCCAGAGGAGGGTAGATGAAGGAGACGAGGATGACAAGGAGGAGGTGAAGGCCAGAGAAGGGTAGTTGAAGGAGAGGAGGAGGAAGATGAGGCCAGATGAAGGCAAATAAAGAGGAGGATGAGAAGGAAGCGACAAGAGGAAGGTAAACGGAAAGGAGGAGGAGGAGGTCAGAGTAGGGTAGATGAAGAAGAGGAGGAGGTAAGAAGAGAGTAGAGGAAAGATATATATATACATATATATATATATATATATATATATATATATATATATGTATGTATGTATTTATAAATAGATTATATATATATATATATAGCTATATATATATATCTATATATATATATATATATATATGTATGTATGTATGTGCACATACATATATGTATATATATATATATATATATATATATATATATATATATATATATATATATATATATACATATATAATAGAGAAAGAGGAGAAAGAGGAAGAGGAGGAGTACAAGTAGGAGAGGCTTGATAATAGGTAGAAAGGAGGAAGGGGAAAATGAATAGGGTCGTAAACATGTTGCATTCGAAACTGCACTAGAGATTAGGGAATGCAATAATGAAAGAAAAAAAGAAATAGAGATGATATAGATAAAGGAATAACGAAGGAAAGAGAGAGAACTAATAATAGTAACTATTTGAAAAGAGAGAAATTAATAAATAAACATAAGAAGCAGCAAGGAATGAAGACATAACGAAAGAGAGAGAGAGAGAGAGAGAGGGAGAGAGAATTGTTAACATTGATATCAAAGTAAGTATCAAAGTAAATAAGAGTAAATATCAAGATCAAGCACCGAATGACAGATAGATATTGATCACCATCATAAGAGGCATCATCATCATCATCATCAAGATTTGCAAAGTTGTTTACTCAAAAGCTCGTACTTCACGACGCCACTCTTCATGTGGTCTCAGCTTCGGTTGCGGGGACAAGTGCCTTGCAGAGAAAATTTTATAGATTTTGTTTTTCAATTTTGTTTACGTTGCAAAAACTTAATTTAAACATTTTGTTCTGATTCCGAAAACTTGTATCTTGCAATGAAAATGTTTAATTAAGAAGTGTTTTCATCTTGATCTTTTTTTCTTTTTTTTTGCAAAAGCTTGCATAACAACGAGAATATCTAAGGACGTGTTTTCAATTCCGTTCTGATTGCGAAAACTCGTCCCTTGCAACGAAAATATGTTTAGATTTTCGATTTTGTTTCCATTGCAAAAACTCTTTCTTTATTTCTCTCTCTCTCTCTCTCTCAAACGCTCTCTCTCTCGCTTTCAAATTTTGATCCCAATACGAAAAATTGAAGAAAAAAACTAATATCAATTCAACCTCACCCACCGCAAGGCCTCTCACAGAACACAAGGTCTGCCCCAATATCCAGAAATCGGCAGTTTGTTTGAAAATGTCTATCGTCTGTCTATCGAGAGTGTAGTGACTGAAGAGGCAGACACGTAGTCCAAAAGAAGACGGACAGGAAGGTAAAGATGATAAAGAAGAAGTAAAAATAGTAGCGGTAGTAGCAACAGTAGTATTGATGGTGATGTAGGCAGTAGTAGAAGAAAGAAAAAAGAAA
>NW_028234411.1:35318210-35328210 GCF_977035675.1 Penaeus japonicus
GGTAGAGGGAGTAGCCAGTGCTAGCAGGACATGCTATGTGTGGTCGCCAGGAAAGAAAAGATCTGAGATGCGCCTACATGGTTCGGTATGGGTAGATTACGTCACAATTTTGTATCGTTTGAGAATGTTTTTTTTTTTTTGTTATCTTACATCATTCACAAAAATATAATATATGATTTGATGAAAGAAATGGTGAGATAAGATACTGTTGGACATTCATACGAAACAGAATTTCTGAATAACACATCAGTATTGGTGACCACACATACATGCCTTTAATAACACCTTTTGAATTGTACCATATAATAGGCCATGTTTTCAGAAGTTGAGATCTTAGACATGCCTTAAAGGATAATTATAGGACATAAACAACCTCAACATAAGGGTCTATTTTCATAGATTTTCATGTATTTTCCCTCGTTTTCACAGTGTGATTATAAGTGCATGTCACCCATGCATTCATATTTGTATGAGAATGTTGCTTGGTTGCTTACATTATGTCGAGGACTGCCAAGGTTCAGCCATCTATTCACAGGAATTTCATATATAAAAAACACATTTATAACAAGGGGAAAACGAACATCCCTGCCTGTTTAAATGATCCTCCATCTCAACAAGTAATGTAACACTTCAAAATTAATGTCATCATCTTGAATGCTCCAACTTGTGTCAACACGGCCGTTGAATAATCATTTATTACAGAAGAAACATCAAGTCTTTTTTACATACAGAGGACACGTACGAGAGGTCTACATAGCAGATACACAGTTTCCAGTGATGTTAAAATTTGAATCTAATGTATAAATGACATCAATATAAGATGCTACACCAATAATCACCCTGAAGTCTGTGTGCTATTAAGGTTTCTTCTCCGTTAAAATTAATAACAAACAGACTTATATACAGTCATTCACCTTCACAAACACCGACATACATACTCGTCACTTTATGTACAAAATGAACCATAAAAGAACAAGCGAGTCTCAGAGGAAAGGGAGTTGTACTAGTGTTAAATCAATCCCAAGGAGCGTAAGATGCTGTTGCAGAGTACTCGAACCTCCTGCGGAACGAACCAGTCACCGCGAGTCTGCCCGCTCGCAGAAAGGGGAACAAGAGCAGCTCGTGATGCGTCGGTCGGTTCGGTGAAGCCTGGTTCTGGTTCCGAGGGGGGGGGGGAGGCGAGACTCGGAGGCTGAGCTCTACACTATCGTTTCACTCGGGTACTTCGAAATCAAGAAACGAGGAAATTAAACATAACGTCTCTTCTTTTTTTTTCGTAACTCAATTATAAATCTAATTTTCCGTTAAAGTCTTTGCAAGTAATCTTTGGTATAATAACAAAAACAATATTGAAAGGAAAGCAGAGAATTCTCTGTTGCCCTCGTCTTTGGATGCCACTAATATCCCATGTGAGTTCTTTTATATATATATACATCTCACACCCACAGGAATAAATCTAAAGAAAAAAAAATCCCTTTTGTGAAACATCTCACGTCGTTTAGATATGTACATTTAAAATCCTGTAGCGAAAGGACAAACATGAAATAACTACATAAAAAATATTCTTTGTCTCACCAGCAATAATTACCACCGTCCTTTGTGACGTCGGATTCATATATGTAATCAGCCATTGCATGGAAATCTATATACACACGCACACACACACGCATCATCATCAGGTCTGGTCATATATCAGGAAGAGAGTCCATCTCCTTGCAATTGCGTCTTTGTTGACGACGCCTGGTTAGCTCCGAGGCGCGACCCCGAGTGAGTGCCTGCGCTTCCCTCCACATGCCGGGAACACCATGAACCAGATCGGCTTTTGTTTTATGTGCCATTCCACGCACTTTGCATGCTCTTTGGTCGATTCTCCACCCACAGTTAATGCATTCTATTCTTTCCTTTACTCTAACTTGACTTAAAATGTTCAAGATTTTTTTTTTCTTTTGGTAAATAGTTTACTGGAATGTATATTCTGACTAGATTTGTTTTTTTCTTATTATTATTCGTGATGACTTTTTGTTAATTTTGTGAAGCCTTTTTTATCTTATTGTTAGTTCAGTGGACATGTGCTCTCCCAATTGCACTAAATGTAATGATTTCCTTTATCTTTGTCCCGAATAAGACATTCATAGTACAAAAGTGATGGTCTTACAGTAAACAATTAAAATAGTGTTTTTGTTTAACGAATTAGATTATTTTTTAAATGAATTTTATCTTATTCATTCGTTATTTGAAACTGTCGATTTTGAACCTACAGGAATATTTCAAAACTGCACATATAAAGTCCCCACATCCTATATATATATCTAAGTCTGAAGATTATTTTTTTGTGAACTGAAATTTTGATTAAGCACTCATACTTACATTTATATTGTACAATATCATTTTAGTGATTCGGTATTTCCCAATGGAATGAAAGAGAAAAAATGAAAAATCTGACTAGTATCATAAATCTTATAGACAGTGATTTCTTTGGCTTTTTTTGCTTTGGTCGGGAAGAGAAAATGGACAAGGGATACATCAGTTACTTTCCCTATCAATTGAGATCATGATGTCATTTGGAATAAGATCATCTAAGACTATTACAGAGATAGTAGTCAAATGCAAGCCCTCCGTCATAAAGAAAAATATATACACATATCTTGATTATTACATATGAAGATCCTACCAAAAGCAAGTGTTATTTTTTTCCCTTTCTGAATGAAACGACACAAAAAGAGAAAAACGCAATATGAAAAAAAAAAAACAAAAAACGTTTGATTTTCAGCTGTAAAATGGAGTGAATTAAAAACGTTTTGAAAGTAACGAAATTCACATGGAATGAAGATGAATAGTCACAATACCACAGCATCAGATGAAGAATTAGCACTTCTTATATGCAGGCATATGCCAAGAAGGGGGTGAGGTCTTAGCAGGGGAGACTGTGACATGTCTGCTTGTTTAACATCGTGGGCGAACGAACTCGTCCTCCGGGGCGTGAGAGAGAGTGAGTGAGAGAGAGCTAGTACTGAGGATGGTGTTCCTGTTGCATGTCGCCCAGCCACGAGTCCGGCGAGGGGGGGAACTCGGGGTAGCTGGGGTTCGAGCCGTTCGAACTGAGGTCGCTGGCAGGACCACCCGCCATCACGCTCACGCTTCCGCTGGCGGCCGCGGAGGCTGCGGCGGCTGCGGCGGCGGCTGCGGCGGCGGCTGCTGTAAGAGTAGGGATGTTGAGTGATATTGGCCTCTGGCTTTTCGTAGCAGACTGATTATGGTTAAAACAACCGACCTATATTGAGCATGAAATTTGGGTAAAAGTACATTCGGCTTTCGCAATCGAACCAAGTCCTGTAAATCACACACCAATAAAACAGAAGAAAAAACAAGGAAAATAGATCAGCAAAACTTCAATCTACGTCTGAACCAAGCTTGGAAAAAGACAAAAATATACAAAATAAATAAATAAATAACGCAGCAGCAACACTCAGACCTAACGACTTAATCTATCAAGCAAGACCTTCTGCAAGCAAGCAAGCGACTCTGAACTTACTCATGGGCGTCTGGTAGGGCGGTAAGGGCTCCGAGTAGGGGAATGGGGCGGCCATAGGGTGGGGGGGGACGGGGCCACTGGGGGAGTGCCCTCCTCCTCCGGCCATGTACGGGGGGGTGCCGGCTCCTGCGAGGGAAAGAACGCGGGTTTTTATAAAGATTTTCTGGCTATGTTTGTTCTGTACTCGTGAAGGTGAATGTGATCTAATTTTGACGTTTGAGATGGAGAGAGGAGGAGAGAAAGAGAAGTGGAGTGAAAGGGAGTATATGAGAGAAAGAGTGTATGTGTGAGAGAGAGAAAAGAGAGAGAGAGAGAGAGAAAGAGAGAGAGAGAGAGAGAGAGAGAGAGAGAGAGAGAGAGAGAGAGAGAGAGAGAGAGAGAGAGAGAGAGAGAAGAGAGAGAGAGAGAGAAGAGAGAGAGAGAAGGGAGAGAGAGAGAGAGAGAGAGAGAGAGAGAGAGAGAGAGAGAGAGAGAGAGAGAGAGAGAGAGAGAGAGAGAGAGAGAGAGAGAGAAAAGAGAAGAGAGAGAGAGAGAGAGAGAGAGAGAGAGAATGAGAGAGAGAGAGAGAGAGAGAGAGAGAGAGAAGGGGGAGAACGAGAGAGAGTGAGAGAGAAAGTGAAAGAGAGAGAGAGAGAGAGAGAGAGAGAGAAAGAGAGAGAGAGAGAGAGAGAGAGAGAGAGAGAGAAAGAGAGAGAGAGATTTAGAGTAACAGGGAGTATATGAGATAGATAGATAGAAAGATAGATGTATATGAGAGAGAGAGAGCGAGAGAGAGCTCCCCCGCCTCACGCCTTCCCCGACCTCCCCCCCCGCCCCCGCCAACTTCCCCGCTCCCCCGCGCTCCACCTAACTCCTACCCCTCTGACCATCCCTCCCCCATACCGCCCACCAGTCCCCCAGCCCCCCCCCCCCCCACCAACCCCCACCCCCACCGCGACGCCACCCACTCCACCTCCTACACCCCCCGATCCCGCCCCCCCGGTTGCGTGCCATTCGCGTATTATCCTAAGTCTATGCGGGTGCTCTCACGTCTCGCTCACCCCTCACTACCCTTCGTCCGCCTCTCTCCCACTCTCGCCTCTCCTCCGCTCTCTCTCTCTCTCGCTCTCGCTGCCTCTCTGCTCTCTCCGGCGCTCTTCTCTTCTCTCCGCGTCCTCTCTCTCTCGACCCCTTCCGACCACCATCACGCTACTCACTCACTCTACGCAAACGCGACCCCCCTTCATACACATCTACTCTCGCTCACTCCCTCGCACCGCTCGCTCTCGGTCGCTCTCTCCCTCCCGCAGGCTCTACTTTCGCTCTCTCTTACTTCTCGCTCTCGTTCTCCGCTCTCTTCCTCTTCTCTCTCTCTCTCTCTTTCTCGTCTCTGTTCGCCCCTCGCTCTCGCCATATTGCAACCAGTAAACTTCGGACGGATGGTAAAAGGTTTCATACAAAAAAGAAAAAAAATCCCAGACGCCACAGTACACTCAAGTAACTTGGTAACTTCAAAGAATTCAGAACTTCCAAGTAACTCAATAACCTCAAAGTAACTCAGAAATTCCAACTAAGTAACCTCAAAGTAATATAAAAAATATATAACTCAGAATCCTCTAAGAAACCCAGCAACCTCAAAGCAACTAAGAAACCTCAGAACAACTCAGAATCCTCAAAGCAACTAAGAAATCTCAAAGCAAATCAGAATCCTCAAATCAACTTAGAATCCTCAAAAAACAAACAAAGAAACCTCAAAGCAGCTAAGAAACCTCATAGCAACTCAGAATCCTCAAAGCAACTAAGAAATCTCAAAGCAAATCAGAATCCTCAAAGTAACTCAAAAATCTTCAACGCGACTCAAAGAAACTCTAGCAACTCACCATGGATGAACGGGTGGTGTGGGGGGCCGGGGTGGGGAGGGCCTAGGTGGGGGCTCATGGCCGTCTGTCCAGGCTCCAGGTCCAGGGGGGGTCCTGGGGTGCGGTACCCGTCGGGCATGTCCAGAATCATGTCATCATCTGTCAGGGTACGAGAGGGAGATGTGTGGTTAAGACCCATCGCTCGCCGGCTGTTTATGAGCTGCTGTTGGCTGGTGCTTTGTTTTCGGGGGAAGTTTTGTGTTTTAGAGGGAAAGAAAAGATAGGAGAAGGAGAGAAAGAGAGAGTGAGTGAGTGTGTGAGTACGTGAGTAAAAGAGAGAGAGAGAGAGAGAGAGAGAGAGAGAGAGAGAGAGAGAGAGAGAGAGAGAGAGAGAGAGAGAGAATGTGTGTGTGTGTGTGTGTGTGTGTATGTGTGTGTGTGTGTGTGTGTGTGTGTGTGTGTGTTAGTGAATACATATACTCACACACCAACTTCCGACTTCCCTCTATCTCTCATTCTCTCTCTCTCTCTCTCTCTCCTCTCGTCTCTCCCTCGTCCCTTATCTCTCTCCATCCAAGCCTCCTCCTCTCTGCTCATCTCTCTCCTCCCTCTCTCTCTCTCTCTCTCTCTCGTTTTCATCTCTCCCCTCCCCTCTCGTCATCCTTTCACTCCACACAAATTCATCTCTGATCTCAACCCATCCACTCCCACGATCTCTCTCCAACTCCTCCTCGTCCCACCCCTCTCTGCCCTCCTCACTCACTCTCTCCTCTCTCTCTCTCATCACTCCTCCCTTCGCTCTCTCACACCTTCCACTCTTCTCCTCATTCTCCGATTTACCTCTCACGCCTCTCCTCTGTCCTCTCCCTCTCTCTGTCTCATTCGAGTCTCTCCTCTCTCTCGCTCTCCTCTCGCCTTCTCTCTCCCTCCTCCCTACCTCTATTCACTCATTCTCCTCTCTCTCCTCTCGATCCTCTACGCTCGCTCTTCCTCCTTCTCTCTCCGCTCTCTCTCTCTCGCTCCCTCTCTCTCTCTCTCTCTTCTTTCCTATCTCCTTCTCTCTCTCCCTCACTCTCTCTTCTCTTCCCTCCTCCCTCTCTCTCTCTCTCTCACTCTCTCCTCCTTCTCCCACGCCCTCGCTTCTCACATCTCGATCCCTCCTCTCTCCTCATCGCTTTCACTCTCTTCTCTCTCTCTCTTCATCTCACTCCATCCGTCTTCAGCGTCTTCTTCCTCCACGCTCTCCCATCTTCCTACATCTCCGTCGGCTCTCTCTCTCTCTCTCCCGGGTATCCGTTTTCTCCTCCGCCTACAGTCACATCTCCTCTCATCCAATCTCTAAGCTTTCTCCCTCTCATCTCTGCCTTCGCCTTCATCCTCTCTCTCCTTCCCCTCCTCTTCATACTTATAGACTCTCTGGTTCTCTTCCCATCCACTCATCCTCGACGCGCTCTCGCTTCATTCGTACTCCAGTCCCCATTCCCTCTCGCTATTAACCCAAAACCTTTCCATCCTAAACCTCCCTCGCTCAATCTCCGATCTCTCCACCATTGTTCCTCTCTCTCTTCGCCGCTCCTAACTCGATCCTTCTCGCTCATACTACATCCGCCACTCCACCCTCATGAACCTCTCTCACCCTCTCAGTCATCACTCTCGTTCTCCTCCCCTCTTCCATCTCTCCTCAATCAAGTCTTCCCCCTCACCCATCTCCTCTTCGCGTACGTCTCTCTTCTATCCGCCCTCCTCTACTCCACCTCCTCCCCCTCCCTCGCTCACTCTCCAGTTCCTCTACCATTCCTATCACTCCTGCTCTTCTCTCTAGTCTCTCTCTCCTCCAATTCTCTTTCTACTCTTCTCTCTCTCACTCCTCTCAAGCCTTCCCTCTCTCCTTTCTTCTGGCACACCTCCTCTCATGAATCATCTCTCACTTCGCGTCTCCTCTCTATAATAATAAATATATATATATATATATATATATATATAACACACACACACACACACACACACATAAACACACACACACACTCGTGCACACACACACACACACCACACACACACACACACACACATATATATATAATAATATATATATATATATATATAATATATATATATATATATGTATAGTATATTATATATATAATATATATATATATATATTATATATATATATATATATATATAATATATATATATATATTAAAATGTATATACACACACACACACACACACACACATACACACTCACACACACACAACGACTACACAACACTCACACCACACACACACAACACATATAACTTGTTATATATATATATATTGATATATATATATAATATATAGAAGAATAATATATGTTATTTTATATTTGATAGATATATATTTATATATATATTTATCTATATAAGATATTTATAATTTATATATATATATGTTATATGTTATAATTAAATATTAATATATAGATATATATGTATACATGCATATATATATACATACATATATATATATATATAATATAATATAATATACATATATATATATATATATATATATTTATATATATATATATATATATATATATATTTATATATAATATATAATATACAATATCTATATATATATAATATATAATATATTATATATATATATATATATATATAATATATAAATAGTATATACATATACGCACACATATGCACAGACACTAACACACACACAAATCGCTATATTTCTAGTGTCTCATTATCCCTGTCCTAATATATTTTTCCACCTCCCTCTTATATACACATAATAAAAGCATTTAGTTTATAATTACACTATATACCTTTAAGCAATCATCATGGGGATGAAATGAAAAAAAAATGCAACTTTTCAAATGGTTCTACAAATGTGTTCAGAAAAGACATACATGTTTATGTTCAAAGGCATTTCCTGTTTCCAAACTGAAATAAGCATTGCATGGCGAGGATTAAAAACATCAATCTAAAAATACAATTTTGAAGGAAATCAAACCGGATTTTATCTACGTAGAATCAAACCAAGTATCATTAAGAGCTGTCAGAGCAATCACATGACATATCGGTGAAGGCCATGCAGTCTTGTGCAGGTCATGCAGATATCATTTAACCATCAGGTTATAATTCACAATTGCATATAGATGATTGTAGACTCTAAACACTAACAAATAATCATATAAGGAACATACAAAATGTTGATTAGAGAGTAAATTTATCATTCATGGAAAGTCCTACTTTAAAGCTACTTCCTTACCCTTTGATTACGTGTAAGTGTAAACAATATGAAACGTACATGCATTGTCTTTCGAATCCGGGCGGCCTTATAGAATGTCATTGTTGTTACTTGATTACGCAAGGATATTATGCACACGTCCTATGTACGTGTGTGCGAATAGAAACAAGATAACGAAGGGAAACACAGGAATATACCGAAGGTCTTTTCGCTATATAGCTTCTTCAGGGCATATTGATTGCAACATAACGAAATATAGCAATTTAGCGAAAAGCCTTTGACATATTCGTGTCTTTTCCTGTGTTTCCCTTCGTTGTTTTGTTTTCAACTTGTTCAGCATGAAAATCCTTTTTCTTTCCTTCTTCCCGTTTTCCCGCGTGCGTGGTTGCGTTTCCCCGGGGTTGCGTAAATTCCTTCCCCTCGAGTTACTTGCGTGCGTTGTGTGAGAGAGCGTGCGTGTGAGTGCGTGCATAGCGGCGACACGTAAGTCAACCAACCGCGAAAAAGGACACAATTAAGAATGACGAAATGATTTGCATAACGTGACGCGGTGCGGCCGAGCGTCAAAACAGCGCCAGCGACGGTTATGACGGAACAGTTTGCGCGCCCATTCAAATGCAGAAGGCATGACAACGCAACAATGGAGGCGTGACGTGCGCGCGCGCTGCAACGTCAGGTAAAGAGAAAAAAAAAATAGATGAAAACGAAATGAAAGCAAATAATTGACAGGAAGCACACCTGGGAGAGGTCATGTCGGGTCAAACTGTCTTGTGTTGGAGAGTCAGAGGTGGCGGAGGGGAGCTCGGGGGAGGCCGAGGAATCGATGCCGACTATTGGCTCGCGAACAATAGGGAGGAGGGGGAGGGAGGGGGCGAGGAGGGAGGGAGGGAGGGAGGGAGGGAGGAAGGGAGGGAGGTGAGGGTGGAGGGAAGAAAAGAAAAGAGAAAGAGAGGAGAGAAAGAAAGGGAGAAGGAGAGGGAGAGGGAGAGAGGGAGAGGGAGAGGGAGAGAGAGAGAGAGAGAGAGAGAGAGAGAGAGAGAGAGAGAGAGAGAGAGAGAGAGAGAGAGAGAGAGAGAGAGAGAGAGAGAGAGAGAGAGAGAGAGAGAGAAGAGCGAGAGAGAAGAGAGAGAGAGAGGAGTGAGGAGAGAAGAGGGGAGAAAAAAAAAAGGGGGGGAGGGGGGGAAAAGGGGTTAGCGAGAAGAGGGATACATGCAAGAGGAGGGGTATAATCAGTAGAGAAGAGAGAAGAGAAAAAAGAAGAGAGAAGAGAGAAGAGAGAAGAGAGAAGAGAGAAGAGAGAAGAGAGAAGAGAGAAGAGAGAAGAGAGAAGAGAGAAGAGAGAAGAGAGAAGAGAGAAGAGAGAAGAGAGAAGAGAGAA
>NW_028234411.1:35333210-35335710 GCF_977035675.1 Penaeus japonicus
TCCTCTCCACCCTCCTCCCTTCCTCTCTCGCTCGCTTCCCCTCAGCTCCCTTCCCCTTTCTCTCCCCTCCCTCCCTCTCCCCTAGTCCCATTCTCTCCCCTCCCCCATCTCCCCTCGTCCCATTCTCTCCCCTCCCCCCCTCCCTTCCCTTCCCTTCCCCTCGACCCATAAAGATGATTCGGTCTTACTGGAGTCAATTAGTTAATAGGGGTAGGGATAGGACGCCCAGTCATCCACCCATGTGGCGTGAGGGGAGCTGTGTGAGGGATGGTTATGAGGGATGGTTATGAGGGTTATGGACAGGAGAGGTTGGGCGGGGGTGGGGGTCAGGGCAGTTATGAGCTTCGGTATTTGTGAGGAGGGGCTGTAAGTCATGAGGAGGGTGTCTAGTATGTATGGAGGGTGTATAGTATGTTGTGAGGGGCTGTCGTTTATGAGGTGGGGCTGTAGTCAAGAGGGGAATGACTACTGGGATTGAAAGTTAGTTATGAGGGGATGACTATAGAGATAAATAGAGGATTGTAAGTAATGGTGATGGCATGTGAGAAATCATGAGGCTATGAGGAGGTAATAAGTATGAGATACGGTTAGAAATCAATATCTTTTTTATATAAAATCTCTAAAGGGATTGGGATATAAAGTTCGCAAACCAGCTATGAGTTACAACTTGTGGTTATGTAACGAACAAATCCAGGAACGGTGCAATTAATCGTGAGATTCATCAGATTACAATAGACAACAGTAATTAGTTTAGGATTTATGTAAATGCTAATTCCATAACAGCGATGTCAGTCATTGCATTCTACGATATTAAAAAAGAAAACAAATCGTAATTGGAAAAGTGTGAATCAAAACATTTAAAAAGTTTAGGGACTAGTTCTGTTGACATTTCGAATCGTTCACATAGGGATTAAGTCTGAGAAATTTTAATCTTGATTTCTCTTTTACTTTCTACGGCTCAGAGGTACGGTATAATTCGAATTTGTTATCCATTTATAAGAAAGAGCCGATAAATTGCGTGGGATTTATAAGCGATCGGTGAGAAACAGTCGCTGTCGTCTCTTCAGAAGGATTACAAGAGTTCAAGATTGGTATTGATTATTCTGTCGACTCCCCTCATCCACCCGCGTGTCTCCCCTCTCTCTCTCTCTCGCCCTGACGAGCTGTGGCCAATCACAAACCTGATCAGATCCTTAAGCTCCTCCCACTGTCTCCATAGACCAATCATGTGCACGTCAGTTTACCATTTCAGCCAATGGGAAGGAGGAAAAGGAGAACCTTTCGATACACTTGTTATTAGGATGTGCCAGTCTCCGCCCACCTCCTCTACCGCGATGCTCTTTCCGATCTTACAAGATTATGCTTGCGGTGGGAGATGTCTCTAACGTAAACACTCGTTTTAAAATAGCTTTCCTTCCCGCCGATTCTAACGTATATCAATATCAAACAACAAGAGTTGAGGTTTAATTACATAAACGTTTCTCATAACAGCCGTCAAAACTAGTCCTACACAAAAAACAAAAACGCGTATTGTCTCCAGGTCCTAGAGCTAGGAGCAACATTTATGAATGAAATTTGATCAATCATCAGCCAAGTCATACTCGCAAAAACTCACGTTATCATAGTAGTACTATACTCTACAAAATTATTAATTAAACGCTTAAAATAATGTCAGACTTGCTTGCACGATCTTTGTGTTGGGAAATGGGCCGGAAGATGATGTGACAGGCAGGTGATGTGACACAGACGACGTTATCCGTTATTATTCTAACATATGATGTGACCCGAGTCATGTGACTGTAAAGTGATGGCCAAGGCAGTTCCTGTGTACGAAGTAATTTGGATAATGCAGCGAGTGTATGGGGAAACAGCACCTGGTCCGCATTGGACGTAATGCTGGCGAGAGAGATGTGAACAAAACATGCACGTAGAGCAAAATAATTATAATGATAATGATGTTGATAATAATAACGACAACAATAATAATATCAATAGTTATGATAATAATGATAATGATAACGTTAATAATCATAATGATGATAATAAAATCAGTAACAAAATTATAATACTAATTACAATAATGATAATGACAAAACAAAGTTGTAGTGCAATAATACTGATAACGACAACATTGATAATAATAATAATAATATCAATAATAATGATAATAAAGATAAATATAATAAAAAAAGATAATAATATTGATGATAAAAATAATAACAACAATAATGATGTGTATAATAAAGCATTAATTTACCACTTAGTTGTTAAACATGCTCCACCATTACATTACAACCCTATCCTATTACACCCATGCAATTCAAGTAATCATGCCTCCATATGCTATGTTGTGCCATGGGCTATGCAATGTGACGTGTAATAAATAAAATCGTTATGCAGAACATTTATGAGGTGGCTGTTAGCTACACATGTTCCTCGGTTCATGCGGCGAGTCAATTAGAACAACAAATGAGGTACTTACATGCGTCGAGCTCTGCAG
>NW_028234411.1:35360710-35365710 GCF_977035675.1 Penaeus japonicus
AGGGCGACGACAGGATCACAGGCAGTTCTAAGGGATCGCACACCACAACGGAAAGCGATCGGGGAGGATGCTACATGGAGTCAGATGTTCAGATGTTTTTTTTTTTTTTTTTTCCTTTTCTGATTCCCCTCCACCCCCCCCCCTCCTTTCCATACCCCCCCCCCCCCCTCCTTCAACACCTCCCTTTACCCTTCCCCTCCTCCTCTTCCTCCCCTTCCCTCCCCCTAATCCCCCTCCTCCCCCTTCCCCCCCCCCCCTCCCCTCCTTCCCCCTTCCCTCCCCCTTCCCCCCCCCTTCCTCCCCCCCTAATCCCCCTTCCCTCCCCTCTTCCCCCCCCCTCCCCTCTCCTTCCCCCCCTTCCCCCCCCCCCCTCCCCCCTTCCCCTCCCCCTTCCCTCCCCCCCCCTCCCCCTCGCCCTCCTTTTCCCTCCTCCTCCCCCCCCTCCCCCCCCCTACCTCCCCCTCCCCCCCCCCTTCCCCCCCACTCCCCTCCCCTTTCTCCCCCCCTCCCCCTTCCCCCACCCTCCCCCTCCTCCTCCTCCTTATCCTCCTCTCTGAAGGAAAGGTGAGTGAATAAATGAATAACTGAATGAACAAATCATTGGGTAAATAAACTGATGGAGAGAGAAATAAACAAAAGAGTAAAGAGTAAAGATGAAAGAAGGAAAAGGAAAAAACAGAAAATCTGACTTGAAATCTTACACATGCCATGAATAATCATAGATGAAAAATATAGTTTGGAGAATGAAGTGAAACTAGAATTAAGTAGAGAAGGCAGAGACGTAAATAGACGGATAAATAGGCAGAGATAGTAAGACAGATGAAGCTAAAGGAAATATAAATAAAGATATATACGGAGACAGAAATGGAATAACAAATATACTAAACATCGAGAGAAAAAAATGTGGTGACGATAAACAAACAGACCAAAAAGAAATGGAAAATATAGTGCTGAGAGTGTAAGAGAAGACTAAACGAGCATAATGATGAATGTAAAAGTATCTGGAGAAAACAATACACGGAGAAAGGTAGTGATAGTCACAGATTTAACATCCGGCATAAATAAAAGAAAAAGACATATTTTATATAATCTAACGAAAGAAAAAAAAGAAAAAAAAGAAAAAAAGAGATGCTACCTTCATCCACACCTCACAGCATCCCCCGCCCCGCCCCCCCCCCCCCCCCCCCCCCCCCCCCCCCCCCCCAAGGTCCTTCCTTTAACGCCCCCCCCCACCCCCACCCCCTACCTCACCTTCTTGTTCGCTAACACCTCCGTCTTCATTAGCGCCATGTGGATCCTAGCCATGCCCCTCTACCCCCTCTACCCCCTCCCCCCTCCCCCCTCTCAACCCACCTCCACCCAGCCGTGTCACTTACACAAATCTGGCGTATGTCGCAACTCCGCCTCCACCGTGACCCCCCTAAGTAAACAGAGCCCCGAGAGCAACCCCGCGCCAAACGACACGGCCGCCGAAAGCTCATCGCCCTACCCGCGAGACGGAGGACTTTCGACCATCAGGCGGTCGCTCGCGGTGGGACTTTCTTCCCGCGAGAGTTCCGTATCACTTACACCTGGCGGGCGACGGGCGCACTGCTACGGCCTCGCGCAACAGAAGGTGCAGGATCGCTGACAGAAGGTAGAGGATCGGTTACAGACTACCTGGGGCTGGCGAGGGCGACGACAGGATCACAGGCAGTTCTAAGGGATCGCACACCACAACGGAAAGCGATCGGGGAGGATGCTACATGGAGTCAGATGTTCAGATGTTTTTTTTTTTTTTTTTTTTTTTTTTTTTTTTTCTTTCTTTCGCTCTCTTTTTCCCTTTTTTTTGTCTTTCGTTAGTCTCTGTATTGCCGTCTTTCTTTCTTTCTTTCTTTCTTTCTTTATCTTTGTTGATCTCTCTCTCTCTCTCTCTCTCTCTCTCTCTCTCTCTCTCTCTCTCTCTCTCTCTCTCTCTCTCTCTCTCTCTCTCTCTCTCTCTCTCTCTCTCTCTCTCTCTCTCTCTCTCTTTTATACACTGATCATTTGAACAGAATATTTTCGCAACCCATCGTTTGCAATAAAGAAAGGTAACCTTTGAAATCTATTATTTCAAATGTGCTATTTTAAATATGCAATTAATATTGAAAAAAATATCAATAGCATTGCATTGATGATTCTGTGATTAAAGATAGCTACGATAATTGAATCGGCGTTGCTATAAAATTGATTGGGGTGATAAAAAATGTGATAATGATGTTGATATTTGTACTGATGACAGTGAAAATATTAATGATGATTATGTAATAATGATATAAAAGACAATTGGGATTTAATTTTGATAATCTGAATGATTATGAGAGTGATTAAATGTTGATAGTTATCTTATCCATTATAATGATGGAAATGATGATGAAAGCTTATGTAATTTATGACAAAATTAACAACAGATATAACAACGACAATTAAGGTACTATTAATGATAATGCTGATAATGATAATGTTAATATTATGGATGAATAGGATAATCATAATAATAAGGATAACAAAAACAATGATTTTAATAGTAATAATGATAATGGTAATAATAAAGATGATGATGACAATATGATGATAATGATGATGACAATAACAATAAGATACCGCTAAATTTTATGATACAACAAAACTAATGATTAATCATGATAGCGGTACTAGTATAATACTAATAATAATGATGATAGTACTAGTAATAAAGAAATAATAGTGATAATAATGATAATGATAATAATAATGCTGATAATGATAACGACTGTAATGATAATGGCAATAATAATGATCATAATGCTGATAATGATAATGATAGTAGTAATGATGATGACAATGATAATGATCATAATAACAATTATTATAAGGATGAATATAATGATAGTAATAATGATGATAATCAAAATTGTTATTATCATTGACATTATTATCATAATTCTTATCATTATCATTATTATCATAATTTTCATCATTATCATTATTATCATAATTCTTATCATTATCATTATTATCATAATTCTTATCATTATCATTATTATAATCTAAATGATAACATGTTATGATCTTAATAACACTCAAGATAAACCTTACCAACAAAATTTATTTCTCTATTTCTCATTATATTCATTATTCTCCTATTCATTCCTCAATAGTTTTACCTAACAGTACCTCAACATTTCAGTAAGAACTGAATATAAAAGAAATATATCACGCTACCATAATCAGCTGTATTCTTACGTCATCACGAAGTGTTCGAGTGAATATTAAGAATATATCCTTCTTTACTTTTTTTTATATATAAGATTCATCTATAGATATTGTCTTTTTTTCATAAGGAGAACTTTTTTTCTCTCTCTCTTTTGATATTATATACGATTTTCAATATACCGATGTTTTTTTTTTGTTTTTTTTTTGTTTTTTTAGCCATGTCTGTTTTTATACGCATAGTACCTTAATCAAAGGTATCCGTTATATATACTTTGATGTGTTGAGAACCTTTTAATGTTATTAGAACCATACTTTACCAATATCAGTGGATATTATCGTTATCGTTGTTATTATCAATGTTAAAATAGTGTTAGCATTTTTCTTGTACTTGTTTTCATTGATACTGTTGTTGTTATTATTACTATCATGATTATTATCTGTGTTGTTATTTTTGTTGTTGTTGTTGTCATCCTTTTATATGGTTATCATCATTATCATAATTATCACCATCATTATATTGTTCTTATCTTAGGATTATTGTTATCATCATTGTTATTAATATCATTATTATTATTATTGTTTTTATGATTATTCCTATTGTCATTATCATGATTATCATTACCATCGTTATATTGTTCTTATCCTAGGATTATTGTTGAGAATGAGGGGAGGGGAGGAGGGGGGAGTGGTGAAGGGGAAGGCTGAGGGGGAAGGAAGAAGGGGAAAAGGATGAGGTAGATAAGGATGACGATGAAGATGAGAAGGGAGGAGAGGAGGACAAAAGGGAAGATGAGAGGAGAAGGAAAAAGGAAAGGAGGAGGAGGAGGAGGAGGAGGAAGAGGTATAGCAGGGTAGGAAAGATAGGAAAGACGAGGAAGAGGTGAAAGAGGAAGAGGAGGAGTGGGAATAGGGGGAGGATGGGGAAGAGGAGGAGGTGAGGAGAAGTAAAAGAGGGTGGGGGAAAGGAAGAGGAGGAGAAGGAGGCAGAAGAAGAGGAGCAATACGAAGAAGATGGCGAGGAGGAAGAGGCGGAGGATGAGAAGGAAATGGAGGAGGAAGAAAAGCAAGATATAGAGGTAAAAGAGAAAAAGGAGGAAGAGGAAAAGAAACAGGAGAAGGAAGAGGGAGAAGAGGAGGAGGAGGAGGAGGAGGAGGAGGAAGAAGTAGGAGAAGAAGAAGAAGAAGAAGAAGAGTAGGATGAAGAGGAAGAGGTGGAGACGTGAAGCCCCCGCTGGACACAACAGGTGGTGGAGTCAGAAGCGTTCTAGTCTCCACAGGGGGGCTTCAAGGGGAAGAGGAGGAGGAGGAGGAGGAGGAGGAGGAGGAGGAGGAGGAGGAGGAGGAGGAGGAGGAGGAGGAGGAGGAGGAGGAGGAGGAGGAGAAGGAAGAGGAGGAGGAGGGGTGAGGGGGTGAGGAGGGCGTAAAAACTGGGCAGAGACGAGAGGTTCTTAACTCCCCCCCCCCCACCAGCCCCCAAGGGATAGAGCGAAGATCGGCACACACGGAGACATGACTGAGATATTCATGATGAACAAAAGAACACAAGAAAGTGAGAACATGTGTCATTCGTTCACGTGTAGGTGAGTCAACCAATTACTCCGTCCATGAACCAGTGAAGCAGAGAACCAGTGAACCAGTGAACCTAGGGTTTATATAGGCTTGTTAGGAAAAGGACTGGGAGTAAGAAAGGAAAAAAAAGTAAAAGATGTAAGTAAGAGAGAAAGGGATAAAGAGAGGAAGAGAGAAAGGGATAAATAGAGGATAGAGGGAGGAAGATAGTATAGAGA
>NW_028234411.1:35370710-35375710 GCF_977035675.1 Penaeus japonicus
CCATTATGTTCATTTTCATGCAAGCACTCACCCCCTCCCCCTCCCCCTTGCTATCTCCCCCTCCCCCCGTTCCCATTAATCAAAGGGTCGTTGGTCAACACGGCGCTCTTAACAAGGGGACGAACCAAGAACCGCTACTCCCCCACCCCTGCACCTGTATCCCCCTCCCCCTCCCCCCTTCCTCCCTCCCCCCTTATGCCTTCGCCACCACTTCCGCCCTCGACTCCACCTCGGTCTCCACCTTACGCCTCCCCTTCCCTTCCATCTCTACCTCGGCCTCCATTCAAACCCCAAGTTACACCTCCGCGACCGCTCCTATCTGCTCCTCTTACTCCTCCTCCTCCTCTTCCACTACTATCATCTCCTCCTCCACCACCTCTTCCCACCTCCTACCTCCTCCCTCTTCCTCCTCCTCCTCCTTCTTCCTCCTCCTCCTCCTCTTCCCTCCTCCTCCTCCTGAACTCCAACTCCTCCTCCCCCTCATCCCCCTTCCCCCTTCCTCCCCCTCCTCCCCTTTCCTCCTCCTCCTTCTCTTCCCACCTCCTACCTCCTCCCCCTCCTCCTTCTTCCTCCTCCTCCTCCCTCCTCCTCCTCCTGAACTCCAACTCCTCCTCCCCCTCATCCCCCTTCCCCCTCCTCCTCTTCCCACCTCCCCCTTCCTCCCCCTCCTCCCCCTTCCTCCTCCTCCTCTTCCCACCTCCCCCTTGCTCCTCCCACCTCCTCCTCCTCCTCCCACCTCCTCCTCCTAAACTCCACACCTCACTAATCAACTTACAGGTTCATCGACCGTCAAGTTCACCCCCTGTTTGCCACCTTGTTTGCTCTGTTGACGCCGCCGTTTGGTCCTGTTTGTCCCTGTTGTTTGGCCTATTGACCTAACTTTTGTCCTCTGGAGTACCCTTGCTGATACGCGATCGGGGGGAGGGAGGGTGAAGGGGGAGGGGGGTGGGGGGGGAGGAGAAGAAGGAGTGGGGATAGGGGTGAATTAGGGAGGAAGGGGAGGAAGGGGAGGGGGATATTGGTGGAGGGGAAGGAAGGGGAGGAGGGGTGTGAAGGGGAAGGAAGGGGAGGAGGGGTGTGAAGGGGAAGGAGGGTGTGAAGGGGTGGAGGGGTGGAAGGGTGTGATAGGGAAGAGGGCGAGGAGGGGAAGGTGGGGTGTGGAGGGGAAGATGGTGACGATGACGATGTACCTTTTTCCTCCCCTTTTTATGCTTGAGGTTTGGGCTTTTTTTTGTTGCGTATGTCTTCCCCATTTCTCCCCTCTCTCCTCTCCTCTCTCCCCTCCTCGCCTTCCTATCTCCACCTCCTCCTCCTCCTCCTCTTCTTCTTCCTCCTTTTCTTCCCCTCTCTTCCCTCCTTCATCGTCACTCCTCTTTCCTTCTTGTTATCATCCTACAGCCAGTGTCACGGATTTCCAACAGTATTTTTTAAAATGAATATTGCACTGGAATCATCTCTGACATTAGAATTTATTCTAATAAATCACGCTCCTGTTTCGATTTCGAATACAATTCTCCAATATCTAGATGAATTATGGACCCCTTTTTCGATTTTTTTTTTTCGCAGTAAGGCCGTGACGTAGACGTGACGTAGACTGTCGTTACATTCTTATTTCGTTTTTTTTTTCCCCTGCGAGTTCAGGTGCATCTTCGTTGTTGTGTGCGTTAACGTGCATAACTTTCCATCTGTTAATCTATCTACGCATCTATTTGTCTCACTCCCAACCTTTCTCCCCCCCCCCTCGCCCCTACCCATTCCCGACCCTATCAACTCCCCTCTCCCCTTCCCCTTCCCCTCCCATCTACCCCTCCACTTCCGCCTCCATATCCACCTTCCCCCTTCACTTCCATCTCTACCTCCGACTTTATTCAAACCCCAAGTTACACCTTCGAGACCGCCCCGACCTTCTCCTCCTCCTTTTCTTTCGCCTCCTTCTCCTCCTCCTCCCCCTCCTCACCCCATCCCCCTCCTCACCCAACCTAATATAAATTCCACCTTTTTTTTATTTTACTTTACTCATTACACGAATACTAAAAGAAGGTGCATAACCCCCCTACCCCCGACCCCCCTTTCTCCCCCCTTAACCTCCCCCTCCCCTCATCCAACCCCCCCCCCCCCACCTAACCACAATCACCTGCCATTTATCGCAATTTTAGTTTGATCTTGATGTATTGGGCAAAGGCGGGGAAGAGGGGCTTATTGCTATTATTGCAGCCTTATTGCTGTTGCTGTTGCATCGTTATCGTTGTCATTATTGGTGATCTGTTATTAAAATCGTTGTCATTGTTTTCGGTATTGTTATCATTGATTGAAAGCGTAATTGTTGTCTTCATTATTGTGCTTTTTGTCATTATTATTGTTGTTATTGTTATTATCATTATCATTATTATGATTGGTATTATTACTATTTTTATTAATAATTTTATTGTCATTATCATTCTCTTTATCATTATCAAAATCATTATCATTATTATCATTATCATCATTATCATTATTGACATATCATCTTATAATAATAATGATAATGAGAAAAATTATAATGATGATATAATAGTGATAGTGATAATGATGATAGTGATGATAATGATAGTAATGATAATAATGATAATAGTAATCATACCAATGGAAACAATAACGATGATAATGGCGAGTCTCATTCTTCTTATTGTTATCATTGTTTACTATATTAACTATATCAAATGATCAATATTCATTATTATTGTTGCAATACCGTTGCATTGCAATATTTCTTTACACAGCGTCTTAAGCCTCTTGCGTTATCTTTATCATTATCATAATCTTATCATTATTTCTCTGTGTCCTCTTTTATCTTCATTCCTTCTTTTTTATTTCTTGTCTATTTCTTTCTGCGCATTTCTTGCTATTCCTTCTTTCTTTCTTTCCTATTCATCATCATTATCCATTGTCATTTTCGTTGTTTTTCAATTGTCGTTGTTGTTGTTCTTTTGTATTCACGCTTTATTACTTCCCCCTCTTCCCCTTCCCCTCCCCTTTCTTCCCCTTTTCCTCTCCTCCCCCGCCCCCCTCCCTCCCTACCCACCCTAAGGTGACATATGGCCGGAAGATATCCCGGGGAGTGTGTGTGTGTATGTGTGTGTGTGTGTGCGGTGCGTGTACGTGTGTGTACGTATACGGGTGTGGGTGTTGTGTGTTGGTGAAGGAGGGAGGGAAGGAGGGAGGGAGGGAGGGGATTGTGTGTGTATGAGGAAGAGGGGTAGTGTGTGTATGTGCGTTTGTGTGCGTGTGTGTGGGTGGGTGTGTAGGTGTGTGTGTGAGGACTTCCTTAGCGTGCAATATGTACACATCTCCTGAAATGCCTCACAATAAAAACAAAAATATGAACTGATACATTACATATATCACACAAACGCATATATTTGTATATATATATATATATATATATATATATATATATATATATATATATATATATATATATAGAAAGAAAGAGAGAGAGAGAGAGAGAGAGAGAGAGATAGATAGAGATAGATAGATAGATAGATAGATAGAGAGAGAGAGAGAGAGAGAGAGATGTAATTGTGCACACACACAAACACGCACACTCAACAACCCCCTCCATCACAAACACATCTATCCGCCTCACCACTCCATCACAATCATAAACTGGGCCCCATTATAAGCCAGGCAGACAGAAAGAGAGAGAGAGAGAGAGAAAGAGAGAGAGAGAGAGAGAGAGAGAGAGAGAGAGAGAGAGAGAGAGAAAGAGAGAGAGAGAGAGAGAAATAGATAGATGGATAGATGGGTGAATAGATAGATAGATAGAGAGAAAGGTATTGAGAGAAATAAAATGAAATAGATAAAAAAGTAGACACTTAGATTGATAGAATTAGATAAAGAGAGGTAGAGAGAGAAAGAGAGACAGAGACAGACAGAGATGGACAGAAACAGATGGAGAAAGAACGGGAGAGAAAGGAAGAGAGCGATTACCCACCCGATAAATGGCAAAGTCGACCTCCACCTTCGCCCTCTCGCTCTGCTAATGGAAATTGGGCGTTCAGTTCAGATCGTAAATGGACGGGCGGTGTAGGGGGGGAGGGGGGCGTCCCCACCGCCTCCGCCGCTGCCCGATTTGTCATGACCGTAATGTGATTATCCTCCTCTTTATGACTCTTCCATAGACACTAGTGACAAACACGGTGTCTGGGCCTTAGTGTTGGGGGTGGGAGGGAAGGGAGGGGGTGAAGTAGGGTGAGGGAGAGAGGGGGAGAAGGAGGAGAGAAGGGAAGGGGGAGAGAATGGAAGGGAGTAGATAGGGAAGGGGGGGAGATAGGGAAGGAGGGGAGGAGGGGAAGTCTTAAGTGGTAGAGGAGCGATGGGGGAGAAGGAAAAGGGTAAGAAGGGGAAGGTGTTATGGGGAGAGGCGGTTAAGGGGGAAGAGGTAGGGAAGAAGGGGAAAAAAAGGAAGGGGGAGGGAGGAAAAGTGGGGAGGGGAGGGAAAGGGGGAAGGGAGAGGAGGTAAGGAAGGTGGGTGTGGGAAGGGGAGGAGATAAGGGTGGAGATAAGATGGCCAGAAAAGAAAGAAAGAGAGAGAAAGAGGGAGAAGAAAGACAGAGAGAGGAAGAAAGGAGGGTGAGGGGAAAAGGGAATCAAGAAAGGAGGGAGAGGGAGAGGAACATTAAGAAGGAGAAGGGTGAGGGAAAAGAGATATCGAGATGGACAAAGGGTAGGGGAGGGGAGAGAGGGGAGGATATGGATCAAGGATGAAAAAAAAGGGGAAAAGTTGAGGAAAGTATATATGGAACACGAACCATTATATCAAAAAAAAGGCGACAGTGATCAAGCAGAATGAAGAAAAAAAAATGAAAGAAAGGGAATCCCACCAAGATTATGTTATAAAAAAAACATATCACTTCTCCTTAAACCAAATTTCACCCTAAGCATCGAAAAAACTTTCAAAAAAATATTAGCTATAAGCAAGATGAAGAAAGAACTCCATTACCTGCTTCTCTGAGCAATAA
>NW_028234411.1:35385710-35390710 GCF_977035675.1 Penaeus japonicus
CACAAGGACTCCGCGCCCTGTGGTGTGTCCTACTCGGGAGCACAGGGGAGGAAGGGAAGCAGGGAGGGAAGGAAGGAAGGTTGAGGAGTGAGAGAGAGGGAGGGGAGGAGGAAAGGGAGGAGGAAGGATAAGGGGATGGAAGGAGGAAAGAGAGGAGGAAGGAGAGAGGGATACGAGGATGAAGGAAAGGAGAGAAGGAGGAAAGAAAGGAGGAAGGGAAAGAGGGAGGAAGAGCCGGAAGGTCGGACCAAAAGCAGGAAGGAGTGAAGGAAGAAGGGAGGGGGGAAACAGAGGGAGGAAGGAAGGCAAAGAGGTAAAGTAGAAGGAGGAGGGAGGTATGGGAGGATTAGGATTAGGAGGAAGGTAAGAAGAGACGGAAGGAAGGAGGAAGGGAAGGAAGAAGTGAAGTAAGGAAGGAGAGCGAAGTAAATGTTATAAGTATCCATATACCTGCTCATGTATACTTGCGTTCTCTGTGTATGCCTATAATTACATTAGGGACATACATATTTGTACATGAGTATATAACTTTGTTTAGGGGGAAGCAGGGGGGCATTCATTTCAAAGAACATATATATTTAGAACCACGTGTGTGCGTCTGTGTGTGTGTGTGTGTTTGAGAGGGGAGGGGTGTTTTGAGAAGGAAGGGGAGGAGGCATACAGAGGGAAGGAGAGGGGATAGTCCGCACAGAAGAAAGGGGAAAGGGTGGTTCGTAAAGAACGAATGGTAAGGGGAAGAGGAATATAGAGGGAAAGGGAAGGGGCATACAAACGGAAGGGGAAGGGGAAGAAGCTTATAGAAGAAAAAAGAGGTGTTCTGTAAAGAGGAAAGGGAAAGGAGAAAGGGCATAAGACGAAAGGGGAAGGGGCATACAGAGGAAATAGGAAGGGGGAAGGGGCATACAGCGGAAAGGGGAAGGGGGAAGGAGCATACAGAGGAAAGGGGAAAGGGGGAGGGACATACAAATAAAAGCGTGCGCTCCGAAAAGAAGAAAAGGGCAGAGGAAAGAAGAAAGGGAACAGGCATACATACAGAAGGGGAAAGAGGGAAGGGAGGAAGGGGGGGGGGAGAAGAGCGAGAGAGGATCAGGTAACTTGATACAGTGTGTTGCCGCCCCAGGGACACGGGCGGGAGATGAGACCATGTTTGCCGCAATTTTCACACGGGTACAGATACCGCCGCGACTCCTCCTCGAGCGAAGCGCTGGCGAGTGTGGCTGTTTTTTTAGGCCATCGATTTGTTTGGTTTTGTGGAATTCATATTAATGTTTGCTCATCGCTATTGTAATTTTGATTGTTGTTGTTATGATTAATATATTATTATCCTATCGTCGTTGTTTTTGTTATTATTTTCATTGTCATCTTTATGGTAATCGTAATTATTTTTGTTACCATAAAAGTTATCATTATTGTCTTTAATACTATTACTACTACTTTTGTCATTCTGTTTATGCTTATCATTATTATCATAAGCATTATCATCATCAATAGCATCGTTAACATTATTATCACCATCATTATTATCATTATTATTATTATTGTTATTATTGTTATTGTGTTATCAGTATTATTGTTATCGTTATTATCATTGTTATTATTGTGATTATCATTGCGGTTATTTTAATCATTATCATTACTTCTATCATTATTATTGTTGACATCATTATTAACATCGTTATAATTATCATTATTGCTATTAATATCCTTATCATCGTTATCATTTTTATTGTCATTATTACTCATATTACTATTATTATCATTCATCATCATCATTGTTATCATCATTATCATTTTCATCATTATTATCATTGCTATCACTATTATTGCTGTTATTATCATGATCTGTTAGTATTGTCATTGTCATTATCATTATTATAAGTATCATCAGCATCATAATCATAACCATTCTTATCATAATTATCATGGCAATCATCATCATTATCATCATCTCTATCATCTCTACCATCATTATTTTCGTTCATCATAATTTTCTTGATATCATACAGTATCAAAATTACCGTCACTCATAACACTATAATCATAATCAACATCTTAAAAAAAAAAAAAATGGAAAAGCCAGTCCACAGAACAAAATGCACGCCATATAACCAAGCAATTAACATCATTTACATCATTTCTTGATTGCTTTAAGAGACCCCCACCGTCATTTTCACAGCATGCAAATGAGCTCGTGTTTGCAAGTTGGGCCAAACGTAAAACCAGAATAACTAAGTTACTTTCACATTACTTAGAATTAAGCTAAACACCGAGAGAGAGGGTTAGCTTTTTTTTTTTTTTTTTTTTTTTTTTTTTTTTTTTTTTTTGAAAGAGGGGGTGGGGGGGTCGGCGTATTGTGCTAGTTAGACTAAATTGCGTCTGTGGTGGATATGGTTAGAATAATCTACTTTCGTCTATTCGCTGTTGTGCTTGGTCTACCTTGATACTCGCTCGGGCTGTGGTATGAGAAGGGGTATGTCAGAATTGCTGTTGTTATATTCGTGTATCTAGTTTTTTTTTTTTTTTTATCTCTGTCTGCTTCTGTCTATTTTTCTTTCTCTCTTGCGCGCGTACGCTTTCTCTCTATTTCTCTCTCTCTCTCTTGCGCTCTCTCTCTCTCTCTCTCTCTCTCTCTAATTCCCTTAGTATCAATTGAATCAGACAATCCCATATTTGTGTAGTATTGCACTGAATACACACATACTGTCTTTTGGTTCTATATAGAATTTGATATTTTACATAACTAGCTAGGTCTGCATTTCTTTGCACATATCTAAGTACGAGTATTTGTGTGTTATATCAAGCATATGACTGTATAAATTTACGATTTGTCATATTTACATGAGTACATGTATGTGTTTGTGTATATACATACCTGCTTGTGTCTGTGTGTGTCAAGATGTAAGTGTGCGTGTGTTTGTGTGTTTGTGCATGTGTGTGCGTGTGTGTGTATGTATATATGTGTGTGGGTGTGTTTCTCTATGTATGTGTGTATCCATATATGCTTGCATGTATGTGTATATGCACATGTGTGTTTGCGAATGTGTGTGCAAGCGATCATATGCGACAACAAGTGCAAATAAAGGCCAAGGCAAACACCACATGTTTAGGATCACATTACCCGGGCAGCCGCGTCGGTCCCCCTGCCAGATTATGCCAATTTACCTGCGGAAGAAAACGTCCATTAAGAGATTGTTGTCATAACTCAAGATCAGCGAGCATTATGCAGACACACGCTGGAAACCTGCCGATGGCCGCGGACCCAAATATCAATAAACATTTAGATAACCGACGTGTAAAATGTCAGCGAGGAAGAAAAGAAAGGAAAAAAAGATAGAATTAAAAAAGAGAGAGAAAAGAAAAGAAAAAATCATGAATTAACACGCACGTGTGTGAGTTGGGGTCAGCCATCGTGGTCGAAAACCAATTATTTACATGCATCTTCACGGGGAAATGTGGCCACGTGCCGAGCGGGTCCTGTTGTGGTCGGGTCTTTTTGACTCGCCGGGCCCATTGTCTCTCCTTTCAGCCCGCCAAAATTCATGTAATGGCTCTATATCACGCCTTAAAATCCCCACCCATCCCCCGACCTACACTGGGAAATTGCACCTTATCACCCCCGACCAAAAGGGTGATTCCACCTCGTCTCTTCGACAGGCGACGGTACACCTACGTTAACCCTTACGCCAGTAGATCATAAGGACCGATTTCCCCTTCGCGTCAGCACCGGAGATGCCACAGTGCCACGTCTCCGTCGGGGCAACAAGTGACAACCACGCGTTACCGGTCACGTGACGGGAGCGTGGCGGGCGCGTGGCACGGAGGGAGGTAACGAGAGGCTGATAAAGATGAACAGATCGGAGGAAGGAAGGAATAATGCGTATAATGTAGAGAGAGGAAGGACGATGGAGTGATAAAGGAAGTGTGTTCGTGTGCGTGTGCGTGTGTGTGTGTGTTGGGGGAAGGTGGATTCACGGAAGAGTGGGGAAGGGGGGGAGGGGGGAAGGGGGATCAAATGTCGGAATTATTTTAAATTGTAGTGGTAACAGTTGGGAAACTAACAATGTTACTATTGATAGTACTGATGATAATGATAATGATAATAATAACGGTAATAATAATAATGATAATGATAATAATGATAATCATAATAACGATAACAATAATAATCATAATGATAATAATAACGATAATGATAATAATGATAATGAAAGTAATAACGATAATGATAATCATGATAATGATAGTAATAACGATAATGATAATAACGATAATGATGCTGATGATAAAAACGATAACAAAACAACAACAGCAATTAGAAAAAAATATGATGATATTGATAGTGACAATCATAACAACAAAAAGAAAAACAGTGATGCTAATAAGGATAATAGTGGTAATGATCATAAAAAAATAAAAACAAGAAGAGCGAGTAGTGATTATTTGATTGATAAGACCTTTGAAAATAATCATACTATTATGACAATGATAGTAATTATAGTTGTCATTATTACTTACAATAATGATCATGATGATAACAATAATAATGGTAATAATATTAACTAAAGTAATGATAATAATGATAATGATAACAATACTACTAGTACTACTACTAATGGTAATGATGACAGCAACACTAACAACAAAATAACAAAAACAATAATAATGAAAATGATGACAGTGACAATAAGAAAAATAACAATAACAATAATGATCATAATAGTAATGATAATGATGGTAATAGCAAGGATATAAAAATCAACAAAAATTATATCAATGATAACAACAATGATAATGATTTTGATAATAATAACAACGATTTCAATAATGATAATGATGATGACAATACTCATGGTAACGTTGGTGATCGTTATCACATTATCATCAATAACATTAACAACACCAATAACAATAACTAATATGCAAATGAGTTATCCATAATAAGTATGGTAAATATGATTATAGAAATATAAAACGGTTATCATTATTTCGGTTATCATTAC
>NW_028234411.1:35425710-35433210 GCF_977035675.1 Penaeus japonicus
AATAGAAAAACAATCTGTTAATGGCACATGCTGAAATAATGATATTTCGTTGACTCCAGGTTCTTTCTCTCTCTCTCTCTCTCTCTCTCTCTCTCTCTCTCTCTCTCTCTCTCTCTCTCTCTCTCTCTCTCTCTCTCTCTCTCTCTCTCTCTCTCTCTCTCTCTCTCTTCTCTCTCTTCTCTCTCTCTCTGTCTCTTCTCTCTCTCTCTCTCTATATATATATATATATATATATATATATATATATATAATAACCATATATATATATATATATATATAATATATTTTATTAAATTATAAATATATATATATGATATATATATTATTATGGCTCCTCTTGTTCTCGCCTTCGCATCTATTGCGATCTCTGTCTCTCTTCTCTCATATTTCTTTTTTTCTCTCTCTTCTTCTTCTCCTTATCTCTTTCTACTCCTCTCTCTCTCGCTTCTCTCTCTTTATCTCCTTTCTCTTCTTCTCTTCTCTCTCTCTCTCTCTTTCTCTCTCTCTCTCCTCTCCTCTCTCTCTTCTATCTCTCTCTCTTCTCTCTCTCATCGCTCTCTTATCGCTCTCTCTCTCTCGTAATATCTATAGATATATATATATATATATTTAATATATATATATATATATTATATCTAGTATATATATATTCGCTCTTCATTATTATCATGTCTCTCCTCTCTCTCTCTCTGCTCGTTCTCGGCTCGCTCTCTCTCTCTCTCTCTCTCTCTCTCTCTCTCTCTCTCTCTCTCTCTCTCTCTCTCTCTCTCTCTCTCTCTCTCTCTCTCTCTCTCTCTCTCTCTCTCTCTCTCTCTCATCTTTTTTCGCTTTCCTTTTCAGGGGCACCTAGGAAGGGGGGTAGCTCAGAATTCGCCGATATTAACTTCGTTTCGAATCGAGCTGAACGCAAGACAATATCGGATATTTCTTTTTTTCATCTCTGTAATTATCAGTTTAATTCGCCCTAATCTACTTTGTGCCTTTACACTGTGGCTTTTGGACAAACTTTCGATTAAATAATTGACCCATTGTGAGCCGTAATTAATGCATTCACCTCCACGTAACCTGGAATGGGATGTGGCCATTTTGTTTTGTTTTTTCCCTTATCGTTCGCGCTCGCTGATTCGTGACGTCAGAGAGAGAGAGGGAAAGAGAGAGAGAGAGAGAGAGAGAGAGAGAGAGAGAGAGAGAGAGAGAGAGAGAGAGAGAGAGAGAGAGAGAGAGAGAGAGGAGATAGAAGGATGAGACGAGAGAGAAAGAGAGTTAGAGAGTGTGAGAGCGACGAGAGAGAGAGCAGAGAGAGTTGGTGAGAGACGAGAAGCAGAGAGAGAGAGGAATGATAGGTGAGAGAGGAGAGAGAGTAGGGAAGGAAGAGAGAGGAGGAGAGAGAGAGGGAGACAGAGAGGGAGAGAGACGATGAGAGATCGATTGAGAGAGAGAGAGAGAGAGAGAGAGAGTAGGAGAGAGAGAGAGAGAGCACAGAGGTGAGAGAGAGAGCAGAGAGAGAGATGTGAGAGCTGGAAATGAAGAAGACGAAGAGTGAGTGAGTGAGAGACGAGATGCGAGTGAGCCGAAGAGAGAGAGAGGAGGAGAGTAACTACGAGATAGAGAGATAGATAGATAGAGATAGATAGATAGATAGATAGATAGATAGATAGATAGAGAGAGAGAGAGAGAGAGAGTTATCCTTACAGTGATACTTTCTGGTAACTTAACGCAGAATAATAAAATAATGTAATAGGTTAATCAAGTTCATTTGCACGGACTTTTAAAAAGAGGATTAAAATGCAACAGTGATAATAAATACTAACAGAAAGAGATAAATTAGGTCGTAACTCTCGTCGTCATGAAGGAAAACAACGGTGTTTCTCAGGTAAAATTTCAGGTTAAACTAAACCGTCCACATGAAAAAGGAAAATACAACGCGCAACAATATGCGACAGTACGAAAGAAAACGGAAAACTGGTGGGCAGGTGGGTGGGTATCGCTTTCTCCCCCTTCCCTCCTTCCCCCCCTCCCCCCTCCCTTCTTCCCCTCCACCTGGATCTCATCACCGTACATCACATATTTTATTTAGTATTTACGTTTTTTTTTTAACTCTTCTTTTATCTCTATTGTTCTCTCTCGTATTTTTTTCTCAACCGTTTTTTTGTTTTGAGGGGATCCTTGTCCATTTTTTTTTTCGTGCGCGTTATTCCGTGTCTGTTTAGGTATGTCGCTATCGCATTTTTGTAAATATTTTTTTTGTCTCTGTCATTTAGTATCACGTAAATTGTAGATGAATCAGATAGACAGCAACTGACTAGTAATTAAACATCTACCTATTACATAAAGAAAGGTAGATGACAGATGAAAATAGCTTAAGTAGACACAACTGGTCATGAAACACACACACACACAAGTCACATAAAAAAAAACGCACATAAACCGTCTAATAAAAAAAGGTGCAGGTAAACAATAGCGGTAGATGGACCGTGAAGTAGATGCAGACCAGGTAGACAAACCAGGTGGGTTTTGGTGGCCCTCCCCCTTCTCCCCCTGCCGCCCCCTCCCCCACCCCCTGTTTCCCCTCCCTCCCCTCATCCGAGCTACCTGCTGTTCGCTAAACGTCGCTAAACGGGAACATCCTCACATAATGAGATAATTCGTTCATTAATTAGGGTGTAGCCGTGCGCACGTGGCTAAACTACCGGCCTGCACACGCGCGCGTCACGCTCGCTCGCTCGCTCGCGCGCACGCACACCATCCCTGGCCGTGAATTTGGAAGGTGGGGGATAGGGGGAGGGTGAGAGGGAGGAGGTAGGAGGGAAAGGGATGGGGAAGAGGTAGAGAGGAACTGAGAAAGAGGAAAAACAGGAAAAAGAATAAAGTGAAGAAAGAAGGAAAGGAAGGGGGGTTATGGAAAGGGAGGGAAAAAAAGATAAAGGAAAGGGGAAAAGGGAGCAGGGGAGAAAGATGAAAAAGGAGAAAGAGAGAGAGAGAGAGATAGATAGATAGATCGAGAGAGAGAGAGAGAGAGAGAGAGAGAGAGAGAGAGAGAGAGAGAGAGAGAGAGAAAGAGAGAGAGAGAGAACGCGAGAGAGAGAGAGAGAGAGAGAGAGAGAGAGAGGAGAGAGGAGAGTGGAGATAGACTCTAAGATAGATAGAGAGGAGAGAGAGGAGAGAGAGAGAAGAATGACAGGAGAGAGAAGGAAGTGCGCGAGAGAGAGAGGGAATTGAAAGAGTTGAGAGTGAGAGTGAGAAGTAAAGAGAGAGAGAGAGAGAGAGATAATGAAAGAGAGAGAGAGAAATAAAGAGAGAGAGAGAGAAAGAGAGAGAGAGAGAGAGAGAGAGATAATGAAAGAGAGAGAGAGAGATATAATGAAAGAGAGAGAGAGAAAGAGAAATAAAGAGAGAGAGAGAGAAAGAGAGAGAGAGAGAGAGAGAGAGAAAGAGAGAGAGAGAGAGAGAGAGAGAGAGAGAGAGAGAGAGAGAAAGAGAGAGAGAGAGAGAGAAGGGGAGAGGAGAAAATGAAAAGAGAGAGAGAGAGAAATAATGAGAGAGAGAGAGGAGAGGTGGAGAGGAGAGAGAGAGAGAGAGGATGAGAGACGAGTGAGAGAGAGAGGAGAGGAGGATGAGAGAGAGAGAGAGAGGAGAAGCCCGAGAGAGAGGAGAGAGAGAGAGAAGAGAGAGAGAGCGAGAGAGCGACGTGAGAGAGAGAATGAAGAGAGAGAGAGAGGATGATAGAAAGAGAGAGAGAGAGAGAGAGATAATGAAGAGAGAGAGAGAGTAGAGGAGAGAAAATAAGAGACGGAGGAGAAGAGGAGAAAAGAAGAGAGAAGAGGAGAGAGGAGAGACGAGAGAGAGAGAGAGATAATGAAAGAGAGAGAGAGATATAATGAAAGAGAGAGAGAGAGAGAGAAATAAAGAGAGAGAGAGAGAAAGAGAGAGAGAGAGAGAGAGAGAGAGAGAGAGAGAGAGAGAGAGAGATAATGAAAGAGAGAGAGAGAGATATAATGAAAGAGAGAGAGAGAGAGAGAGACGGGTTGAAAGTAAAAGAGAAGAGAAAAGAGGAGAAAAGAGCAGGAGGAGAAAAAAGGAGATGGGAAGGAAAGACAGAAGGAGAGGAGAGAGGAGAAAAAGGGGAAAGGTTGAGGAATAGGAGGAGGAAAAAGGAAAAGAAAGAGGGAGAGAGGAGAAGAGAGGAAAAAGGAGAGAAAAAAAGAAGAGGGGAGGAAGAAGGAAAAGAAAAGAGAGAGGGGAAAGGGAAGGAGAAAAAGAGAGGGACAAAAAGAGAGAAGCAGAGGGAGATAGAGAAGGAAAAGAAAGGAGAGAGCGAGAAAGGGGGGGGGGGCGGCAAGAAGGGGAAAGGGAAAACATAACGGAGAGAGGGAAAATATAAAGAGAAGAAGAGACTAAAACACAGAGTAAAAGGGAGAAAGAGAGAAGGAAAAGAGAGGAAAAGAGAGGGGAAAGTGTCTTTAAGAGGTTCATTTCCACTTAGCTGCGTATGGAGGTACTACACACACACACGTAAGAGCAAATAAGCGGTATCTTTTCACACACACTACACTTCTGTCAACAATAAGATTCTGATACTGAATAAAATGCAAAAAAGAAAAGAAAAAGAAAAATAATTTTTTTAAAAAGTAGGTAGAAGAATTTGAAATCTTTTAATATAATTAATTCAGTAGAATTACAACTCTTGTGTCTGTACATCAGTTGATTAATTAAGGCACTTTCAGGTTGATAAAAGAAATAATAGTACGATGGATGTATATCCTAGAAGAGGATTGCACTTTATACTGTGATATATATGTATACATAAATACATACACACATACATACAAACACACACACACACACACACACACACGCACCACACTCTCAAACTTAATCTCACACTCTACTCACACACACACAAACAATATATATATTGTATATATTTTTAGATATATATATCTATTATTTATATATATATTTATATATAAATTTTAGATGTATTTTATATTATATGTATAGAGATATAGATATATATTTTTATATATATATATATATAAATATATTTTTATAGATATATATATATATATTAGATATTAATATATATATGTAACACACACACACACAACACATACACACACACTATATGTCTATTTATGTATATATATATATATATGTATATATATATATTATATATATATATATAAGTTAGTATAATGTTGGTATGTATGTATGTTTTATGTATGTTTGTATGTATTGTATGTTATCTCATCTATTAGCTAAATATAATATAATCTATCTATATATCTATCTTCGCTATATATCTACCTATTAACTATTTTATGTATAGATAGATAGATAAATAAATTAGAGATAGATAGATAGATAGATAGATATTAATGTTGTATATATATATATATATTCTATATATATATGATAATATATATTTTAAATATATATTTAGTATATATATCATTGTCGTGATAATAGGAACTGAAATCCTACAGGAAAGGAGAAAGATTAAAAGCCATAGAGGAATCCCAGGAAAATAATGTCCAGAGGAAAATAATGAAACCTTTTTGCTGTGTACAGATGTGTTTGTGTTTGTGTGTTTGTGCGTGCGAGTGTGTATGTGTGTGTGTGTGTGTATATATATATACATACATATATATATATATATATATATATATATATATATATATATATATATATATATGTGTGTGTGTGTGTGTGTGTGTGTGTGTGTGTGTGTGTGTGTGTGTGTGTTATCTTATGTTTGTGTGCAGTGAGTGTGAGAATGATTAACTGATTGTATTTGCTTAAAATCCTCTTTGCAGGTTGGTTGGATACCAATTATACGCACTATTTTTTTGTAACAATATCTTACGTAATTATAATGATATACTTAGATAAAAAAAAAGCTGTTCCATAGCAATCATTATAATCATACAATATATATATTAGAAAGAAAATTAGAGATAGATAGATAGATGGTTAGATAGATAGATAGATAGATAGAGATAGATAGATAGATAGGTAGATAGAGATAGGTAGATAGATAGATAGAGAGAGAGAGAGAATGACAGATACAGAGAATGAAAGAGACAGACAGACAGACAGAGAGAGAGGGGGAGGGGATAGAGAGAGTGAGAGAAAAGAAAGAGTGACAGACAGATAATCAGATATATAGAGAGAAGGAAAGACCGAGTGGCAGATAGATAGATAGAGAAGGAGAGGAATACGCAATCTAATTCTATAACCCCCTTCCCACACTCAAAACAAATACCTGAGTGCCCCCTTCCGCGCCATCATCAAGGCCGGAAAGAAAACGGATTTAAGACTGATAAAATCCCAGCCCTAAGTGATTAAGCAAGTGACGGGACATATCCGATTGTCGCTTGAGGGGGCTGTCTCCCCAGCTCTATTTCCCATGTTCTGGATTCGTTCTTACTATTTAATTAGTGTAATGTGTTACAATCAGGAAATGAACGAGAGTACTCCATAAACATGACGGTTTGATTCCTCTCCCTTTTCCCCTCTCGCCTCCCCCTTTTTCTCCTCTCCTCGCCTCTCCCCTCTCCTCTTTCCCTCCTCCCTCTCACCTCGCCTCTTTCTCTTCTCTCTTCTCCTCCCTCTCGCTTCCAATCTATCCTCCTCCCTCTTACCTCCCCTTTTAACTCCTCTCCACCCTCCTTGTCACCTCCCCTCTTAACTCCTCTTTCTCTCCTCTACACCAACTCCACTCACACCTCTCCACCTCACATCATCTACCACCACACATCACCACACATCATCCACCTCACACACCACACTAACCCCACCAACACACCTGCCACACCTCCACCCTCAAATTCCTATATCCCCTCCCAAAACCTACCTACCCTCCCCCTACTCACACCTTCCTCTCTATCCTTCCTCTCACTTCCTCTCTATCCTTCCTCTCACCTCCACTCTTTCCTTCTCTCCCTCTTCATTCTCACCTCCTCTCTCTCCTCCCTCGCCTTTCCCCTCTTTCTTCCTCTCTTACCTCCCCTCTCTCTTCCTCCCTCCCTCTCACTTCCCCTCTATCCTCCCTCTCACCTCCCCTCTTTCCTCCTCATTCTCACCTCCCCTCTCTCCTCATCTCCCTTCTTTCTCTCACCTCTCTTCTTTCCTCCTCTCTTCGCCTTCCTTCTTTCCTCCCTCTCACCCCGCCCCTCCCCACTTTCCTCTCTCTCTCTCTCCTCTCCTCTTTCCTCCCACTCTTCTCTTTTTTCATCTTTTCTCCTCCAATCAAAATGGAAATCGCCCGAAGGAACTGCGACTTATGATATTCCATTGATCAGATTTGCTTGCGTTTCGAGTCCTTTGCTTGACGAAAAAGGACTGGTCGTTAAGACATAGGAATGTACGAACACACGCACACATACACAAAACACACACACACATGAATATTCATAAATATAAATATACAATCAGAAACACACTTAACTGTGTATATACACACGTATCACACACACTCACAAACACACATGCACACAT
>NW_028234411.1:35450710-35458210 GCF_977035675.1 Penaeus japonicus
TTCCTTCTCACTCTCTCTCCCTCCCTCCCACTCACTCTCTCCCTCCCTCCTTCTCACTCTCTCACCCTCCCTCCTTCTCACTCTCCCTCCCTCCCTTCTTCTCACTCTCTCCTTCCCTCCTTCCCATTCTCTCTCCCTCCCTCCGTCTCACTCTCTCTCCCTCCCTCCTTCTCACTCCCTCCCTCCCACCCGCTCCCTCCCTCCTTCCCATTCTCTCCCTCCCTCCTTCTCACTCTCTCTCCCTTCCCCCCTCCTTCTCACTTCCCCCCTCCCTCCCGCTCACTCCTTCTCTCTCTCTCTCTCTCTCTCTCTCTCTCTCTCTCTCTCTCTCTCTCTCTCTCTCTCTCTCTCTCTCTCTCTCTCTCTCTCTCTCTCCCTCTCCCAACAGCGAATACGCGTCTAATAAACTCGTGTGTGATATACAAGCAAAGATAACATGACTAGAGCCAGACATGCAATCCACGTAGATATATCATTAAATCTCAAATCAAAACGATGTAGATACAGTAAAGATGAATGGCGAATGAAGATGATGATGAGAGATGAAATTAAAGCAATCAGCTGGATCGAGTTGCAAGAAGAATGAATGAATGAATGAATGCAGAAATGAATGAATGAACGAATGGTAATTACGCTTGGTCGAGAAAATATTAGTGAATTTATTTTATGAATGATGAATGATTTTGAATGGTGATGATGATGGTGATGATTATGATGAAAAGGATGATACTGTTAGCGATGATGATGATATCAATAATGATTATGTTTATTGTAATGGCGATAGTGATAGTGATGACAATACAAGTGATATAATGTTACAATAGATAGATACAATTATATCAAATATTATCATTATCAACATTATAATCATCATTATGTTAGTAATAGTAATAACTGATAACAATGATAATGACAATGATAGTAAAAAACGATCACCATTCACATGATAATGACGATGAGGATGATAACACAATGGTAATGATGATAATGACAATAATTTTGATAATTAAAGTAGTAATGATAACAGCAATAGTAATGCTAATAATGATACTGGTAATCATAGTGATAATGATAATGATAATAACAATTGTAATAATGATGATCATAAAAATATTGGTGATTATTATAATGAGAGTAATGATGATGATGATAATGATGATAATAACAATAATAATAATGATAGTGATAATAATAATGATAATAATAATAATAATAATAATAATAATAATAATAATAATGATAATGATAATAATAATAATAATAATAATAATAATAATAACAATGATAATGATTATAATAATAATAATAATGATAATAATAATAATAATGATAATAATAATAATCACAAGGATGATAATAATGATAATAAAAATAATGACAATGGTAATAATAGGAATAATAATAATAATGAATAATAAAGATAGTAATTGTAGTAATGACGAAAAAGATGATAATGATAACAATAGCAATAAAGATAATAATAACAATAATCATAGAAATGATTATAATGATACTGATAAATGTAATGGTGATAATGATCATGCAATGATAATGAAAAAGATGCTGATGATTGTAATGATAATGATGTTGGTAATAATGATAATGATAGCAACAATAATGGTGATGAAAATTATAATAATAGTAGGTGAGGATAATAATAATAAGAATAATTATAACAATAATGATGATGGTGATAATACTAATGATGATAATAATGATAACAATAGCAATAATGATGATGCTGATAATGATAACAACAATGATGATGATAAATCAATAAATATAACAATGATAAAACAGTAATAATAAAGATGAGAAGGATAATAATGATCTTGATAATGACGATGATAACATCCATATCATTAACAATAATAGTAACAAATCTTATAAACGTATAGACAATAGTCTCGAGGAATCAGGGCCTAAATTGGTCCCCATAATTTCTCTTTCGTATATTTCTTAATGAATTCGTACACGCAGGTCGCACGAACACGGAGTATGTTCACAGTCACTTGTACACATTACCAGATGTCTTGAGCGTATGTGTACATTATGTGTACACACACATCTGGCAACACAGAATTATTCCCCGGGCGTTGTACATATTTAACTTCTCAATTTCATATGAAGTTATCTTCTTTCCGAGTAGATTCTGTATAAATTCTTGGTTCCCGGAATTCCTGACCAGGGTAACGCGCCATTTTATTTCCAGAATTTCTTTTATGCTCGTATACACTTTCTTTTTCAACAACTTGAAGACAGGTTTTATATATGTGTGTGTGTCGTTAGAGTATGATCGTAAATATGTATTTTATTTTTCACTCGAAGTGCTGTGACAAATGATTTTTGAAAGTTGAGAATAAGTTGTTTTAGCGCAATATCCCCTGCCCTCCCTCACGTGGCATGTGCGTGCGCTTTGTGGGGTTCACTTGTCGTTGAAGTAAACAGTTGGCGGATGAAAGGCTGGCCCATAGGGTGCCGCTGTGTTTGTCTTTTGTGTTTGGACGCCTTATGATTTCTTCTTTTTTTCTGCACATTATTTCTCTCCCCCTGTTAGCAGCGTCTGAAAAATCCCTAGTTTTTTGAAGGGTTGCCCTCTCCCTCTATTCAGAATCGTCATCGACTGATATTTACTCCCAGCGCGAAAAAGGGGATTGAGACATCGCCCAGCGGTTCTAGGAGATTTTTAAAAGCAGTGAAAGCAAAATCTGTGCGCATTAATGAAAGGCAATTGAAGAGATAAATGAGTAAGTAAGATCCTTTACTACACATCAAGATATTTTTAATCGGACAGATGTCGATATCCTCGTCTGAATGAGTGTTGAAAAAGAGAAAAAAAATATGTGCTTGTGATAAACTCGGATCGTTGAATAAAAATCTAATTTCTAATAAGAGGGAAAATAACGGCCCTTGAGACCATACTAAAACAAAATGTGAATAAATGCAACCATTTATTATCTACTTAATACCTTTTCTTTAGCTTTCCACTGGGTCTTCCGATACACAAAAACGAAGAAAAAATACCCCCAAAATACCATACCATTAACATTTTCTTCAACAGTCTTGCCTTTTCTTCCCTTCCGAGTTTTCGGATATGCAGCGAAGGGGGGGGGGGGCATCACAGCCATGACGATATAAACAAAATAAAGCAGCAAATGATTCCAACCAAAAAAATTACGATTAATCACATTGAGTCTAACAATGTGGTTGTAGAAAGTCAACCGAAATCAGAGGCAATTGTGACCAGAATAAGATGATATCTGGGATGGATGTAGAGTAGACAGACGAGAGAGAGAGATAGAGAGAGAGAGAGAGAGAGAGAGAGAGAGAGAGAGAAAGAGAGAGAGAGAGAGAGAAGAGAAGAGAGACAGAGGGAGACAGACAGACAGAGAAAAACAGAAACAGAGGGAGACAGACAGACAGAGAGAAACAGAAACAGAGTGAGTGAGAAAAACAACAACAGAAAGACCGAGACGAAACAAGGAGAAATAGAAAGAGAGAGACAAAGAAAGAAAGAGAGAAAGAGAAATTTGTAATCGCCTCCCCGCCTGCCTCTGAATGACTACAAGAAAAAGTAAGCCGCCCACAACAAAGATTCCATTGCTGTGGGTGTGCGTAGGCGCTGTGGGCGGTTTGGAATCACGCCCTCTGGAGGTATGCTGCGGTTCTGGGAGGATGTGAGGACGCGGTTCATTGTTGTGGTTAATTGTATAATAGGGCACGTGTACTTCCTTTGTTTCCTCTTATTTAAGTTGTTGAGCGCTCGCTTTCTCTCGTTCTCTCTCTCTCTCTCTCTTTCATTCTCTCTCTCTTTCTTTCTTTTCCTCTTTCTCTCTCTTTCTCTTTCATTTTCTCTCTCTCTCTCTTTCATTCTCTCTCTCTCTTTCATTCTCTCTCTCTCTTGCATTCTCTCTCTCTCTCATGCATTCACTTTCTCTCTTTTTCACTCTCTCTCTCTCTCTCTCTCTCTCTCTCTCTCTCTCTCTCTCTCTCTCTCTCTCTCTCTCTCTCTCTCTCTCTCTCTCTCTCTCTCTCTCTCTCTCTCCTTATGTGATATTCAACATCCTTTGAATTTCCCCTAAGCTATACATACTTTATTTCCTTTTTGTCAGTATTTCATCGTTTTTAAAACAAGTATCAACATGTCAGTATCATTGGTTATTTAACACTATCATATTTTAATTTTATAATCATTATACCAGTTGCAATCTAGGTTAGAAGTAATGCATATCCAAGTGTAAGTTGCCATATTACTGATTAAGTTTGGAATTACTTTAAACATCACAAAGGCACCATATAACAACTTGATTCTATTCCGTCTATGAGATATGTGGTAACGAGGTTGTGACGAAGGTATGAATGAGGGTGTGACGAGAATTTGGTAACGAAGTTGTGACGAAGGTATGGGGGGGGGGGTGACGAGAATTTGGTAAGCCTTTATCGAGGATGTGAGGGTGTGACGAAGACGGGACGGGACGAGTATGTGACGAGCGTGTGACGATGTTGTGACCAGGACCCTACACGCCGTGACGAAAGAATGTCAGGGTGTCAGATATTCAGCTCGTTTATCCCCGAGAAATAAACTGAACAACAAATATCCAGTAAATAACAAGGCCTCTCTCGAAATGCCTCAGCCAAATGAAAACATACTCGCTGGCATCCACGTTCACCGCGAGTGCATTTGATTATCCTTTTGGAAACATGCTTGGCGTTGCTTCTCATCACCTCTGTTTGACGTGATTCGACATGAGAGTGACTGACAAGCTAGGCCGAAATACTTTTTTTTTTTGGGGGTGGAAATGAATAGCATAAAAGACTCGCATGGGATATGTTGCTACGGAGATTGACTCCTTTATAAAAGACTTCGGAATATCACGCTAAACACATCTTCCGGTGAATGCTGAATAACGAGGGCCAGCATAGAAAGCCCACCCGTCCAGCTGCAAAACTGGCAACATTAATACTGCTAATGAACCTAACCAGTAAATAAGCTAACGAACAAGCTTAATTAATCAAATTGGGGGCAGGGCTGTACCCCTTCCCCCTACGCTGGGCTGCATGGAATGGCTCAGGCTCCCCTGCCTTCCCCCTGCCAGCACCCCTCTGCCGTCCCTGCCATGACAAGTCTCGCGAGAGGACACTCCCCTCTCCTCCTCTCCCCTCCCCTGCCGGTCTCTCTTGCGTTCCCTGCCATGACAAATCTCTGCAGTCTCTATCCCTTGGTAACGGGTCCCTCCCCTCTCCCCTCTCCCCTTCCCCTGCCACACCCCTTCCCTTCATGGTATCCGTCCCCCTCTCTCGCAGTACCTCCCCTTCCCCTCAGCCCCCTTCGTGGTAAGCCTTTCTTCTCATTTTCTTTCTGTCCCCTTAGTTTCTCTCTTTCTTCCCAGCTTAAAACTCCCCTCTCTCCCTTTTCTCTCCCCTCGGAAATAAAAGGCGTTTCCCTTCCCCTCGGTGCTGTGCCAGATCCTTCCCCTTTTCCCCTTCCTTCCCTTCCGTTTCCTTTACATAGAGGACATTGCCTCCTCTCTCCCCTCGCCTGATCCATAGCAGGCTTCTCTCCCTTTTCCTCTTTCCCCTTGTATGGCAGGTTTCCCCTCCCTTCGCCTTCCCTCTGTCGCTCCTGCTTAGTCCCTGTCCCATGATTCGTTCCGCGTTCCCCTCTTTCTTCCGTGTTCCCCTCCTTTATTCTGTTGGTTCTTCTGTTTCCTATCGTTTTACTTTTCTCTTTTATTCCTCATTTTCACCCCCCCCCTCCTTTCTCCTTCTTCTCTTGCTCATCTCTCTTTCGTTCTTATTTACCCACTCCACTTCCTCCTTCTCCTTTCCACTTCCCCCTCCCCTGCTCAACCCCTCCTTCCCCTTATCCTCTTCACCTCCTCTCTCCCTTCACCACCTCCTTCCTTCCCACTCCACCCTTTCTCCTTCCCCACTCCACCCTCTGCACCCCCTCCCCCCCCTCCACCCTCCCTCACTCCCCGTGGCCTGCAGGAGCAGAAAGGTGGAGAAGTGCACCGCCTTGTTTGGCTTACACAGCCTGTTTAGATGATTGAATGGCCGGGGACGCAGCCTAGCGCTGTCCTGCCGACCTGCGTTCACATGGTCGGAATTCCCGTCCCCGTCCTGCGATGCGCGCGCCCTTATCGTCAGCGGCGGATACGGCTTTCATGCGTTTATTTATCATATCCAGCAGGGTTGTAGAGATTTTTCAATTACTTAAAATGCCCACTGAGATAGTGTACACATTGAGAACCGTGGGCCCATTGCTCTTCAATATGATATTCATTTCCAGCCATTTTGGCAAAGCGTACCCATTGTTTCCCGCTCTAATTATTAATAAAGTTGTGAATAGGGAGAAAGGTTTGCAGTGGAATTAGATTTCATACACTTATGTCAATTATTTACCACCAAGATGAAAGCCTCCGGGTCAGTTCTGGTCGCGGCGGTGAGGCTGCTTGCGGGCGGTCGACTCAGGCTATGTTTGCCGCAACCTGAGGTCAGGCTTTGCAACTGTGTGCAACCTTGTGGTTTTAGAGAGTGTAGGCTGTGATGTGGTTTATGTGTGGTAGACGTGTAGGAGTAAAAATGGGGAAATGAACGTGCTTACATGTGCAAGTGTATGTATGAATGAATGGACGCAAACATATATATGTAAACATACGAATGAATAAGCATACATGAGCACACACACACGCTCAAACACACACACATATGAAAGTAAAAAACAAAAAAATAAAAAATAAAAAACAAATCAACACACAAACCCAAACAAACAGACAAACAAATACAGCATTACATAACGGATTCCTCGCCATAACCAAGAGTCTATGCCAGGCAATACTACAATTTTAATTCACACACACAAACATACACACACAGACACACACACACACACACACATACACGTCATACTGCAGATCTATGCGCGTAATAAATTATATGCTTTAGATACACAACAGCCTGGGGAAGATTATGCTTGAGTAAAAACCCGTATTTGTTTTGATCTGATTGCAAGGACACGCTCTATGTTTGTTTGTTTTGAACTACAGTGCAACACAGATTTCTTGGGTTTGCTTCTGATGGTGGTTGTGGTAGTTGGCAGATGGTTGTGTGTTCGTGGTTGTGTGGTTGTTCTGTGTCTGGTTAGAATTATATTTTTTGCAATAACTACGTCATATTGTCAACATGAGTGAATTTTTATTTGGCGTCGATCTAACAATGATGTAGTGTGTAAATCCACATACTTCGATTTAGGTATGCATTATTGTGTCTGCATATATATATGTGTGTGTGTGTGTGTGTGTGTGTGGCTGTCTGCCTTTTTGTATGTGTGTATGTACAGTATGTGCCCGTGTAAAGCAATATCACAAATTCTGGCCACGGACTTAATTTACGCGGTGCGTCGATCCGCGAAGATTTGTTCCCACGAAATCGAGCCACGTGTAAAATCCGTGCAAATACAGCCTGCAGAACCGAGGGGAAACTAATCGCGAATTTCAA
>NW_028234411.1:35473210-35478210 GCF_977035675.1 Penaeus japonicus
AAAAGGGATAAAAAAGACCGGTTTTTACTGGAGGCAAGAGTTCACTTCGGGAGAAAGTCTTCGGGCTCTTCCCTCCCTTTTTCATTTACGTGAGGCGATCGTAGTATGTATGCAGAGGGTAGGTATTACGCTTTCCAGTGGCGAGGCTACTTGGGAGGAGGGGGAGTGTATATAGGGAGGGGGTAGGGGGGAGATACGATAAGAGGATTGGGCAATTATGTATGATTAACTATTTAATTTTGTAATTTTCTCTTAAATTTTCTTCATTCACATAAGTGATAAAGGATTTCAAGTTACTTGTTATATGATCTTTGCATCTTTCTTTTTTTTTTCATTTTAAGGTGGGGGCCAAAGGGAGGTTATTATCCATGCCATAACAAATAATGTGGCAGACGACCGATTAATCCCTTGACTTGCGGGTATAAGAGTTATCATGTTAAAATGATGTGAGTAACAATTAACAATAAGACAGGGTACATCTTATCAAAAGCGATTTCTTTTTAACACATGACTTATCTCATCTGTGATTTTATCTTTGTTTTTTTTTGTTGTTGTTGATTTTTTTCTTCTTTTATCATTACCGTTCAATCATTAATCAATGTGCAGTTTACCGGGAATTGTTAATGAAATATCTGGTTTTGAATCTTCCAACACAGTTCCGAGTCCCATCTATAGAAATTTGGATTTCACTCTCCGACCCTTCTTCGATCCATCCATGTTGTCTCAGCCCCATTTCTCTCCGTCCTGTCATTCTCTTTCTTTTGAAATACTGACTTTTCTCGGCTTTGGTCGCCCGTCTCTTCCTCCTCCATTATCAGTGTGTATCTCTTCTCCTTCGTTATGGTTATTTTCTTTATTTCGTGGCTTTTTGCTGGATTATATAACGTTGGCCTTTATCTGTCTACCTAGTGTTGCATTGTTATTGTCTATTCGAAAGGTTTCCAATCAGTTGAGACTGCGGCTGTCTGCGTAACGTCTGCCACGCGTCTTTGGCATTAGAAATATAGAGTGCCTTATATATATAGAGATGTGTGCCTCGTCAGCCTCGTCTCCACTTTCACTGGCACTCGCTGGAGCGTCGCAGGACGGGACGAGCCTGTTTCCTTCACTGCATCACTGTAAGGTGTCCCTGCGAAAGAGATGCCTGCGGCCACTCATCGGAAGGAGCCGATCGAGATGTTGACGGTGTCACGCTCAAGCAAGACTTGCGAGGGCGGCCCGCTCGTCCCCGGACCTGAAGCAGCTTCCCCATTCATAAAGGTTTCATTAAGTTACGTAGTGTCCGGCGGAGTCCCGCTGCCATCCCTCGCTTGCTTCTTCCCGCCTCTTCCTCTCTTTCCGCCGTCCCGCCGCCGTCGCAAAGCAAGTTATCGGACGTTGGCCAGAGAGCGCCATTTCCGGTTACGTTTCGGTGCTTTTGGAAGGTTTTCGTCCGAAGGAGATGATGGCCTCTTTCATTTGTGGAGGACGCTTGATGGAATCGCGGCGTGCAGGATGATGCGGCTTGAATGATCTGTTTGTGCATGATGCCTCCTGTTCTGTTTGTCTTTGAGGTGGACATATAGGTACTTTGTGTCTTACTCTGTTTGTCTCAAATCTTATCATTGAAAGACAGGGATTTCTGGTCAGCTGGTCGAAACTTGAGATCTCCGAGCTGGAGCCTAACTTGATTAGGCCGGCCGGACGCCTTCACACGCGCTCGCTCGCAGCGGCGGATCATCCGTGGGAATCGCGACCTTACGCCGCCTAACAATAGGGTTCGGACCTACTTTCCGGGCGAGTGAACGATTTCGGGAAACGGAGTCGCTTGGACGTTAACTGTTGGTAGCCATCTCGCCGATTGGGCCAGAAAGCGGGAGAGAGAAGACCGCCTCGACTACCTAGAAAATCACGTTAAAGGAGTTTGTATCGGCGAGGGCGATCGGCGACTGGCCATTGGTCGTCGTGAGGAGCCTGGCGGAGACTGACCAATAGGAACGAGGCTTCAACTTCTTGGGAGAAGCGCTCCTCCGAGGTGGGTCAGCCGCTCCCCGGGGCTCCGCTGGGCTTACAATCAGCGATATGGCTCCCTAATCTAATCGACCGCCTCATAATAACCACTCCAATCTCTATAAGTGCATACACTCATGAAAATAATATGGGAGAATTAAAAAACAAGAAGTGATTACTGCTGGAGAATTGAATTAGCGTGTGTATAAGAGGGCAAGCGGCGGCAAGGAGCTGCCATTCCTGCAGGATACCTTTCAGAGGAGGGACACGTCTTGGTCACAGCCGAAGGACCTCGCTTGACATCCCGTGCTTGACTCGGACCCTCGAACTCGACCAAGACGCTTGAGCGACACTCGAGGAATAAAATTTCGGACGCCGTTTTGTTAGTGGATCTTTGTGGCGAAGACGGATCTGTGTTTCAGTGTGGTTTCTCTTCATGAGTAGAAGACTAAAGTAGAAAATTATGTATTGAGAAAAAAAAAGAGATATTGAAATGTACACTCATATTCTTCTTATGATACAAAAAAAAAACGAAGATAATAGGAAAACAAAACTATTTATCAGTGAGAGATTCGGACACGGTGATGGATGCACCTCAATGTAGACGTTAGCGAGGAATCGGACGCGTCAGAAAACAAAAGACGAACACAGTGCGAATTTTCGTTTGAATTTCGCTTTGATTTCATAACTCGGTAACTCCATTGATGTCTGTTACGTCATGCCTTGCCCAGGATTGACATATAGAATATCGTGATAAAGTGGAATGAAAGAGAGAGAGAGGGAGAGAGAGAGCAATAGAGAGAGAGAGAGAGAGAGAGAGAGAGAGAGAGAGAGAGAGAGAGAGAGAGAGAGAGAGAGAGAGAGAGAGAGAGAGAGAGAGAGAGAGAGAGAGAGAGAGAGAGAGAGAGGGGAGGGGGGAGGGAAGGAGGGAGAAGGGGATGAATAGATATACAAATGGATATACATAGATACATAGATAGATCATAGAGAGAGTAGGTAGATAGAATTAAAGAGTTAAATAGAGAGACAGGAGGGGGTAGGGGGGAGGGGGTCTCTCAGCACGCAATGGAGGGTCACGAAACGTTGTGTGTTGGACACCCCCCTCCTCCTCCTCCTCCCCCCTTACCCCTCCCCAACCCAGCTGTTGAACCTTTGAGAAATATTTAATTCTACTTTCTCCTTATCGTTTTTTTGTCTGTGATTACTACATCCTTTTTTGTGGTTAGATTATCATCCTTATTGTATTTTTTATTGTCATTATTGTTATTATTTTTGTTCATTTTTGTTATCATTATTATTACTGTTATCCTTAATGTTATCATTGTCATATTGTCTTCATCATTATCAATATTATTACTCCTATCCTCATTATCATTATCATCATTATTGTTATCATTATTATCATTATCATCCTTATTATCATTATTATTATTATTATCATTATTATTATTGTTGTTGTTGTTATTGTTTTTGTTTTCATGATTATCACGTTATTGATACTATAATCTTTATTATTACCATTATTATCATTATTACTTATTGTTATTATTATTACTATTATCATAATCATTACTATTACAATTATTGTTATTATTATGACTATGATTGTTATTATTATTTTCATTATCATTACTCTTACCTTTATCATTATAATCAATATCATTATCACCATCGTCATTATTGTTGTTGTTGTTATAACTGTTATCACCATTGTTGAAGATGCTGATTACTGTTATCATTTGTTATCATTATTACCATTACAATCATCATCCCCATTGTTACTATTATCACTAATATTATTTTCACCATTATTTTCATTATTATCATAAATATTTTTTTCATTATCATTATCATCTTTATTATCATTATCATTATCGATATTGTCATCAACATCATTACTACTATCATTATCATTATTATCATTAATATTATTTTAATTGTTGTTATCATCATCATTATCATTATTTTTTTATTAGTACTATTATTATTGTTGTTATGATGATTATTATCATTATCATTATCATCATTATCATTACTATCATTATCATTATTGCTATTATTATTGTTGTGTTATGATTATTAGTATCATTATCATAATTGTCATTAATATTATCATCATCCCATAATCTTTAATGCTATACTTATCATCGTTATTATCATTGTCTATTATCACCATTATCTTTGTTATCGTTATTTCATCATCATCATCATCATCATCATTATCATCACTGTTCTTATTATGAGTTTTTTATCATTAACATTATCAGTATTATTGTTATCCATTCTATTCTTGTCATTATTAGTATTGTTACTATCATTACTATTGCTATTATAATTTATTGTTATTACTATTTTTTCCTTATCATTATTATTTTTGTATCTATTATCCTTACTCTTATCATCATTATTATCATTATCTTTACTATTATTACTATTATTATCATCGTTATTATTACCATTATTATCTTTAGTACTATCATTACCATTATATATTCCTGTTATCTTTATCACCATTTTTATTACTTATATGTTGCAATTATCATTATCACCATTATTTTATTAGTAGTATCACCATTATAATTATCATTATCTTAATTGTTATCATTAGTATTAGTGGTATCACCATTATAATTATTATTATCATAATTATTATCTTTATTATCATTATTATTATTAGTAGTAGTAGTAGCAGTAGTGGTAGTAGTATTGTTATTATCATTATTATTACTATTATTATTATTATTATTATTATTATTATTATTATTATTATTATTATTACTATTATTGTTATTGGTATTATTAGTATTATCATCATTATCATTATCATCACTATTATCATTATTACTATTATCATTATTATTATCATTATCATTATTATCATTATTATCATCATTATCATTATAGTATCATTATCATTATTATTATTATTATCATTATTATCATTATTATCATTATTATCATTATTATTATTATTATTATTATCATTATTATTATCATTGTTGTTGTTGTTG
>NW_028234411.1:35483210-35485710 GCF_977035675.1 Penaeus japonicus
GGCGATGGGGAATACGGAGTGTAATCATTTAGATCTAAAATGCCGTGGTATATACATCAACAAATACCCGGATGCATTATCTATTAAATATTGTTTTACGTTGTATTGTATCTATTGTATTTAACAGAACACACCCCCTTCTTAAAAGTCTTTCTAGGTTAATCATTATATAATATCTCCTTTTGTATTATTTTTGTATCATCAACTAAGGCAGTGTATATGGGGTGTTGAGACACGCTCTCTGTCAGCTTATTAACATTTTATCATTTTAACTTTTATTGTGTTTAAATTTCTTCTTTACTGACTCATTTCTTTTCGAAATTAACTGCTCATATTTTTTTTTCTCACATTCACTTTCTTTTTTTAAGGGATCAACTTTGCTCACTCATTTACTCAAGGCGTTTCATTTCTCTTTCATTCTACAAAGTTTTTTTTATCGTAGGTTCTTCATCGGATTCATCTCACTCACGCATCCTATACTCATTCTACTCAAACTTTTATCTTACTCATTTACTTTCCTGATTGTGTAAGCAATCGGAAATGATTTTGTTATTGATTCATTCTTATGATCTTACTCATTCACTCCTTTTAACTCTTTACTCATTATTTCCTCGCTATTTTTTTCCATTCTTCTGACTCGCTTATTCACCTGTCTTATGATTTCACCTTGATGGGTCACCTACTCGATTCACTTTACTCATCCAGATTAATTCACTTATTCAGACGCTCATAAATGAATCTTTGTTTACTCACTGATTCATTCACTGCTGCGAATGTATCTCTTACTCATCCTTTTGTCCTGTGGTTTATCCTCTTACTAATCCTCTCATTCATTCATTTATCTGGTTACTCACTCTTTCACACATACTGAAACACATTGATTCATTTCGTACGTTATGTCACCCGATATATTCATTCACTGTTCACTATATTCAATCACACACATTCTCATTTCATCTGTTAGTGACTCATACGTTCTCATTCACTCACTCATTCCCTAAACCATTCATTCATTCGTTCATTCATTCATTCATTCGTTCGTTCGTTCATTCATTCATTCATTCATTCATCCGTTCGTTCGTTCATTCATTCATTCATTCATTCTTTCGTTCATTCATCCACCCATACATCCATCCATCCATTTATTCATCCATCCATTCATTCACTCACTCATTCACTTACCCATTACTTCATTCATTCATTCACTCATTCACTTACCCATTCATTCATTCATTCAATCATTCACTTACCCATTCATTAATTAATTTACTCACTTACTCACTAATTTGCTACATTCACTCACTCATTAAGTACATGCTTGAATTTAGTGGTTCTTCTCATTTACTCACTCACTCTTTTACTCACCCATTCATTCACTTACTTACCTCACACACTCATTCATTTATTCACAGACTGACTCTCTCACTCTTTCACTCACCCATTTAGTCACTCACTTACTCAGCCACTCTCCCACTATTTCATTAATTCACTCGCTCACTCATACATTCATTCACTGACTGACTGATTTACTCACACAGTTCCTCTCTCTTTTTTCACTTAATTGTTCACGCACTCACTCGCTTACTAACACATTAATTCACTGACTGTCTGATTCACATACATACTCACTTTCTCATTCACCTTCACACTTACTCACTCATCACTTATTCACTAACTAACGCACATACTTACTCACTAACTAACGCACACACTCAGTCTCTCACTAAATAACGCACAAACTTACTTACTCACTCACTCACACACTCACACACTCACTCACTCACTCACACACACACTCACTCCCTCACTCACTCACACACTCACGCGCTCACTCACACACTTACTCATTCACTCACTCACACACACACTCACTCACTCACACACTCACGCACTCCCTCACTCACTCACTCACTCACACACTCACTCCCTCACTCACTCACACACTCACGCACTCACTCACTCCCTCACTCACACACACACACTCACTCCCTCACTCACTCACACACTCACGCACTCACTCCCTCACTCACTCACTCATTCACTCATACACACACTCACTCCCTCACTCACTCACACACTCACGCGCTCACTCACCCACTCACTCATTCACTCACCAAGTCCCCTCGCTCTGCACACGTCGCACAGCTTTCATCAAACAAATGACGTCAACTGCCAACTTCGTGCCAATTATTCAGAAGAAATGAGAGAGGGATTTAAATTTCAGACACGCCCACCTCCTCCCTCGGTTTACATCCCTCCGCCCTCCTCCTCCCTCCACCCTCCCTCCCTCCCTCCCTCCTCCTCTTTCCATACTCCCTCCCTCCTCTTCTTTCCATGCTTCCTCCCTCCTCCTTTCTCCCTTCTTTATCTAACTCGTTCTTCTCTCTCTTCCTTTCTCTTCTTCCTGCTTCTCTCTCTTCGCCTTTTTTCTTCTTCTCCCTCTTTTGCTTCCCTCCTCCTTTCTTCTTCTCCCTCTTTTGCCTCCCTCCTCCTCTCTCTC
>NW_028234411.1:35515710-35518210 GCF_977035675.1 Penaeus japonicus
TCAAAGGAAAATGAATGTGTATTTTCAATCCATACTTATCATTCAGAATTGTTGTGTGTATTCATCTATTTACTATGAAAATTATGTCATAGTTGAAATTCTCGTTAATCCCGATGATGACAAGGATATGCAAATTAATATTCTAATCATAGCATTAAAGAGATAAAGTTTAAAAAATAAGAAAAAAAAGTTTATTCAATGTTATGATTATTTTCCACACATACTGTAGATATCAGTGAAACTAACACGTTTACCTATTCAGCGTTGTTAGGCGTTATAAGAGTGGACAAGAGCGTAAGTGGATGAGAGTGGAAGTGAACATGAGTGGAAGTGGACGAGAGTGGGAGTGAATATGGGTGGAAGTGGACGAGAGTGGAAGTGAACATGAGTGGAAGTGGACGAGAGTGGGAGTGAACATGGGTGGAAGTAGACGAGGGTGGAAGTGAACGTGAGTGGAAGTGGATGAGAGTGGAAGTGAACATGAGTGGAAGTGGACGAGAGTGGGAGTGAACATGGGTGGAAGTAGACGAGGGTGGAAGTGAACGTGAGTGTAAGTAGACGAAAGAGTAAGGAAAATGGGTGCAAGTGGACAAAAGTATAAGTGAACATGACTAAGCGGACGAGAGCGCAAGTGAACACAACTGCAACTGAACAGGAGGACGTTTAGACAGACATGGATTCTCAACCTACTAAGCTGAACATGCTTGGGTGAAGCGAGAGTTCCCTTTCCGACAACCTTACTCCAAGAACTACAAAGAGAGCAGAGGCCTAGAACTGAAACACCCTGATACCCATTCACAAGAATTCGAGTAATATAACACGTCGTTCTTATAAGTTCTATTGGACCACTAAAGTAATGATGATTATCCATGGTGTCGTGAAGAGAATGGTAGAACAAATAAGAGACGTGGCGCCACCTTTGTCGATGAGCGAGTCACCTCAGGCATTGTAGCAAAATCGTAGAAGAGATAAGAATGAGAAGGTAATACACAGACAATGCAATTTGTCTAATTGGAATTTTAGTATCACATCTCCATCAGAATAATGTGATTCTGATGGAGATGTAATATCGTTGATTACATATCTTGCATTTCGGAATTACTCATTCTCATCCCCACCACTTCCACAAACGTCATCCTCTTCCTGAGAGAGAGAGAGATGGTCAAGAATAGAAGGTTCCCTGCGTCTTTTACAGCTGCGTGAGGCTTAACGACGAGAGCGCATGACTGAGAGATTTCATTGACGTTCCATGTGCATGACGGTGGTTATAGAGAGGTAAAGGTAACACTGCGTCGGGTCTCGACTTCCAGCGGTTCATCAATGTAATGGTGGCACTTCGGCGGAACAGGTAAGAGGGAACAGGTAAGAGGGAACAGGTAAGAGGGAACAGGTAAGAGGGAACAGGTAAGAGGGAACAGGTAAGAGGGAACAGGTAAGAGGGAACAGGTAAGAGGGAACAGGTAAGAGGGAACAGGTAAGAGGGAACAGGTAAGAGGGAACAGGTAAGAGAGAACAGGTAAGAGGGAACAGGTAAGAGGGAACAGGTAAGAGGGACTGCTCCTTGGGCTATGGTGGTTGTGGTCGGCGGTGGGATACAAAGGTCAAAGGCACTATGAAGGTAGAGACCTGGTGGCACACTGGATGATAGGGTATTTCAATAATTGGTGATTTTTGAAAAATCCTTCAAATTCACGGAGACTGTTCAGAAGTAGGCGCCATTTATTTTTTCTTGAAAAAAATAACTAGAGGGATACCATTTTTAATTTTTCATATTTTGTTTTTTATCCAGAATATTTACCTATTGCACTTTTTTAACTCAAAGATACGAAAAATACGATTAAATAATTAGTTTAGTCTGGGTGAAATACCCTCCCCGTTTTCTTCTTGTATATTTTCTTCGTCATTTTAAAAAAAAAAAAGCAGTAATTACTTAACGATTATTCAATATTATGTTGATTTATTCAATCGTTGTATAGTATAATTTTAACTTTTAAGAGTATTTTTTCTATAATTAATCATAAAATAACACATTGTGAAAGTATATTACAAATTAGAAACGTATCCTTATTGGCAACAACTTCTCACAAATTTAATATTACCCTATCCTCATTTCCTTTCAATCTCTTCCGCAATTAACCGTATATTTGATATAGAGACAAGGGTATTGAAGTCCCAGGACCGCTTCATGTCTCCAATCAGTCTTTCACAATTCTGATTATGGTCGGGGGCGGGAATTAGTACACTCTTAGCCTCCCATACAGAGTGGTTACCTTGGCCATAGAGATGGCATTCATATCTTCCCATATATGATAGAACAAAGGGGAACTAAACACTCTTTCCGAAAAACCTGGGACATTCACAAACTTTTCTGTGCTGAGGTTCCATAACTTCTCATAGGAAAAATTTGTACCAAATTCGATCCTTCAGGTTTGGCTGGTTTGTATATCCAGCTTTTTTCCGATTCCATTTTCAGCATACCAAATACCTCATGTATGCTGTC
>NW_028234411.1:35540710-35543210 GCF_977035675.1 Penaeus japonicus
AAAATATGCTATAACATGGGTACGAAAAAAATAAGTAGGTATCTAAAATTAGTTGTGATATAGAAATTATTCTATAGGCAAGAAAATAATATCAAATAGGTCCATAAGAAATACGTTATCATATAGGCACACAGAAATAAGGTATCATTCAGGAATTTATGCATGGTGAAAGAAAATTAGGTACATATATATTTTATAACTCGTATTTCATCGTTTTCGCTGTTTTAAATTAGATTTTTTTTCGAGACATATATTATAGATGTTATCAATAAAAGTAACTGTAGAAGTGTTAGAATTATCAGTATTACTATTGTTATCATGACGATCACTGTCATTAGTGTATCATTATCACTGTCATTATCATAATCATCATAAGTACCGTAATCATTTTTACAATAATCATTATTATCATCATTGTCATTGTTGTAGATAAGCTTCCCCTTCGATTATCATCATTTTCATCACCATCTCAATTATCAACATTTATTATAAAAAAAAAAAAAAAAAAAAAATAAAAAAAAAAAAAAAAACTAAAAACAACAACAACAAAAAAAAAAAAAAAAAAAAAAACAAAAAAAAAAAAAAAAAAAAAATAAAAAAAAAAAAAAATAAACTAAAAAAAAAAAAAAAAAAAACCTTAATTATCAAAAATCCCACAATCATTACTATAAACATCATCATAGTTATAATAGTATCACTATTATACATAAAATCGTTCTCATTATAATTACCAGAATCATGATTAATCAATAAAATATCATTACAACAGTTGTGGTTATGAATAAAGAGATAAAGGACAATATCTAAATCAAGGATGACTTGAGCGGCCAAAGATAAGTCGATCTAGAGATGGTTTAATATTTTCTCTTGTGAAATTATTGAATGTAATATTTATGTTATTGTATAATTGATTGTATCATTCTTATCATCATTACTGAAGATATTGTCATTATTATCATAATCAGTATTATTACTTTTATTATTATTATTAACTTTACTATTATGCCAATATTATTGTTATCACCAATATCGTTGTTATTAGTATTAGCATTATTATCACTATCATACTAATTATCATCATTTTTCATATCATCATTATTATTATCATTATCATCATTATCATCAATACTATAACTATCACTTTTATCATCAGTTCTTTGTTGTTGTTGTTGTCATTAGCACCATTATTATTATCATTATTATCATTAGCATCATTAGCATTATTATCATTATTATCATTAGCATCATTATCGTTATTATCATTAGCATCATTAATATGATTATCATCATCGATATCATCATCATCATCATTATTTCCATTATCATTATCGTTACTATTATCAATATTGTTGTTACAATTATCATTATCATCATCATATTATTATGATTATGAGGGTGATGGCATTGGTGGTGATCATCATTTTTATCATCATCACCATCCTTATCCTCATCGTCATTGTTATTGTAATCACCATCACTATAATAGTAATAGGGGGTAGCGTCTTTACAATTGCAATCATCATTATCATTATTATCGGTATTGTTATTATCATTATTGCTATTGTTTTTCATATCGTTATTATTAAATTTGTTGTTGTTGATGTTATCATTATCATTAGCTTTAATTGTATCATTATAATCATCATTTTCATTATTATAATTTTATTTGATACCATAAGGTTTATTCTTATTGTCATTATTATTGTAATTATTATCATCAATATAATTATCATCATCATTTATCGATTATCATTATTATTACCATTATCATTGTTATTATTAGTATCCTTATTTTTATTCTCATCATCATCATTATTATCGTCATCACTATCATAATCATTATTGTTGTTGTTACTATTGTTGTTATTGTTATTATATAACTATCATTATCATTATCATCCTTATCATTATCATTATCATCATTATCATTATTAGCACTATTATCATTAACAGTGTTAGAACGATCGTCATCACCATTATTACTCTAGTCACCATTACAATCACATCATCATCACTGTTATCATTATCGTCATCATTATTTTCATTATCATCATAACCATCACACCGTCATCATAAATACCTTTCCTCGCATTATCACTATCATTAACATAAACCAGTATTTCTCATAACAAAAGCATTAGGTTTTCATGCACTACATATATAGTATTACGTAAATCATATTCATGTATAAATCTATATATCTAAATGAAAATTTCTGTACACTTTCTCACTAACGGTATCAGGAGAATGAGTAATTACTTTTACGTTAATGGAATACATTATCAGCGTCTTCTTTACTATCTTGTCATATCGTGAAATTAATTTGAGTGGATGAGTGGTGATACCACAATTATATACTATTGTGTGGAGATTGGGATTGGTTGTGATATTGGGGTTGGGTAAATAAAAGGGTTTGTGATTAAACGCTGGCAGTATGGATTTCATATATTTCTTTTATCTTGGTTTAGCAATTTTAAAACACAAACAAAACAACATCAGC
>NW_028234411.1:35588210-35593210 GCF_977035675.1 Penaeus japonicus
GCTGGAGTTGCTGTTGCTGCATCTGGTATTCTTTATCATCAGGTTCTTCCCTGTGAACTTGCACACAGTGCCGTTTTAAGCTACGGAATTCTCGGAATGATGTGTCACATCTCTTACAGGCAAAAGGCTTCACACTAACATGCTTGTACATGTGTCGTTTTAGGGCACTCTTATCAACAAAGGTAGCACAACACTTATCACATACAAAGGGTTTTTCACCAGTATGAGTCATCATGTGACGTTTAAGTGCACTAGCCTGTGGGAATTGTTGCTGGCACACCTCACATACATGGGGTTTGGCAGATCCGTGGCTTTGCTTGTGTTTCTTTAGGTCTCTTGGTCTAATGAACTCAGCCATGCACTCCTCACACCTGAAAGGTGTCTCGCCTGTGTGAGTATACTTGTGCCATTTTAGATTATTTTTGCGACTAAATGAAGCATCACATATATCACACTGGTAAGGCTTCACTCCAGTATGAGCTATTTTATGGCGCTTCAAGTCTATGGCTTGTCCAAAAGATGCTGGGCAGAGGTCACACTTATAGGGCTGCTCACCAGTATGGGTAATCATGTGCCGCGTGAGGTTATTTTTGACACAAAATGCAGCTTGGCAGATGGCACACACATATGGTTTTTCTCCAGTGTGAATCCTACTGTGGCGATTTAAGCTACTTTTCTGGATGAATGCAGCTCCACACATCTGACAGGCATATGGTTTTACCTGGGTGTGAATTCTTTCATGTGTTCTAAGATGGGAGATTTGCTTGAAGGCCTGTTTGCAGACGTCACACTGGTAGGGTTTTTCTCCCGTGTGGGATCGCTTGTGTATGTTGAGGTGACTGCTCTGGACAAACTTGGAGCCACACTCATTGCATTCATAGGGCTTTTCTCCACTATGAAGACGCATGTGTAACCTGTAGCTGTTGATATGCGTGAACTGGGAGTTACACTGGTCACAAGACAGGGCCTCCTGGTGGGTGCGTTGCCGGTGCTTCATCAGTTTGTTCATACGAGAGAAGACGACATGGCACTGGTCACATTCGTATTTCTGAAAGTGATATTAAAACTTACATACATTGAAAAAGAATGAAAAAAAGTCTGTATCATGTTACAAGAACAATCTTTTCCCTACAGCTTAAATGAGCCCAACACCTATCATGAGATCCACAGAAAATGCCTCCTCCACAATAAGTGATCTTGGGAAAAATAAAATAAAAAAATAATCCATAAACTTCCTCCCTTTCTTCCTTTATTTCTTTCTATCTTTCTTTCTTCCCTCTTTTTCTTTCTCCTTTCTTCTTTTTTTTGCCATCTTAATTATATGGTAGAACAATCTGCAACTGAGCAACTCACCTCCGTCTGGTCCACATGAACCTTTGCATGGTACTTCAGCTGAGTGTCTCGGGCAAACATGGCAGGGCATTGATCACATTGGTATATCCTGTTCAGCTTTCTTGGGGTGAAAGTCAGCTTCCGTTTTTTTTTCCGTCGGCTGCGTAGCTTCCTGCCCTTCTCTTGCTTGATCTGAACCTCATCCTCGTCCTCTTCATCATCATCCAAGAGGTCGTTGTCTAACTCAGCATCCAAACCATCTTCTTCCACCTGCGGAGAATACAGGTGACATATTTCTTAGCACATTTAAGCTTTCTTTAAAGAGGTTTTTATGGCAAAACTTTAGCAATACTATATACATAACCTACATATATATTCAGTAAAAAAAAAATCATTCTTTGAAGGCAGGATAAGAGAATGAAATTGTTTTGTACACATTAGCTATTCAGCCATTTCCAGGCAGTGAAACATGACATTCTCAAAATCTAGTTTGACAACTCTTAAGACAAACAACATCTACACTGTTATCTGCATGGACAGGTGTGAAGATAAATGTCAACAGAATAATTGTAATCTGGTTAAGTAGCAGAATTCACCTGTTATTAAACAAATTTGTATATGCATAATATCACTTTGCGAACCAACGGCAATGAGGTATAAAATATTATGGAAACTAGGCTTAAATGAAATGTTTTATGGCAAGGCAATGACCAAACTCAAAATGAATTGCAAACAATCAACAAAATGCTTTCACAGCCAACAAAAGATCCTTAATCCAATCCCGACAGGCCCAGCAATAAGTGGAAACCCCCTACTCCGGGCCTATGCAATATTGCATCGGGAACATTACACTGGTGTGTCACCCCATCATCGGGCATTTAGCCGTGTCACACAGGTGTGACGCACCACCATCAAAGGGTTAAGCTTCAATTTTAAAGGATATACATCAAAAGTTGAAATTGCTGGAGCAATGGATCTATGGTAAAACAACCAACTAATTCAGCTGTTCAAACCTCAAAACCTACAATGACCCAATGAAGACTAGCTTAGCCCAACCATAACCTTAACCCACTCACGACGGGGGCATTCCAGCCTTGCATGTTACAATGCCGGGGCTCTCGAACGCATAGGCCTAAATCAGTTAAATAAACGATGCCGTATAGCATCACCCAGCGAACGGGCCTAGAATGCGCGGTACCGTAGTGTACCACCCGTCCAGAGAGGGTTAATCTAGACACTTTTCACTCCTTCAAAATAAAGATATAAACTTAAATCCAGCATCTACCAGATCTCAGGAATCATAATTCCAGAGCTGATGAACCTAACTATCTAAAGGCAGCAATCCCCTTTCTGTGAACTCCTGTATGATTTAAATTGAATCTTATTTCAAATGTCATGCCACACAAGAAATTAATACAATCAATTTTCTTATCCAAAGCACTATGCAATAAGGAAACCTTGGCCATCTAATAGTGACAATGACAATCCAAGACTTTTTCTTTTGAGAATGAGAATTTTGACATACAATTCTGAACTCTATCCAGCTAATGCTTGATCTTACAATCACCCTTTTACTCCTTGCTATCAATCTTAAAGACATATATGTTAATCATTGTTTAAAAATATTTAAAGAAACAAAAGAAAAGAAAAATGGATAGAGAGAGAGAGGGCAAGGTGATGAGGGGGGGAGTGAGTAAGAGAGGAGTGTGTGGATAAGAGAGAGGAAGAGAGGAGAGAGAAGACAAGAGAGAGGAAGAAAAATGGGAAGAGAAAGGAAAAAGGGAGGGAGAGAGTGGGAGAGAAAGACAATTACACTGACTTTGTGATACATTATTATTTACAGTAACCTGGGATGACTTCAGTCACTTTTTAATATTTCTTTAATGGTTCTGTCCTTTTCTGAAGGAATACAGGACATGTTTAGCAATGCTGTAGGTGAATGAGGAAATTATGACTTCAATTAGGCGAGACTTTTGCTCGCAGATGTTTGGGACTTTTTAGTCATCTAGTGGGAACTTCAGAAACAAAATAATGCCACTACACCTTTTTTGCTTACTTTTCTTTACAGGCTACCCTTTTCTCCAGTATGTTTGCACATTATCCATATAGATAAGACTTATCTATATCTTTCTCTACGCATAGTAAAATTATCCTATGTTGAAAAACTGTAATTTCAGTAATAGAGATACCCCCCAACACAGCTTTCTAAACTTACCTCATCTTCCATTTCTTCTTTCTTGACTACACCCGGTGGGACCCCATTGGCGATCTGTTCGATAACACCTTCCACGGTGGGCTCCATATCAGAAGGGACAATCTGCCCAATGCTCCCATTCACAATCTGTGCCATGCCATTGTCACTGATGTGCTCGACGCCTCCGTCCACAATCTGCTCCAAGGGGCCATTGACGATCTGCACCATCGTCCCCTCAACCACGTGCTCCATCAGCTTGCTGGACATGGGGGCATGGGTCATGGCCTGGACATGGCTGAGTCTGCTGCCATTCTGATGGACAGCCACGTCTGTGCCTGGTTTGCCCTCCAGGCTCTGCGTTAGCATACCCTGGTTCTCATTCACAGCACTTGTGCATAGGTCTAAAGCTGGCACTCTGTTGACTTCAAACACCACCGTTTGAGATCTGTCCTCTGAAAAGATTAGAATACATGCCATGATAAAATTCTTAAATCAGTCCAGCCATTTCTCACCAATTGTTTATCCATACAAAAGTGCAAATTGTTTGCATCTGATCCCATTGATATACCATATGTTTTCATCTTATAGCATTATTGTATACTCATTTTATTCTTCTGCCTTCTTACAAAATTAACCAAACAAAAAGAACAAAATAATGCAGAAAAGAAAATGTTTAAAAAGTAAGAAATTGCACTGTCACCCTCAAAGTCTGATTATGATACGAACGCATTCATTTCAAACTCAGTGTTACCCCCCCAAAGGAATCTTACCACCAAAAGTGCACCATTTCATTCATATTTGTCCATAAGAATTAAACCCTGCATCATCATACAACATCCACTAAATCCTATAAATACAACTTGCCTTCCATCCTCTCATCAATTTGGATCAAGATAAACTCTATCCACTTCTAGTTATCTGCATCAGTTGTTGTATTAGACCTGAGGTGGATGTGATCGTCTGTGGAAAAGACTGTTTATTAAAGGAAGAAGGAAAGAAATTTAAAAATAGTTTAAGGGGGACATATAATATCTAACAATACAATAAATATGTACCATAACTTGTATGCCAGGAGGGCATGAAAATATGCCTGAGATGAACACAAAATAGTGATCATAAAGGAGGGCACTATAGCTCCCTTCAGTTATTTGTTAATGTAATATTATATTTTATTCCTTTTATGAAAATATTTTGAAACCTGAATGGCTCAATTAGTCTAACATTTTGATTTTGATGCCATAGGGCACTTACTCCAATAGCCAAGGTGATCTAAAATGTGTGACTAAGCTTACTTTAACAAATATCCTTTTACATACATTAATTTCATATCAAAGAAAAATTGATAAGAAATTTAAATTAAATGTAACTATCATACAAATGTGCTGGCATAATGAATTGAATGGATATACATATCACATTATCATATGATGATACATTCAAGATCTAATTATACAGATATAGATATTGTCTTATA
>NW_028234411.1:35603210-35608210 GCF_977035675.1 Penaeus japonicus
ATCATCATTATTATTATCATCATTATTATTATCATCATTATTATTATCATTATTATTATTATCATCATTATTATTATCATCATTATCATTATCATCATTATTATTATCATCATTATTATTATCATCATTATTATTATCATCATTATTATTATCATCATTATTATTATCATCATTATTATTATCATCATTATTATTATCATCATTATTATTATCATCATTATTATCATCATCATTATTATTATCATCATTATTATTATCATCATTATTATTATCATCATTATTATTATCATCATTATTATCATCATCATTATTATTATCATCATTATTATTATTTTCATTATTATTTTCATTATTATTATCTTTGTTATTATAATTTTTGTTATTATCATCGTTATTATTATCATCATTATTATTATCATCCTTATTATCATCATCGTTATTATTATCATCATTATCATCATCATCATCATTATTGTCATTATTATTATCATTATTATTATCATCTGCGGCAGCAGATGTGCAGATTGTTTATTCCTTTTTATTAACTATAGTTGTAGTGCTAGTAATACCAATCGTACTTAAAATACCATTATAATCAAATCATTATCATGAATGTATAGTGACCGTTGGACAATTTTTTCTGTGTTCTGTTTTGCATTTAAAGTTCCTAACACATCAAAACGGCCTTTTCATTAACTTTCATACCGTTCCCACTCCCTCTCTCATAATGAAGACTAAGAAGAAAATGAATGATGGACATAGAGAGAGAGAGAGAGAGACAGAGACAGAGAGAGAGAGAGAGAGATTGATTTGATTTGATATAGTTTATTTGCAGAACAGTTTACATGCCCTGCAAAAAGCCAGGGTAAGATGTCAAGCATCTATCCAAACTGGCTAAGCTTCTATTGCGTAAAGGGCTTAGTCAAGCTCAAATCTTACATACCTGAGGGGCTGCATTATACTGGTTAACATATATACATGTTTTATCTGGTAGGTAAAAAATTACTTTATATATCACTGATCATGTCAAAGACAAACCAATGTCTATAGTAAAATTAATATATGGTGAACATTAAAATCTCCACAAAATAACAAAACAAAGGTTTAGGTACCTCTTCACTATCATGCGGATTATATACATGGTATGTAGTTCTTTATATATATGGTATGTAGTTCTTTATATATATGCTAAGCCCTCTTGTAGGGGGATTAGCCATATTAAGTTTGTCATAATAAGTGTATCCCGCAATTTTTGCATAGCGAGCACTAGTTCTGACTTCTTGAAGGCAACATACACCAACATCCTCAGTGTGAAGATATTAAGAGAGAGTTGCCTTGCGTTTCTGCAAACTATGAACGTTCCAAGTAATACATTTCAAATAATTACTTGGAGCCATCGGTCGTTATCTGATCATTTCCAAGGTCCATTATCGGATGCAAATAGACGGTCGGTGTGGGCTGTTGTCGCTCCAGGAGGGTGAGAGAGAGAGAGAGAGAGAGTGAGTGAGTGAGTGAGTGAGTGAAAGACAGAGAAAAAGAGAGAGAGGGAGAGAGAGAAGAAAGAAAAAGAGATATATCCATTAGTGATACAACGCCATTCATGTTTTGGGAATAAGAATGGGACATAGAAAAAGAAAACGATGCAAAAAAAGAAAGAAAGAAAGAAAGAAAAAAAAACAGATTTCGGGGACATGCCACACTCTTGCATCATAGTGAGGGGAGTAGGTGTAGCGAGGGGCGCGAGGGGAGACGGGGACACCTACCCCTCAGGTGATACAAAGACAAACTCGATATTTGAGGGTTACTTTCGTTGTATAAAACAAAAAATATGATCTTTTGATTTAAGGAAAATACATTATTGTAATTCCAGAGGGAAAATGTGACATCTAAGTGGGTGATAGACTATAACCAGCTGTGATATGCATTTCGTTCTTGAATCTTTATAAAAGGGTTTTCGATAATGCGATCAGCTTTAACAATAATCTTTAAGAGTGTTTAATCTTTAATACAGATATTATCATTTTAATCCAATAATCAAACAATAATTAATTAATATGCAACATAAAATACAAATTTATGACAACTACAGTACACTACGAAAGATAATAGTGTTAATTCATGCTATTTGGCAACTAGAGAGCGGAGTGTCACACGCTTGGCACCTTTACAGTTGAGAGCCTGTGTCAGAAGAGGGCTCAGTTTAGCTTTGGCACTGGAGAGCGCCACCTGTATGCTGTTCTGCGTGCTGGTTTTACATGACTGATGACACTGTTCCCTAAGGAATAGGCCATAATGTTGTGATGTTCGAGAAACTGTGCCTTGTCAGCTGATCGGATTCCTTGTAAAACTTGACAAAAGAAAGGTAAGCTAAAATTCAGAGTGAAATGAACAGTACTGTTGTTACTGAGACGTTTTGCGTACTCGCCGTGTCTGTTTGATTTCTCTTGAGAAGTGAGGGACTTTTGTATTGTTTTTCTTTATCTCACTTAAAAACATTTTGAACTGAATATAGAAACCCTAGCATTGTTCGATTATGCAATGACTTAAGCTTGTCGCGCACCTGCTCGGATCGGAAACACCGCGGAAGCTTGTGAAGCCTCGGAACGGACACGACACGACGTTCAGCCCGCGAACCAAACACATGACACCGGAACGGAAACGACGCGGATGTTGCAGGTGTGATTTCATAGTATTCCAGCTAAAATGAGTGATAGCAGTGACGAAGAAGCCCTTGTGTTAGCCCTTGCATTAGCAGCTGCAGAGGAGGAAGAAGAAGAAGAAAAAGCAGTGGATTCATCATATATGTGCTTCTAGAGAACACGAAGGCCATCTTACGCCATCCTAATAAATCTCTCTCTCTCTCTCTCTCTCTCTCTCTCTCTCTCTCTCTCTCTCTCTCTCTCTCTCTCTCTCTCTCTCTCTCTCCTCTTCTCTTCTCTCCTCCTCTCTCTCTCCTCTCTCTCTCTCTCTCTCTCTCTCTCTCTCTCTCTCTCTCTCTCTCTCTCTCTCTCTCTCTCTCTCTCTCTCTCTCTCTCTCTCTCTCTCTCTCTCTCTCTCTCTCTCTCTCTCTCTCTCTCACTCTCACTCTCTCTCTCAGAAGAACAACGCTATGCTATACCATTATCTCTTACTCAGATGAAAAGACGTATTAATAGCTGTTTAAGAGATTATGAGGATCAGGTATGGGCTACATAAAAGATGAAAAACAATGGACATGGCACTATCTGGCATTATGAAAATATTCCTGAGACATACATGGACAAGCCCTATGAAATCTATAAAGGTCTGTCACGGAGGCAGCAAGTTCTATTAACCAGGCTACGTATAGGCTATCATAATACTAAACAATATGTACAAGATGCAGTTTTGGAATGAAAACCAGTCACATACCACTACTGAAAATTGTACAAAAAAGCTAAATCACATAGTCTCAACCATTACTTGCTTTACTTTACGGAAACTGTATCCTATCGATCGAACGGCTCTGTACAAAGAACATCACTTGTAGATTATACTAATTTTAATTTAGACACTGGTCCTCTTTGACATGATCAGTGACATAAAAGGTTTTTGCCGACCAGGCAAAACATGTAAATATGTTAACCAGTATAATGTACCCCCATAGGTATGTAAGATTAGTGCTTGACTAAGCCCTTTACTCAATAGAAGCTTAGTCACTTTGGATAGATGCTTGACATCTTACCCTGGCTTTTTGCAGGGCATGTAAACTGTTCTGTAAATAAACTATATCAAATCAAAATCAAATCTCCGCCTCTCTCTCTGTCTCTGTCTCTCTCTCTTTCTCTCTCTCTCTCTCTCTCTCTCTCTCTCTCTCTCTCTCTCTCTCTCTCTCTCTCTCTCTCTCTCTCTCTCTCTCTCTCTCTCTCTCTCTCTCTCTCTCTCTCTCTCTCTCTCTCTCTCTCTCTCTCTCTCTCTTTCTCTCTCTCTCTCTCTCTCGCTCTCTCTCTCTCTCTCTCTCTCTCTCTCTCTCTCTCTCTCTCTCTCTCTCTCTCTCTCTCTCTCTCTCTCTCTCTCTCTCTCTCTCTCTCCTCTCCCTCTCTCTCTCTCTCTCTCTCTCTCTCTCTCTCTCTCTCTCTCTCTCTCTCTCTCTCTCTCTCTCTCTCCCTCTCTTTCGCTCTCCAGTTATCGCCCTCTCTCTCTGTACCCTTGTCATATCCATTTACATTAATGTTTCCTGTGCTGTCATTATTATTATTTCCACTGAATATTATTTGAATATGCATGCTTTCGCTCTATGTATGTTTGTACATGTGTCTATTATTATTGCATTCATCAATATGATTTGGATTATTTTCTATGTCATGCTATTTATTAATCATTTATCTTTTATTTATCTGCATCTTATTTTATTTGTTATTATTGATGTATCTATATCTTCTCACTAACGTATATATATACATACATATACATACGCTCGCTCCTTCACCTCTCTGTTTCCTTTTCCCTTCCTGTCACTCGGCATGGCAATGTTGTTTTGCCTTTCCCTTCACAAGAGCTATGTGCAGATGCAACACTCCCTTCTTTGCATTCCAGTCTCATTCCCAGTAGCCATCACTCCAACACCACCTCTGTAACTAAACTAAACCAAAACGCTATATTGTTATGTACTCCATACACAGCATAGCATGAGCTTAAGTGTAATTTATTCTCTCCACTTGAGAGGAATAAAAAAAAAAGATGAACGTAGATAAGCATTTCGAACTTTTATGAAGTAAGCTAAATGGATTCGAATCCCATTGGCTCTCAATCTAGGCATACACCACTTCCCGAACAAACGCGAAACATAACACACTAACAGCAAAGAAATTTTAGTGATAGATGAACTAAGTATATTGATTCATATTTTGCCTTTGTTTCCACACATTGTTTTCCATTGCTATATTTGTGCGAGTAATGTCATTAACGACGAGAGTGTTATCATTATTTATTAATATCACTCATCATTTTTATTATATTTTTATCATCGCTATTATTATTAC
>NW_028234411.1:35613210-35615710 GCF_977035675.1 Penaeus japonicus
CTGCAATGATGATTATGAAATTGATGATGAGGAGGAAGAGGATTATGATTGTTATTATGATTATCATTATGGTTATTATGGTGATGATAATGATAATGATAATAATCATCATACTGAAAATAATATTGATAATGATAAAATTAATAATGATAAATGATAATGATGATAATAGGGATAATGATAATAACAATAGTAATAGTAAGATGATAATGATGATAATGATAACCCTTATTATAATCATAATTATTTTGGTGATGACAATAGGAAAAGTAATCTAAATAAGGAACATGAGGTGTTTTACAGTGGGTAGGAAGTGCTAAAGATATATATATATATATATATATATATATATATATATATATATATATATATATATATATTTTTTTTTTTTTTTTTTTTTTTTTTTTTTTTTTTTTTTTTCTTCTTTTTTTGAAAGAGAGAGAGGGGGGGGGGTACACGCGTAAGAAAAGTGCACATGCGCTTGCAAATACGCACATATATTTTAGAAAGAGGGAGAAGAAAAGGGGGGAGGGAGAGAAGGAGATGGAGAGGGAAAGTTTAAAATCATAGAGGTTCTGAATAACTAATAACACCTTGTGACATGTAACAAAATAGTTTGTATGCTTTATCATATAACTATTTCACCTAAATACAATTGACATTATTGCACAGCAGGCAGCACGCAGGGTTCCCGCTATTTTTTGCTGGCATTCACTAGTAATGGTAATGAAAATATCTTCGATAATACAGCTAACAATAGTATGATAATATATCTTAAATATTAGTTTCCCCTTATGTGGATTTCTTATGATATGATATGTGAACATTATTCAATACAGTAATATATAATCTGACATTTTGCTCCCCGTTGTTTAGTGGAACTTGGTGTGTGAGCAAAGCTGGTTGCGGCCGCTGTTCCAGATGGCATATTCAGTTGGTTCCATGGTTGGCAGTACAGGTGGCGGTCATGTTAGTGATAGGTAGGTATAGGTGTCCTAGAAACACCCTCCTTCTATTTGTCTTTTTTTCTAGAAAAAGATGATAAGTTTTTGAAAACTTGTTGATCCCTTTTACGTTCTTAGTTTTTCTGGTTTTTTTTTTTTTTTTTTTTTTTTTTTTTTTTTTTTTTTTATGGTAACTGAGTTTCACCCTCCTCTGCAGGTACGGGCGCAAGAGGTCCATCCAGATAGCCTGTGGCATTAACCTGGCGGCGGTGCTGGGCATGTGGTTCCTCCCTTGGTACCCGGGGGTGTTAGCAGCCAGGGTGCTTTCGGGCTGTTCCATCGGGTGCATGATCTTGCCTGTCTTCAGCCTCGGTGCGTGGCGGGAGCTAGAGTGTAGCCTAATTGCTCTATGTTGGGCCAAGAACCAGAAGGTGACGAGGAGAAGAAGAAGGAGAGGTCGCTAAGACATTTGAATCAAATACTAGGATCATTTAGGAAGATTGTGTCATGTTGAGATGTTGAATGTGAATGCCTGCAGCGACGAATAGAACTTGTTTTTTTGCGAACTAGACAGCATTTAACCTTTTCTTAACTTTGCTAGTAAGACCGACTTGAAGAACGTAAACGCAACAGCACATTCCTCAAACACTCTCCATGCAGTTGTTCCTCATCCCACCTTCTAAGACTACAATCCACCCTTTTCCACTCCCAGCACTTGAGACCACGCCCTCTCGGCACAGGACGATGGCGGGGATGCTCCTGGGGACGTCCTTCAGCGTGGCGGTGGTCCTGTTCGCGGGCGTTGGGTACCTTATCAGGACGTGGCGTCTGCTCCTCCTGGCTGGCTCGGTGCCTCTCCTGGTCGTGCTGCCGATGTCGTTGTAAGGGACGTTCTTATTGAGTGGATATTCCTACACACAGGAATACATGTGTAAAATATACGCAAATATGCATTTTTGAGAGAGAAAAATAGAGAAGAGAGAGAGAGAGAGAAAGAGAGAAAGAGAGAGAGAGAGAGTGAGAGTGAGTGAGAGAGAGAGAGAGAGAGAGAGAGAGAGTGAGAGTGAGAGTGAGAGAGAGAGAGAGAGAAGAAAGATAGATAGATAGATAGATAGAGATAGATAGATAGATAGATAGAGAGAGAGAAAGAAAGAGAGGGGGTGAGTGAGAGAAAATCGTTGCTGAAACCATTACCCGTATAACCGCATTTCATTTACCTTCACAACGGCCGCACAACAGTTTGGTCGCCGAATCCCCGAGATGGCTAAGTCAGAAGGGCCGAGGTCATGAGGCGGCGGTCATCTTAGGTCACGCCGCCACCAAGAACCGCGTCGAACTTTCGCCTGCCCTCACCTCTGCCCTCCGAGACCTGCAGGAGGAGGTGAGCAAGATGAATTCTACCTACACCAGCTCACATTTTCTTTATTTTTTATATGATTTTAGTAATAGAATATATATATATATAAATATATATATATGTATATATATATATATATATATATATATTTGCATGACCTTTTCATAGCTACGAATATAAAAAACATCAACACAAAAAT
>NW_028234411.1:35620710-35625710 GCF_977035675.1 Penaeus japonicus
CTTATCAAGCTCCATCTGCTCAGTAGTAAGGGTCTACTGTATGAGGACATTTCAGGTACTCTTACTCGTGGATCAGGAAGAGATGTCTGCATGTGGGAATCCGTCGGATTGGTGAAATTCCTGATTGTAAATATATCTAAATGATAGTCCACTTCTGTACTACTAAAACCATAAACTAAACTCTTACATATTACGGTGTCTGTATTCCACAATGCAACAATGCAAGAACCCATGGAGCACCTCTTTACACCCATTTCTAAATGGATTCTCACCACGATTCTATAGGTACCGTAGGCTCGTCTCCCTGAGAAACCGAGACTCCTAAGCAGAGCTCAAGATTAAACAGTGATAGCCCCATGATCTCTGGGTACGTGGTAGGTACTTGCGTTTCATTTATTTTCCCTTTTTGGTTTTGTTGGGTAAAGTGGGGATTTTGTTCTGCTCTGAAGTCGATGTGTTAGCAGACGACGTTCGCCAATACGGTAATATTGGCACTACTAGTTCTGCCTACTTTGCTCTCGTTTATACCTGATTGAAGCAAAGGTTCAGTGCCAATGGAGTGATCAACCGCTAGAGCAGGATTCTTCAAACTATTTTCATCGCGACCCAATTCCATGTATTGCCCTTACGCCTTGAGTGTCTAATACACATATTCCCGCGCTTCCCTACATAAACCTCCAACACTTCCACCAAAGACAAATTCTGAACAGCCGTACATCTTTCGACATCCGTTATGCAATTCAGCCTTCCCTCTCTGCTTCTCGTTCCCTTAACTTTTTAATTCAGTGCAATGTTCGCGACATCCAGAAATCTCTTCTAACCCACAGTTCTTAGATCTATAAAACCGCTCCGTCTCGGCTGGTTGTAATACCTCATTGCTTACATGTTCGGACGTATAATCAGCAACTCTATATCCTCTAGATGAGTATTCACTGTATGAGGGTCGTTGCGTCTCATACAAATAAGAAATAGGCTAAATTATATGAAATAAATGTTTCAACAACATACGTTCAATGGGGTCGTCTTCCACGGCAAATGAATTAGTATTCGTAAGTCTTGATTTCATGCTCTCATGCTCATACCTATTACATACTATTCTTAATAATTCACAGAACATCAGAGAAGTATTCGTCGTAAATTAATAATGTTAAGAATAAACAGTATCGGTGTCACGGTTAAAGAGGAAGAGTCTAAAAATATATATTTCGTTTTTAATATATGTACAGTATTAATTCTGCATTATTATATTAATTAACTTTTTATGAGGTGTGACTCAGTCACTTGAGCATTAATGTAAACAAGTGTAAGGTCGGTGATACGAAAGCTCCTGTACATTTATTATAGTATTTTATTTCTAACATTATATTTGACTTCTGTGGAGAGCTGAATTCACGCACGGGCCTGTGGAATTAACAGGCGGAACTGTCGGGTTCTAAACATTACTTTGTTTAGTGTTATCTTTCTTTCTGGTGATTTTCTCACGTATTCATATTTAGTCGCAGAAAATATAATACTTTGCACATGTTTGTACCGAATCCAGTTGTAGATTATTGTCCGTTTTTATCCAAAGGTGGGATTTGATATTTGCAGTTAGCATATCAGATGCTCAGTATGTGGATAGTATTTATGTTATGGATAGTATCTGAAGAGTTCCAAGCAATTGCATTTTCGTATAGCACGGTGCAATAACTTTGTGCATAATCTGCATTGCCAAAGAATACAACGAAACCAATTTCTGTCTGTTAGCTGCTTTGGGAACTACATATCCCATTTCTTCGAAGTCAGTCTTTTGGATAGAAATCCAATTCATACGTTAGGAGTGGGTACATTATATGAAAATAATCTCCAAGACCAAATTGATATAAGACCTGTAAAAATAATGTACATTTTTATTAATTTATTTTTCTTTAACTGAAATGGTCAGTTTATTTTGTCATGTGAAACCATTTATGTATATTACTCCTTACTTAACAGTCCAAAGCCGTATTTATTAAACTATATAAATAAATAGCATTCTAATTGTACAATACCAGAATTTCATTAGTACTTTGAATGTCTACGATGATCTTGCATATTAGATGTCTATTATATTCCAAGAGTAATTCTTAGCTCGTAATCTAGATTAGGATAAGAAAACGAATAATTTTATTCAATGCATTATATTTTTTCACACTTTTACTTTTTATGATCCACTGTGCACAAAGCTTGCCCTGGAGCATAAATATTGCATATCATATATTTTTTTTTCTTTCAATCTCTATGGGTGATACAATTTTGAAAGCAACAGGGGAAAAAAATCATACAAATTAGACACTTTGTGTTTTAAATAGAGTGATTTCTTTGGTTGAACACACTAGCACTGTATTGCGTCACGGACATATCGTTAACGACCTTGGTAACATAGAGGTGCTAAGTATAGGGTAATGAAAAGGAACGGAAGTCTTAGCAACGTCTGCTATACGAGGATAGTAACTAATAAAATAAAATAAATGTGTGGGGTGTGGGGGTGTTATAGGCGCGTCTAGGTGTAGGTGTAGATGTAAGTGTAGGTGTAAGTGTGAGAGAAGGTGTAGGTGTAAGTGTAAGTGTAAGTGTAGGTATAAGTGTAAGTGTAAGTGTAAGTGTAAGTGTAAGTGTGAGTGAAGGTGTAAGTGTAGGTGTAGGTGTAGGTGTAGGTGTAGGTGTAGGTGTAGGTGTAGGTGTAGGTGTAGGTGTAAGTGTAGGTGTAGGTGTGAGGTTGCAGTTATAGTTGCAGTTATAGTTGCATTTATGTTTGCACGCACGCGCACACGCACTCTCACTCTCTCCGAGTCGTTTGCGTGTGCAGGTGTGTGTTGGTTTAGGTATAGATGTAAACGTGACAGCAAGAGTTAGTGCGAGTTTTAACAAATACACTGTGAGCGAATGTTAATGATAGTGTAACAATTGAATGTGAGTGACAGTGGTGAATATGAATGCGAGTGTGGATGTTAATAAGCACATGAATATGAGTATGGATGAGAGTGTGAATGTGAGTGAATGACTGAGTTTGAATGAAACAATGAAAGTGAATATAAGTGTGCATTTGTGTGAGTGTAAATTCTTAAGGTAAATTTCATATCCTGAATGAAGTGTGTGTGTGTGTGTGTGTGTGTGTGTGTGTGTGTGTGTGTGTGTGTGTGTGTGTGTGTGTGTGTGTGTGTGTGTGTGTGTGTGTGTGTGTGTGTGTGTGTGTGTGTGTGTGTGTGTGTGTGTGTGTGTGTGTGATATGTAAGTCCCTTAAAAAAATTAAAGCAAAAATAAAAAGAAGAGAGAAATGCGACTGCAGACCACAGGATTACTACAACTCTCTCTCCAGGTGGCAAGAGGGAACAGAAAACAACAAAAAATATATTTATGTGATTTTGATGATGACAAGTATGTCTATATATAAATGGAATGAGTTTTTGATGTTTTCTTAATCGCTTTGAGACCAATTGTACTTTTTTCTCTCTACAGCAACGAACTCTGTATTACCACATTGGTTTTTGGTTTCAACATTACACATTTTGCAATGAATCACTGCTTTGGAAAACCAGGCTTATTCTACTCAGCGTCCAATAAAATTAACCACAGATAACCCTAACAGTTAACAGCAATGGCCACGTACAACATTGTTACAACAACTGCATCTACACATTCAAGTAATGCTCCTAAACAATAAAAGTGTTACAAAAATCTTGGCAGGATTATCTGAGTAACCTTACGCCTACAAGATACCTTTTGAGTCATGGAGATTCCTACGGGGCTTTTGATAAAGTTTTAGTCTTGGCAGACAACACCGTACTTGTCATTATTTTTCAACAACGTCAACTGGTTTGGTTGGGATTTCTTCTTCCTTGTTGTCCTATATATATATATATATATATGTATATATTTCATGACTGATAATCCATCTCAAACAACTACTTGGTTCCAACAGGTAATGAATGAATGTATGACCTGTTGTAAATGCTTGATCCTTCAAATTTCCTCTATAATGCAGGCAGTCATGAGCAATGCTTGTTAGAGATGGGTTGGCCCAGTCTCATATGTAATAAGAAAAATGACTTGCCTTCAAATGCAGCTGTTTTTTCTTTTTGTGATAACTCTTAGTTCTTTTTATAAAACTAACATAAAAAAGCACCTACAGATCTGTATAAAATACACAATTTCTTCTAGTTATTATTTTCCTCAAATAATCACTATAATATACTCATACATTCATCACCCATGCAGTCTATAATCTGAATTAATAACTCAACATTTAATCATCTTGTTTAAATTGATTATTATTATGAACAGTAACATATAGTCAACCAATATAACCAGTAAAGCCATTTCCTTAATTACTATTCATGTATTTAAATAGCCAATCACAGTATTTTCCTTTAATATCCCATGGCTATTAGTCATCATTCCAAGACACAACACTGTGGGTTTTTTACAAAAACATTATCAACTTTAAAACAAGTACACATCCATATATGGCCTGATGTATAAACATAATTATTTTAAAATGTAACATAACAAAAAATATTCCTCTAATAATCATACTAATAGTAAATGATTGATGGGGTGACAATGGTAGCGATGAAAAGATGAAGGTAATAAAAGGTTGTATGAAGGGAAAGATTGTAAATCAATTTCACGATGAATATGGTGACTAAGAAAATGTTGATGATGAATTACAATAATGATTATAATGAAAAATGTGATAATAAAAGTGATATGTAAGAAAATAACAACAATAACATTGTTAACATTCAAGAACTATGCCAACATATCCTACAAAAGATTATGCATCTGATAATGAATACATCTGACTATGAATGACAATAGCTATATAAACCCTTGCAAAAACTTATACAATGTCTGATGTTTCATGTCTGTTAGATAAGTAAATGTACTACTAGGTTTCTTTATAATCTCCTCTTTCTAAATAATCTAGTTTAAGGTCCCTCATTCTTCATACTTTTTATATTAATCTGTTTCTATTTATC
>NW_028234411.1:35635710-35638210 GCF_977035675.1 Penaeus japonicus
ACATTTTCATCTCACTACTTTTGGCACCTAAGTAAACTAAAGTAATAACAATTGTAAATGAAACAGCAACCAGTATATCCCATACCATTGTCATTACTGCATGAATGTGATGGTAAAATCAATGATAACAATAATAGTAATATTAGCAAATAGAAAAATAAAATCACAATAATATCAGTAATAACTGCCCATGAATATTCTTTATAAGCTACTATAAATCTTCATATGTTCCTAAATCTCAACTTTCACTTCTGATTTTGTTAATGAACTAATACCAGTACATGCTTCATTACACATTATGTTCAGTCACACTTACCTCAGTCTGATCTTCCGTGTGGACCCTAGAATGAGCTCGTAGTTGACTTAGGCGGGAAAACGTCTCAGGGCAGTCCACACACGTGTAAATTCTAGTCAGTCTTTGGATTTTTTCGTAGGTCTTCCGTGGCCGCTTGCCTTTCTTCCGTCTCAAGATCCGCCTCGAACTGTCTGATCCCTCGCCGACGTTCTCTTCGTTGCTGTATTTATCACTGTCCTCCACATCTTCCTTGATATTCGTAAGCTCACCTTCGTTTTCGAGGCCATCTATGGCCAGACACTCTTCGATGAGATTCTCTTCAGAAATGTTTTCAATCTTCATGGTTATCTCACTTGAGGAAACAATCTCTGCTGTACCATTCTCTTCACTAAAATTTTGTACATTCACGACTGAGTAACAGGTAGTTGGGGGCACAGGAGACTGATCCATCTTTGGCTATGGTTTTCTACTCTGTGAATGATAAGAAAAGTTTACAATAGTAATAATTATTATAATCATAACAATAATCTGTAAATAATAATAATCACAATAAGAATAATGATCATAAAAGAATATTAACCCACTCACGACGGGGGCATTCTAGCCTTGAATGTCACAATGCCAGGGCTTTCGAACGCTTAGGACTAAATCAATTAAATGGCCGGCACAATATTGTGCCGCCCGGCCACTGGGCTTTTGAATGAGCGGTACAGTAGTGTACCACCCGTCCAGAGAGGGTTAATACATTTCAAAAATAATAATTTGTGTCCATGTGCATGTGCATGTGCATTTGGATATGCTTGTGCATATACATTTGGATGTGTGTGTGTGTGTGTTAGCATGTGTGTGTGGGTAAGCAAGTAAGCAAGTGCATGATTGAGTGAGAGGAAGAAGGAAAGGGAGAGTGAGAGTAAGTGAAAGAATATGAAAAATTGAGTGTGTGTGATTTGAGTACATCTTATGTAATCAATCCTTGTAATAGACATGTTTCCCAGGATTGGATCACTTTTGTATTGCCTTTTTTCTTTAGTTGAAATTACAAGTTATTCATTCCTTTACTTATGATGACCAACAACAAATGGTAATTAGTATCGCTTAGCTAATATATCATAAGCAGACTCATACATCATTCCTTAAGTCTAGAAAATAACAGAAAACACACATATATTAAGATATGTTGCCCAACCCAGGCTGAACATCTGAAGATATGGCTGTTCCCAGATGGGTTAATAAATAATATAAGGTTTCTTTTATTACCATAGCCTCATATGATAATTTGAAGTGAAGTTATTACATGATCATATGGTGTCTATGATCTCATAAAATGTACTAGAATAACATTTTGATTACCTATTTTTGTCAAGTAAAAAAAATGTCAGTGTACAGTTGGTATACATGAGGTTGTGGTTGTAGTCTACACATGGTAACAAGTGCAGCAAGAAATATCCGCCCTCTTTGTTAAGCATGATTTCAAGTCAGGTTACTCCTCCACTAACTAAAAGAAACTTAACTGAACTTAACTCATCATAAACTTGAAGTTAAACTTAATCTTAAAATTAAGCTTTACCTAATCTAACTAAGCCAACCAAGGAAGACCAACTAGTGAACTGACATAACAAAAAGCAGCATTTGTGAGAGCATGTTTTACTTTCAATTATAGTAAACCAACTTTTTCTAACGTTAATAATCAAGATGCCAATGGCTGGCCAAGAACATAGATCTTTGTAAAGGAGTGTTGATAGTATATGATATATCAAATGTGTGGATGCGAGACTGAATTAGGCAAAGAGTGGATATACTATGAGAAAACTTGTTTGTATGAAGCACAAAGTTTAGGTTGCATTTTTAAAATCTTGATTCGTTGGTGATATGAAATAATTAATTGAGTACTACTATTTATATCTTTATGCCTTCATATCACCCTACAATTTTCTATGACAAGTCATGTCAGTGGTTTATGTTCAACTAAATAAGACAAAGGCACTATCAAAAATCAATGTAGATACCCATCATGAATCACCAAAAAAGTCAAACATTTGTTTCACAAGTTGGTCAAGTTCAACTTCAATAGCATATCAATATAATACACAACCCAGTGGACTTGTCCTTAAGAGGAGTGATATATGCTTAACACAAAACTGCACAGACAGAAAAAATCTAAGGTTATAGCTATAAAGAAAACACTATTGGTATCATCTGCAGAAA
>NW_028234411.1:35645710-35650710 GCF_977035675.1 Penaeus japonicus
CTTGGTAATGATGTATTATAATATGTTTCCTAATTCTCTTAATTAGTTTTTGTGTGCCACTTATGGGAACAAATCATGCAACTCTCTTTTTTTATATAAACTCTTAATAGATACCAAATTTAAGGTGTAGATTGTGTGCCCATTTGTGATATATATGGTAACAAAGTGCTTATTTTCAGGGTGTGTATTTTGGAATGTTTTATTCAGCTATATATACTTTAAACATATGCGTGTATGTGATTACTTGTCTCTATAATTATATATTTTTTTCCAGATAGTTTATAGAGCTAACATGTCACTTGAACAGACAGCTTGTGAAGGTAAGCTCATAACATTAAGGGTAGGACTTTGTGATGTTTTGCATTCATGTTATATTCTTCTCTCTTTTTTTTAAGTTCTTTTATTTCCTTTCTATAATTCTCATTTAGTTGTCAGTCCTTCATCTTTACCTTATTCCAGAATGATAAAATATTAGTAATTTTAATAATTGCAACATAGCTACTAAGAACATGGGGGTTCATTTGTCTTACACCCAACTAATTTCTATACCAATTAAATATTTGTTTTCAGATTTGAAAGCATTTGAGCGGCGTTTAACAGAGGTGATAACTAGGTTACAGCCTGCCACTGTAAGATGGAGAAGTAAGTAGTCACATAAGTTTTTATTTTGTGTCTTGCAATAACACTGACTTATTAGATTTTATGTGTTCTTCCTCCTTCTTGTCTTTGTCGTTAATCTTCCTCTTTCTTTTCCACTGTCTCCTTCCTCTCTTCCTATCTCCTCCACTTCTTCCTTGTTCTCTTCCTTATCTGTTTTCTCCTCTCTCTTCCAGTGTCTATCTCTTTTAAATGTTTTACCTGTCTGTTTGTTTCTATCTTTTTATCACATCTTTTATATCCACATGTCTTCTTTCTCCTTTTCAACCCCACATTTTGAGCTTCCATATTTCTATATCCATTTCCTTAGGAAACTATTATTTTCTCCTCATGTATTTACATGTTAAGTAACTGATTTTGACCCCATTTTCAGCAGTAATTACATGTAACTGAACTTGTATTTCAGTGGTCCTCATGATTGCCTCATTGAGCACAGCCTTTGGAGCGTATGTCTGGCTCACTGACCCTGTCACGCAAGATGCAACCTTCATGCAGTCACTTATCAACCACCTCTTCTTCACCTTTTCTGCATTTTCACTAGGTATGATTTTCTGCTGATTTTAGAGTGATCTTGCTGTGGAAGACATGTCTTTGTATAGACAGTTGGAAGGGAAAGATTTCTTTTGTTTATTGTAGTGTCCCAACTAAAGGTGTATGGATATGGTACTTATGTGGACCTTTCATAGTATCAAATTGAATTAATTTTATGTTAGTGATATTGTTTAAGGAATACTTTTAGTGGAGTTAGTAATTGTCATAATTGAAAGAAAACAACCTGGGTTACTTTCTGTTGTTTGCCAGGAAGGTTGTGATGATAATGTTTTTTTTATTTATTTTTTTTTATTTCAGTTTTGCTGTTCATAGTGGGGATCCACAAGAAGGTAGTTTTTCCTTCAGTCATCACTTCAAGAACTCGAATAGTTCTCACTGATTTCAACATGTCCTGCGATGACACTGGGAAACTTATCTTGAAGCCAAGACCAACCACCACTTGAGAATAATAGCCTTTAGGAAATTTTTACAATTGTATAACCATTTTCCAATTTATGCATTGCATCTGTATTTTGCAGATACAAGGATAGGAAGAATTTTGTGTACAGAAATTACCTTTAAGATAGAGAAGTATTTGATTGAAATGAATTTTTTTACAACAATTACTCAAGGAAAAGAGGTGTAGATTAGATTGGACAGCATAGATTATCCTGTGCTTTGTATTTTGGGATTAATGTGGTCCTTTGAAATAAAGAGAGGCTTTGTGGATAAGTTTCCATAGGAATTTACAGTATTAAATTTGAACATCAGTTAGCTAATTAACATCTCTTCACATTATAAAACAAAAGTCTGTCAGTGCAATATGGATGAGGAGAAGGAATTCTGTTTCATGAAAGTATGTTAGCTTAGTTATTCTAATAAGTCTTCTGTTTTGTCTTCTTTTTAATATGAGAGGCAACATAAATTTATTTATTGATTTTTATAGGAGAACCTTAATATAGACCAGTATTTATGATTGTACAAGTACAAATATTAATCAACAAGTGAACAGTTGAATACCATAGATATGGATAAAACATGTAATCTCCTAGTTTACATTTCATCTCAAAAAGGAACAAAGAGTAATTAGCTTTATTGTATTATTATTTGTGTACAATTTGATGCGTTCTTTGATTTGACAACCATTTGGAGCACTTTTATCATAAGGGACTTCCCATTCCTTAGTAATCAATGTCAAAGTCCTGAACCAACCTTTTCCCAAGAGCTTAGTGCTATCTTCCTTGTTACTTCTTTTTAAAGATATATCTCCTTCAGTGAGTATGATGCCTGTAGCCTTCTCTTTTTTTGCATTTCCAAGGCATCATGAAACCTATAATTAATGTAAGAAGGAAGAAAAGAGATGGAGAAAAGCAACAGAAAGCAAAACAAAAGGTGCTCACAGGTTTATTATCCTTTATTTATTTTCTTCTTTTTTAAGACTATCTATAGCTGATTATTGTGTTTATCTTCCAGTGCCAATTTTGTTCCACATGAGAGTTTTTAAAACACAGGTAACCAAGAAGTAACAATCCATACTCTTGCTTTTCAAACTTGAATAATGCATCTTGTTAAAGTGTATTAGAGGTATCATTATGTTATTGAAATACAAAGAATATTGCCATTGATTAACTATAGTGGAGCATAGTTCTGATATGGTGGAAAAAATGAATTCACTAAATTCAAGGATAAGTCAGCAACAAAAGTTGACATAGATTTTTAAGGGAGACCGCAGGTTAGTTTGACCTTAGTTTAAAAAAAGTTCAATATATGTTTTACATCTTGCAAGGATAATGAAAAGAGTAGGTAAAACAATAAAAATACATATAATGAAAAGAATGTAGCAGTTATAACAATAAAAATACATATAAAGTGAATAAACTCATTATTTATCCTTGATATTAAATTTGATTTCTATTTGGGCTTGCATGCAGTTTTTATCACCAATACATTTTGAACAAGATATCTTCCAGAGTTATTAGTCCAATTGCTTCATTCCCCCCAGAAATATCCACACAAATCCCATGAACCCCCCAAAATCTGGAATTCTATTTTATTCTGTAAAAAGTTGTAGCTATTCATTTAATACCATTGGTCTTTTGGTGCTGAATTTGGTGTAGTTTGTGCACATCTGTTGAGGTAGGATGATCATGGTGCTGGATTAGAGATGCATGTTAAGATCATTGTTTCATTGGAATCCGATACTGTGCATTATAATTGTTTAAGAAAATAACTCTTTCAAAGAATGATGTTGAAATAAATGTGGATTTTGGTTTAAAGATTCAAGTTCTAATATTACTGATGACATTTAACTGGTATTGAATATATGAGATCAAACTTTTGGCATGACTGAGAAAGAAACCGTCAAGTTAAAATGATTTATTCAACCATTCTGGAATTTATTTTACAGATCATATACATTTTGCAATAATTGAACAACTGGATAAGATTCTTCATGACATTAAAGGTTGTTTTATAAAAATAAATGGGTCAGGATTTAGTAATGTAAAAGCAAATCTAAAGTATTGTATTTTGCCTGGCTGTGGTATGATAAGAAAGTAAATATTTATTGTAGTACATTGAGGTCTGTGGACCATATATTTAAAAACAAATTACTGTTTTGAAGATCAACAGCTCCAAGAGTAGACCTAAAAATGCCGTCAAATAGTAGACTTAACAAACCACCCTACACAAACACTTGCACAAACAAACAATTGATAATTATACACGAATATGTGAATAACTACACAAGCAGACTCGCTCACTAAACAAATATACTTGTAAACAACCATTTAACCAAAAACAAAGACATATTTGTATACAACCAGTAAACAAAACAAAATTTAAGACATGCTTGTAAACAACCAATAAACACAGACACGCAAAAGGTACACTGAAAGATGATACTCGCTTACATGCAAAAAACAGACACACATAACCGCGGATACAAACCAACAGACGCATGACACAGAAGAGCTGTATCAAAGTAGGAAACCCTAATATAAACCATAAAACAATCGCATACAACCAAACGCCTCAAAAAAAGAGACTTCCATACAACCAAACACAAACAGACTCGCCCCCCTATCCCCCCCTCCAGCCTCCGCCCCCTCCCTCCCCCCGCCCCTCCGTCCCCGGACCCCGATCAGCTGAGCGAGTAAACATGTCTCACATCCAGTACCTTGACGAGCTGGTTAAGGAATATCTGCTTTTCAGGGGCTTCAGTCAGACTCTTCGGTCGCTGGACAACGAACTCAAGATCGACAAGGATAAAGGTTTCAGAGTAAGTTGGAGAATTAGCGGAGAATTAGGGAGATATAGAGATTCTGTGAAAGAAATATGAGAGGTGTTATGTCTGCCCTGTCATTCATAACAAATTCACGCTCCCGTGACCTGACAGACCTTGGTGTTATTACTATCTCCTGATGCTCTCTTTATTTATATACTTTTCAATAATTTTGCGTCAAATATCTATTATCTGGCACAACGCTTGTCTAAGGTTTGTTGTTATAGAGACGGTAATCAATGATGTTCAAATCCAGTAATAACATTTTTTGCACTGAATCTTGCTCAGACTTCAGTTCTTTACTTATATGGTTAAATTAGGTTTGTTTTTTGTTTTGGGAACAGTATTAATGTTTTGATTCTGTAAGACAGAACTTTGTAGAAAAAAGTACACAGTTTGAAGTTTTCAAGAATAGGAATATTATAACAAAATGAAAATCCAGATATTGAAAGTCAGAGTAAAGATATGCGTCCACTTCCACATCTGCATTTGTTTCTGCTTCTGCATAAGCATTCAAGCCCACACCCAT